>NW_009260264.1:1745732-1808342 GCF_000687185.1 Egretta garzetta | reverse complement strand
CCCACCCCAACAAAAAAAGAAAACCCAACACTTTAAAATAAATAAAACCAAAATTAGTTAAAAAACACCCAAAGCCTTTTAACCTTGTGTTCATAGGTGGCTCCACTAAAGACAAGCCCTAGGAGGACATTGGGCCTCCTGCTCTCACATACATGGGCAAGGACTTCCCTTGGCTGCTCTTGCTCTTCCACATTACACGGATGAGCTCCTGAAGGACTCAAAGACCTGGTAGTTTTTCATATGAAAAGATTCTGCTTGAGAGTAGGGAGGCTCTGCAAAGGGATCTGGACAGGCTGGATCAATGAGCTGAGGCCAATTGTATGAGGTTCAACAAGGCCATGTGCGGGGTCCTGCACTTGGGTCACAACAACCCCATGCAATGCTACAGGCTTGGGGAAGAGTGGCTGGAAAGCTGCCTGGAAGAAAAGGACCTGGGGTGCTGGTTGACAGCCAGCTAAACATGAGCCAGCAGTGTGCCCAGGTGGCCAAGGTGGCTTGTATCAGGAATAGTGTGGCCATCAGGAGCAGGGAAGTGATCCTGCCCCTGTGCTCCGCACTGGTGAGGCAGCACCCTGAATACCGTGTTCAGTTTTGGGCCCCTCAGTTCAAAAAGGACACTGAGTTGCTGGAGCACGTCCAGAGGAGAGCAACAAAGCTGGTGAGGGCTCTGGAGCACAAGTCTGATGAGGAGCAGCTGAGGGAACTGGGGTTGTTCAGCCTGGAGAAGAGGAGGCTGAGGGGAGACCTTGTTGCCCTCTACAACTACCTGAAAGGAGGCTGTAGTGAGGTGGGGGTTGGTCTCTTCTCCCAGGTAACACATGATAGGATGAGGGGAAATGGACTCAAATTGCACCAGGGCAGGTTTAGGTTGGATGTTAGGAAAAATTTCTGTATTGAAAGAGTGGTCAAGCATTGGAAAACATTGTCCAGAGAAGTGGTGGAGTCACCATCCCTGGAGGTGTTCAAAAAACATGTAGACGTGGCACTTTGGGACATGGTTTAGTAGTCATGGTGGTGTTGGGTTGACAGTTGGACTTGATGGCTTTGGAGGTCTTTTCCAACCTTCATGATTCTGTGACTATTCAGAGAACATTCACACCAAAAAGCCAAACAGTGTTCCTGTCTTCCAGGATTTACCATCACAGAAATCTTCTGCCTGTGGTGATCTAAACCCCTGCCCCCTGCTTGACATCAGTATGGAGAAGGCCTGGGTCTACATCTGCCAGGAAAGTAAAGGGGCCTTGGCAGAGCGATGTCTGTACTTGCAAAGTGCCTTGGTGGCTGCACCGCAGATATTCAGAGATGAGGACTTCTGTTACACAGCCCCCCAGTGTCATGGGGAAGCGGCCTGCGCCCTGTGCCAAGTGCTAGGGAACGAGCTGGGAAAGTAACTGCCTTCAGGCACCTTGTTTAGGTTTTGGTTTTCCCCTGATGTGGGGTGGCAACCCAAAGTCACAGTATCACCTGACTTCTGATCCACAGGAGCAAATGCACATTGAAATAGAAAGGGTCGCTCTACCTTTTGCATCGGGACCAGCAGTCTGCTTTACGTTGCATATTGTGTACTGCGAAAATGTCCCATTGCATTTAGGTAGGCTTGGCTTGCTTCTTCGCGTTGCTCCATGCTGTTCAACCCAACTTCATTCTTAGGCTATTGATCACATCATTCAGAGCACAAACTCGCCTTCTTGCGCTCTCACTCTCTGCAGTATTAAGCCCCTGCCAGTAGGATGGGAACTCAGGCTTGCTGAACAGAGGGGAGGAACAGGAAAAGCTCAGCCTCCTCACTCGCTTTCTACGTGACCTTTCGAGGACCCCAGGTATTAAGTGACTTATTCTTATTTGTGTACCTTTGAAGGCCTGAATCTTGGGTAGTTATTTACTAAAATGACAGAGAAATGCGCAAGGATAGCTATTTACCCCAATTATGCAAAGATCATTTTAGCAGTGGGTCTTACTCAGGATTTTGTGCTGTTCTGCGTTAATTCCACAGTTCAAAGCAAAATCCTTCAATGTGTTTCAAGAGCATGTGCCCAAATGCGTTATCTTTAAATATGCTTTTTCATACCTTTTCCAACACACTCTACGGAAAGGGCCTGTTTTTATATGAGATAATGAGTTTTGAGGTTAATGAGGATAGGGCCCAGAATTCCTACTGTATTGTGTGCCATTGAGTATACAGTAGAAATAAATTAAGAGAGGCAGACAGTGTTTTAAAATCCTCTTTCATTTAGGCATTTTGTTTAGCATTCAGAACACAACCCCATTACATGATTAGCTGATTTTAATGAGTGTCCTCTAATCAGTTAAATAAAAGTGTGTGGAAAATCTAAAACGATTACTTTATATTTGGGGAGACAGTCTGTTTACATTGTTATACCTCAGCTAAGAGGATACTTGGCATGTATGATGCATCTAAGAGAAAAACGTGGAAGGCCAAAGAAACCTTGAAGACAATTGGATCCAGCCCCATTCTCCCTCTCCCCACAATGCAAGCTCTGATGAGTTAGTATTTTAATTAATGTCAACCCTTACCATCAGTGCTCATGGGAACAATCATTAAACCAACACAAAAACATTTTAAATGGCTGGCAACCTACCAGATACTGAGCTAAGCATTCCCATGGTAGAGTGGGCGGTTTCATAGCCAATTCTGCGCTGGATTAAATACATTCTCTAATAGTGCTGCCTCGAAAAGCTGTTATTTTCATACTAAACAATGCGGTATGGTTTCTAAGTTTAAAATGTTTTTATATTTACTTCCCAACACTAGTATCAATGTTATTTATATGGATGTGGTTGAATTTTACTCTTTGTTGTTACTAAAACTTGTTTTTCTTTTTCCTCCTTTTCCCCCCTTTTTTGGTTTCCTTGCTGCTAAACCAAATCCGTATATTTTTTTTCTCTCAGATAACTCACATGATCAGACACAGCCTAAACCAACAATCGGTTTCTTATGTAGCTCTAAAAATTGCTGGCTGTGTGAATTTTAAAATTGGACAACTTACGTATATTTGGTTTCGTATTATGTTACTTTCGCATGGTACGAACTGGGTTACGTCTCTAGCTACCTAGTAGGTACTCTGTTGTCCTCACTGCTGCAATATTTTCTTGCCAAGTGTACTAAGTAGCCTGATCTTTCTTATTCCTCGAAGGCCTTTTTTTCCCTCCTCCCATCTTCTGTGTTTGCTGTTTGCTCAAATTGTTTAAACATGGAGCTCAATGACAGGCTATTAGCGCTGACTGGAGCCACACATAATGTGGCCACATGTTGTGTAAGCTTCACAACTTGTCTGCTAATTCCCCTCAGGCCTGACCTGAAATACCCTTGCTATTCTAGCTCTTAGCCCTTCCCGAGCAGACAGACACTCTGCTAACTCATGGGACACATTGGTGAGGTCTTTGATTTGGGGCCAAATCCTGCCTCGCTTTCTGCCGGAGGTAGTGCCACAGCAGCTGGTGAATCTGCCTGAGAAGAAGAGGATGGTGCCAGCCGTGTTGTACGGGTGGGGATGAGGGTGAGGGCTCTTCCCTCTCCTGGTGTGACCTGTTGGGAGTGAAAGCCCATGGTGCAGTGCATCTGGCAGGCAGCATGAGAGGTGCTGCTCTCCTCTGCCCATGGCTGTGGGAGTCCCACTGGTGGCTCCCTAGGGAAAATACGATTTCCATAGAAAGTCCACAAGCTACAAGGAAGGAAGATGGCAGGGGAAGCCCAGGCTGTCAAGCAGGGAGAGCATTCTCCATTTCATTCTTGTCAACAGGATCTCTGATGACACTGAGATGGGTACGGAAAGGAGGGAGATTTTGGTCTCATGGGCAAAAAAAAAAGGGCAACCTGTTTAGGAAGAAGGTGAGGACAATGAAATACATAGTGAGGGGTTCAGAAAATTTATGCATTAGAAGAGGTGCTTATTGGACAGAAAATAAATGAACCTGGAAGGATCCGAGCAGCGGAAAGTCAAAAGATCAGTGCAGATGTGTAGCACTGGTATCCAAAAAAGAAATTACTTGAAGAAATGGATTTCAGATGATGAGGCAGATTGATTAGGAAGAAGGGTGCATGGTAGATTAGGCTATAGGATTGGTGGGTTGATACGGCTGATCAGAGAATGGCAATAAATAGAGGAACCATTAAAAAGGCCATGGAAGCCCCAGCAACAGGGTATAAACAGTGCTAAAAAATACTGTAAAGCCAAGAGCAGACTAGAAAAGGGCAACAAGAAAGTGTTGGAAGGGTGGAATTTAGGAGAACATGGAAAAGTAAAGTTTAGTGAAAATTGTCGAATTATGAGCAAGGGAAGACAAATAGCACAGAAAAAAAAAAAAGTAAAAGAGGGAATTCCAAAGACTGGGAGGGAAAGGATTTAGAGGTGAAAAGGCAAGAGTTATGTGAATTAAAACCATGGGGGAAAAAAGCAAGATGGTCAGAGAAAAGGGGGGAAAAGGAGCAGGAGGAATATACACACAACATACAATCTGCGTACAGATTTTAGGAATACCTTTAAAACTCCTAAAATGTGGACAGCTTTGGAAGCAGCAATCCCTGTGATCACCAGCTCTGTTTCAGTGTATCCATCTTCATCCTATAGGATGAAAAATTGGGAAGCTCCTTACCATTCCCATTTAATGAATGAACTTTCACACTCATGCGGTTTTTAAGTTACAGGAAGAACTCCTGCCCCGTTTTATTCTTCTTTCTGCATCCTGTGACCCTGAAATGCTTCCAATATTCAGTCCCCCATCTCAGAGACTGAGACCCACAACATGCTCTTCCGCTGTGTTTTCATATCCTCATCGAGTTTTTCTTCATCTACCACCTGAATTCCCTGACACCGGGACATACGAGTAGCAGGGGAGGCTGTGTTTTACCCTTAATAAGATGCTGCAAACATCTTTCCCCAGTAAACTGTGATTTTTTTCCTCAAGATGAAGGGTTGTTTTCAAAAGCACTATAATGATCTAAGTTGTTTTTTTTTCCCTTCAGTTCAGTTTATGACCCATATTACAAATATAGGCTGTAAAACCTTCAATTGCTACAATGTCCAGAAAGTCTCTGGCAAAGTCATCATCTGTTTCATAAAGGTGAAATTTGCTGCAGACAGATAAATAGAGTTTCTCTAGCTGAGGCATATAATTAGACCAACAGGATTTTCATGCAAATTCCTCCCCTAGGAATAATGAACACATATACAGAATTTAGCATGCCATGCCAGACCATGGGCTAAGGACAGATGTTCAAAGGATGTATAAAAAACTGAAGCCAGGCAGCTAAAAACAATTTAAAGTTGATGTGACCAAGTCTGTGACAAAGATCTTGTCTTTTCTTGAACTGCATGTATGAAGTGTGCGGTGCTCTAATTTACATAGCAAATAGGTGTTCTTATTTATGTAGTAAAGCTTAAAAGTTCAAATTAGGATAGTAAGCTTGTTTTCCTATGTGCTGTACAAATACGTGTGTTAAGAGACGGACCTTCAGAGAATGTGCAAGTAGTTAAGCAAGAGGGGCAAACAGAAAAGCTGAATACAAGCAAAATACCTTGTTAGTTCCCTGAGAAATAATGGTGGCGCTTCATCATTTCCCCCTGCTCATTTCAACCGTGCCAAAGCTATCCCTGCCTGTCACTGCTAATGCATACCAAGCATCCTCTGTCCCCCCCCAGCAAGGATTTAGTTGGGGTGTGTGTGTGTGTTAATCAACAGGATTCTTCTGTGGGTTGTTTTTTTTTTTTTCTTCAGAGAAGCGATTGTCTTTCTCAGGTCTGGTATGAATAAAAAGAAAGAGTAAAACCAGCATAGCTGACACAAAAACGTCAAGACAATTTAGCTTTCTTCCCAAAATACAAGGCGTCTCACCCCTGAAAAGTTTTGCTTCTGTCTAGCAGTGTGTAGATGTTTTGCTTTTCCCCATTCAGGTTAGTTGAATGTTAAAACTGATTTTCAAAGATTCTTTTTCTCTCACCCTAGTCAGCAGAGAACTGACTCAGCATCCCAACAACAATGCATTTAGAGCAGGCATTAGTTTTGAAAATGTTGTTTCAACTCTGTGAGAGACCATGGCAACAAAGATAGGATGAAGATCTTTGAAGAAACCTTTGAATACTGTTTAGAAGGAGGAGAATGGATAGGAAAACAGAAGGAAAGAGAGTAGGATTCATTTGCTTCTTAGTGATGCTACCATTTTAAGGGGCAGTACTAATTCCTATAATAGATTTCACTCCTGGGCAAAGAATTCTACCGAAAAGCCCCGAATGAGTGCCACTTCCCATTGAGATAATGTCTAGGGTTGTACTGAGGGTTTTTTTCCCCGTGTTTGTTTTGACAAGTAGATTCTTTTGCTTTATCTCTCTTAAACAAGAGAAGTTTTAAGGCTTAAAGATTTGAGCTCTCTGAGAAATCAAAACTTCAGTCTTTGAGATTGCGCTAAGTATATTTACTCAAGATTTATGACAAATCCCACAGAAGTAAGGAGAATGCTTAATACAATTCAAATAGGCTGGAACTTACCATCTAAATAAGGACTAATCTACTGCCTGCCTGTGCTTCCCTAGGAAGAGACACCACCACTCCCAGTGTAAAACAAAAGAGGACTTTAGGGAAATAGAAAGTCTGAAAATCCTCATAGTCTATTCATGGGTTGTCTCCTTTTAACTGACATTTCAAAAGTTATGCCCGCTCATGACAAATGCACTTTTCAGGTTTTGCAAGTTTCGTCCTTTTTATGATTTTCAGTCCGTGCTAAGAAAATCCTATAATACTTTATCTTGCTTTAGCTATAAACATGGAAGAATTTTGATCAAAGGAGACTATTTTAACAGCTGTCTTTCAAGGCAACATGTGCAGCTCTCTTGGCAGCTTCAGCTAGCAAGGTTTGAAGAAAACAGAAGTCTTTGCAAAGTCTTTGCATGTTTGAGGTGTCAAAAATATTGAATATATTGCCTTTGCTTAGTGTTTTCTGGGATCTCAAAGCCATGGTCAGGCAATAAAAATGCCCTGCAGCAGGAACCCTTAATTTAGTTCAAAGAGATTGGAATGATTGCTTTTGTGGTAGCGGTTTTTTTTGTTTGCATTTTTTTTTTTTAGTATTCATAATCTGCCTTATCCAGCTATTTGTCAGCAGAAATAGAATTTTATTTTCTTGGATAAATATGGTCTGGGATTAGTTACAGGAGAAAAGGAGGGACTGTTGCTCTTTTTGCCAAAACAGAGAAGAGGGTCTCCCCTCCCATTACCTTTTCACAGCCAGGGAAATGAACACTTCCATTATGCTGGACAATGAGGAGCAGAAGTAGCAGGTGGTGACTGCTACTAATCAGGAAGTTAAGTAATAGCCGTACTTGAGCACTTTGTAAAGGATTACTGTTTATGGGAAGATTTGTCCCCTATCTGGGCACCACTGGAAAGAAAACAGAGTGAGAAAGATGAAAAGGTGCCTATTAGTTACAGATTTTCCAGCCCCTCCCCAGCTCCCCACACTGCCTGCTGCCCTCCCTTTACTGCCCCAACCTGTTCAAATGATTCCAGCAGACAACTGGTAAACCCATAAGAATAGACCCTTCACTTAATCCTGCCCCTGCTCCTACTTCCCTGCTTAGAAAAAGGCCAGCCTTTGCCTCAGTATACTGGCTGGTGCTCCTGCGAGCTGTTGCTTGCCTGACCAAAAGGAATGTTGATTCTTCTGGGGCAGGCTTATAAATTTAAGTTCTTTACCTGTAACAGCACTTCTTGGCAGGGAAGGGAAAGGAAGCTATTATTGCCATTTTTACCCTGGGGTTCACTTATATATTATCTGATAGATGCCACTAGAGGCCTAGACTTGCTGAAGAGATGTAACCGTATGTCCCAACCCCTTCTTCATAAGGTACCACAATGTTAATTCTCCATCATGAAAAGAATTACAGAATCATAGAATGGTTTGGGTTGGAAGGGACCCTCCTCTGCCGTCTAGTCCAACCCCCCTTATGTCCAATCTAAATCTACCCTCTTTCAGGCTGGTCCCACCGATTGCCAAATCTTGTTGACTTCATTGCTGAAGGCAGGAGTAGTTTTCCAAATCCTCAGGTAGGTCACAGTCTGAGTGACACTATTACAAACCCTTCTTTTTTCTGCCTCTCACACTTTTCTCTGATCTGGAGTCAACAAACAGTGACATGTCACCCAGCCATATGGATGCAAAAGTAGATTGACTTCGACACTCAAATCCAAGTCCCAGAACTGCAGAAGCCATGAGCCTCATCAGACTCCTAATATCTCACAGGCTGCCCTGGGGACCCAGGGGGGCATTAGGAGCCCAGGCACGTTTCTGAGCCAGGACCCAGCAGCTGTCCTGTTACATTCACTCCTTTTTGTGCAGGGAGGAGAGTAAGTGATAGACACAAAGTGATACAGCACTGCCCCACATCTTACCAAGGAGAGGCTAGCATGCATATATTGTGTATGCCTTCCTGAATTTGTCCACAGATCAAAAGGTACCTCAACAGTGTTTTGTAGGCTTTTTATTTTTTTGGTTGGGGGTATCTTTTTAGACTATGCTACATGGAGCTGACATTTTTTAATGCTTGGATCAATACATGGCATGTCATTCCTTCGTGCCATGAACTGCAGTTTTTCAGGTCACCCCTCTGGACTAATGCGATTAATACAAAGTAGGTATAACCCCCTGGACCTTGCTATACTGACAGCATGTCCTGGAAGCATAGAAGGATTTCCTAAAGATCACCAAGTACAGAGCCCTCTAAATTTGCCACAACTCCTCCAGGACAAAACCTTCTTTTAAATACTGCTTGCTCCAGCCATTTCAGTACCACTGTTTGCTTTCTTATCTGTTGACATGGTGGCTTAGCTTCCTCAGAACATTTTTGTCTGAAAGATCATTATTTTCTTTTCCATGAACAGCCCGATTGTACTTCATCAATTTTAAAATTTGACCGTCTGCCAATTGCTTTCAAATCTAAAGCCAATCAAAATTTAAGGAGATTCAGAAAACAGTGAAAGAGAAGCACATCCACTTCAAAAAGGTTACCCAACTGTTTGTCGTTGTTGTTTCATTTTGTCTCAGGCTTTATAATGATGGCTTTCAGCATCTTGGCTCTGTTTCTGAGTCCTTGTTTAAAAGTCAGGGCTGTGCCCGCCCTTCCCCAGGGTACAGGCACACAAGCGGGCTGCTGTGCAGTTCGTCATTCGCATTCGATCCTCTGCTGACTCCAGAATCTGGTCTGATGAACAATTGCCAAGAGAGATGCCTTCTGTATTTATGCGGAGGGACTTCACTTTCACAGCTGCTGATTATCATAAATAACGTGGCTTGGGAACACCATGTAATGTCTGTGGGTTTTTATGGGTGTCTAATTTTGCTTGTTTTAACAGACTACAGATAAGCCTGATAGTTGGCTACAGATATTTTATGAGTAAGCTGCATGTCAGGGAACTAATAAATGCTGTTAATACCTAAAATAACTAACGCCCAATGCTACTTAGCTTCTCAGGACTGAAATAATTCATGCTGTGACACCTCTGACATCAATATGATCCCAGAAGGATGAATTCGCTGCAGTTTTCTTCTAAAAATTGGAAACTTCAACAGAAATCATAAGAAATGACGTAAAAACCTACTGCTGTATCTCGGGGTTTCAGGCTGTGCTGCTTTACTTCCGAGGCCATCACCTATGTGAGCAGACCTGCTGACCTCCATGGTCATCGGGAAACCTTGTACCAGCAGAAGGTGGGGGCAGACAGCTTCCCACTTTACGGCAACACCCTGGTTTCTCCACTCTCCCGTATTGGCATCCTACTGAGAATTTGAAAAATGAGAGCTTCACTGCAATGACTTGTGTTGGTTTTCATTATCCAAACGAAGACAAAAACGTTTCATATGGACAGCTTTGAGTTTTTCAAAGCTGCTAGTCTTTGTACTTGTGATTGTTTTGTTATATACTAAGAATTTCAGTGCTATTCACTCAAGACTGAAAACTTTAGAAAAATACTGGGTTTTGAAGGTTTGGAGAGTTACTTTCCTCCTCCTATCAACATAGGAACAGTTTGGAAGGTATTTTGGCTGTAGAGGAAAAAACAAACAGTAAAATGGAGTTGTCACTTATGTGAATGTAAGACAGGCTTTTGCCATTTTCTTCATATTGAATAAAAGAGTTTGGCTACAGACAAAAGACTGACATTACTAGTGATTTACTAATGAACAGCAGTGATAATGAACGCTGCTGTTACCACAGTAGTCAAAGGCAAAACCACACACTTATGGGGTTCCTTTTTGGGGCAATAGGAAATAAAAAGTAATCGATGCAAATGGGTTCACTCTGTGCTCCATGTGCTTGGGTAGGGGCAAGGCAAAAGGAATTCTAGGATACAGTCTCAGCTTTGATAAGCCAGGTTTTGCACACAGAAGGCAGGCATGCATGCTGAAAGAGTAGAATCAAAGTGGAAAATTACTTTTCAGAAATCAGCTTAAGCCATAAGACCTTTGCGGGAGGAAAGAAGAGCCAGGTCCCACTGCATTTCTTCTGCCAAACTTGAAATGAGAAAAGTTGCCCAGGTGCCAGTGTCTAGAGGAGGATTTCCAGGCTGTGAATCTCAGCCTCAGAGAGAGGAGATGAACTCAAGCTGCAAGGAAGAGCCTGTGTCTCGGAGAGGGATGAATTGCAACCACATTTCTCTCCCTGGTGTTCCCAGGGTGTTGTCTTCAGCTTCTCTCCAGTCAGTGTGCTGGCGGTTGCGAGCCCCACTCAGGTGCTCCTAACTCTCCCTTTACAATGTGTTATGTTATTTTCTGCAGGAGCTATGGTGTCTAACTCAGGAATTTAACTCAGGAAAACATAAGCTGAAAATTATGGGTGGCAGTGAAGAATATAACCCTTGTGGTTGAGGCCATAAGCCAAGGTAGATCTGCTGTGACTGTACATGGTTCGTTTTCCTTGGAAATCAGTTTAACTCTCCTTATTTTTTCTTAGTGTTGACAAAGTTTAAAAGAGAAATAGAGGAAGAGTACAAAATACTTGGCAAAGTGAAGGGCATATGATTTTACTTAGTTTAATTTTTAGTATGATAAATGAAATATGGATGATCACAAAGTATCTTCTAAGTAAGTATTTCTATATTTAAACTGATAGTTTGTGTGGTGCTGTTTTGAAGTGCTAAGATGAAAAGATGACTGAATCTGTAAAGTGTTTAAGATAGTGGCTGATATCAGTCTAAAGAACACCCAGAAGGAGATAACTTTTTTCACAGAATTCATGGACCTGTACTGGGGGTAAAGAAGGCTTTCTTTCTCTTCAAGAAGCCATGTGTGATGTGAACAGATTTTGTATAGACAAGGCAGACTGATGGAGGAACAGAAAGGTTGCATTTGTTTTCTCTGGAAGAGTCAGTTTTAGCCTGCATCCGACAGAAAACAACCAGTTTGTTTGGGCTCTTGTTCATTTATTTCACTGCTGGGGTTCTGTGCTCTTGTCCTGCCAGGAGAGCTTTTGCGTTCCCTTCCCTATTGCTGTCCCTCAGGCTGTTGATAGCACCAGTAAGCACAATAACACGGTTTAGAAAAAATACCAGTGAAGTACCAATTGCAGCAAAATTCAGATATGAATCTGTAATGTTCCAAGCAGTGCGGGGTTCTTGTCTAACTGCATTGCCAAGCTAACCAATAAGATACAGCTTTTAAGTTTTAAATGCAGGGCTGTTCTTAATCAATATTCAGTGTATCTTTGTTAAATGATGTTTTGCAACACTGTCTGGGAAAGTGTCTACCTTCTAAAGTAACTTTATAATCATCTTAACAGTAACTATATGAGAGATCTTAGCATGCTTTTACTTTTGTGTGAAGTACGAAATGCACTTTTAGATGTGGTTTAGGTAGCTATCAGTACGGCATATCTGATGGTGACGTACGATGAGGCAAGCTCTCACTAGTATCCACACACTAAGAAAAAAATGTGTGACTCCTACACCTACAACCTTAATTGAAGCTAAAGGTTGCTAGCCTGCATGGACCACCAGTATCATCTAAAGAAGACAAAAGAAACAAATGTTTAAGCCATTGAGCATCCCACCCACGCTTCCACTCATTAGTTCCACTCAGCCTGTACTAACACTGCAGTTGTGCATCAGTAGTGCGCTATGACCATCTGGCTAACCCCAGAAAGACATGTGGGCAGCTTATCTTCAAAGATGAATACCGGCTTTTAGCAACAGCACTAACAGCTGTATCAAGCCACAGAATGGAAAATAGATCTCCTAAGTTCATCTTCTTCCATAAAGGCCCAAATGACCTGCGTTTGACAGTGACGTTTTAAATGAAGACACTTGGTCAGATTTGCATGTACTTCCCTGTCTCTTTGTAAAATGTTCTATACAGCTGATTATGGTTAAAGAGCATCAATTATGGCGTGAAGCTATAGGATATATTAGCAGATGGATATTTGTCTCTTGCCTAGTAGAAATGAGGAATGCTCTATGGACATAAAAGGTGGGTAAGTTACCCGTAACAGTTCATATGATCTTTAGCTTTCTCTTCCTAATAAGAACTACGTAAATACTGTGAGCTGTTTGAAACTCTTTTTGGAGATGTCTCTTTCAGCTCTTGAAAGTTTATATATACAACATTTTAGAAAATAGTTTTGGACACAGAGGCAGAGTATTTTTACTTCAAATCAAGGTCCTGTGTCCCATCCAGCAATGAGAAGTGTTGCATTGCTTCCTGGATTACTCAGTGGCTTCGCTTCCTGCTTACGTGATGTGAAACTAATGTGTTCCAGAAAGGATAGAGTTACTTGAGCATCGGAATTCCTACAGGGAGCAGGGGGGTGAAGTACTTTTTAATCGTTTTGACTCTACAAATGATGCAAAACCAAGTACATGGAGGAAAGACTTATGTATCGGGAAGTGCGCTGCTTCATTTATCACCCTAAGAATGAATTGTGAATCATGCATACAAACTGAGATTTGCTTCTTTCTGCCTCTTGGCCATGATATTATTTTTCCCCATTCGTTTTATGTGAAACAGGAAATGACTTGTCTTGTCCCTTAAGAGAGCACCTTCATGTCATCTGCTTTGTTAAATGATTCCATAAGGTTAATTCTCCTTATGAAGGTGTAGCTGCAATAGAGATGCTGAATGCATACTTACCACTAGCAAAGAATAAGGATTATGTAGAATAGTCATATCTAAAATAAAAGGAAAAATGCTTGTCACTTTTAAAAGGAGAATCCCACTGCTATCTGCGTATGTGTGTGTATATATATACACACACATGACTGTGGTATCATATGGTCCTGAATGGATCCTAGTGCTGCCAGCTCACAATGGTTTTACAGTTACCTGGTCAGCCACCCTACAGAAGTGTACATGCAAATACATAAATGTTCTTTGCACAGATGGTATTTCCAGTGACAAACTTGCAAATAGATCATTACACAGGCAAGGTGACTCCCTACAGATAACCAAGAAACAGAAAAAGAAGTTGAACCACTGTAATACCTTGCTAAACGATTCTTTTAATCTCAACCCATTCCCTTTCTTCTAAGCTCCATTATTAGCCATACACATGGCAACTACAGATATACAACTGTGTGCTGGGAAGATAAAGGGCAGGTAGAAAAAAATTCCTCTGATCTTTTCTTATCCCCCTGTCTGCAGGGTGCCCTGGAAAAAGCAGATGGAATAAACAAAAAACGCAGATCCACCTCCAGACTGGCTTTCCACAGTCGTGACTATCACCAGGCTCTTGCTGATGTTTCCCAAAGAAACCATGCCTTGCTCACACATCCAAATTCAGTATCTTCTGCTGCAATAACCCAATTTTTTTTTTTTTAAAACCATGGATACTCTCCACCAACCCTTTAGTAACTAACCACAGGGCCTTTTAAACAGATTGTCCAGCTGCCACAGCAGCAGCTTTTTAACTTCACACCTTCCTCCAGCATCACTTGTTCTCCAACTACCCCCAACCCCACTTCATCATATAAGACCCTCAGACCCTCCCTCTCCTTGTTTTCTTTCTAAAGATGAGTTGGGAACCAAACCCAGCTGCTTCTCATTTCTGAGGTAATCGCAGGCATTTCTACAGCTGCTTCAGGGACGGGCTGAGGCTTTAAATGGCTGGTGGTAGAGGTGGCTTTTCTTTCTCCTCTGTCCTCCAGTTTTGCCCTTGTGTGCTGATACCTCCTGGCAAAACCATGAGTGTCTCACTGATGATATGAAAACACCTTGGTCCAAAGCACCACTTCTTTTTCAGAAAGCAGGAAGGGATTCGCCACATCTGCAGCAGAAAAGGTACAGGTTAAGGGCTGGGGTTTATCAGGAGGTGTATGTGCTAACTTGTAATCAGACACACATGGCACATTCATTTGGGAGGTTAACTTGCAAACAGTTTTATTACTTCAACTTGCTTTAGCAAGCTTTTGGTCACCATTGAACTCTATCTGAATAAAACTAGAAGAACTACTGCCTGATTATCAATAGATTTTATATGGTTTAAGTTGTGTAAAGTGTGAGTTGAAAGAGCTTCGTTAAAACTGCAGACCTAAGCAGTCAAAAGATTGACTTAGAATTGCTTCTATGGCTGTAATTTGGCTTCTAAGTGCATACTTGCTGTGGTGCTCTCTAGTGATTTACAATTGCATACTGTTTATTTTCTACTTCGTTCTTGCTCAGAACACTCTATAAAAATACTTTAAGCTGTTTAGTGTGAAATCTTGTTTCATGTCAGGATTTTAGAGACAAAATTCAGTGTTCCCAGCAGTATTCAGTAGCTTTGACTACAACTATCTTTGCTCTTGCACTCATCTCATGACAGCAGCTTTTACCATGGTGTTCTGCTGCAAGACTAGAAAGTGCATCCCATGCACTGGAGGGAAGCCAGGACCCTGTGGATTCAAAATCTAGACTGTAAATAGGGATTGAATGCAATGGATGCATTAAAGCTTCTAAATGATTCTGTATGAGTAATGGCTTGTGCTCTGCTGATTTAGAATATGGACGAACCTGTTGTATGGCTCTGTATCCTTGCTCAGTAGAAATCTTGGCCAGGATGTGGGATGCTGCAGGGCCGGTTATGTGAAGAAGCTTTGCTTATCCAGAACTGCACGTATATCTGCAGCTGCAACTGCTGCCTTTGTCTGCTTAGCTTTATAAAAATAGGTTAACCTTCATCTGCAGACAGGCTCCCCAACTCTCCTTGGGTCCTTTGTTCTTGAAGCCTAGATCCTGGGGAGGTTGTTGTGTAAGAACCACAGGCAGAGCTTTTCAGGGGTCACAAAGTGCAGTTAGGGTGCTATTACACCTGGATGCCAGCTGAATCAACAGCACTGCAGGCCTGCCCTGTTGTAGGGTCAGGCTGGTGTCTGCCTGCCTTGGAGATGGGAAGTGGGAGAACTGCAAAGAGCAGTTTGCTGGTTGGACGCTGTGCACTTTTGATATTTGATTTCTGGTTTTCTTTTTTTTTTTTTTTTGAAAGTAGTGCTCATTTGATTGTAGGAGTTAACTGTTCTTAAGGGCATGGTATTTGGGTGACTGCAGCAGAGCTAAGCATGCCCTGAGAAATGGCTTTGGTTTGGAGGGGTTACTGAATACCAGCACAAAGAGCGGCTATGGGCGGTTTTGTAGAAGACCCATATGCCGTGCTCGATCACAAATACAAAGGATCAGAGAAAGTCAGAAAGGTGCATTAAAGACCTGGTGGCCTCCTTTTGTGTGCTAACCAAAAGGTATTCAATATGCTCAGTTTTTATGGCATTGACAGTATGGAGATGGCCATGGGTTCAAATACCACAACAGGGTCAGCTGGCTGCTATTTCTACCAGTTTGAAAAATTAACCCTGAGAGTGAAGTGCAGCAAGTTTGTTGAGAAATTCTGATAAGGGAAGAAGGATTTTCTTTTAAAATACCTAAGTCTCTTGTCTTGTGGTCTTTTTTTCTCTTAGTACTGCTGGTTATTGGTGTGTCTACTTTGGAAAAGATAAGGGCAAAATGTGTGTTTGTATGTGAAATCAAAGTAGCTTACATACAAGTATTTTACCTTAAAAACTGACTAGTAAGAAATACTTCTATTGACTAAGTGATTACTGCCAGTTTTCTATGTTATATGGCCTTAGAAAGGAATATTTTCTGCAGATCCCTTAATTCTCAGTGGCTTGTGACTGTAATTTTTGTCTTCTCTTCTTTTCACAACAGAACACAAAATTGCTATTGAACTCCCGGCATTTGTTGCACTGACTTACTGATACCTTTTTGTACTAGAAGCTTTTCCAGGAGCAGCACTTGTGAAAGCTGAAGCATTTCTGGAAATGATAGCAACTATCTGATTCTGTACATTGGTCCAGAAATGATCTGACTGGCGGTGTGGGCAGGGGCCTTACTCTCCTTTATTAGAGCAAAATAAGGAGTATGTACTGCCTGGTTTTAGGATGGTGTCTTTTTAAATTTCACATCCCTGAGAGTATGTATTATTTTCCCCAATAATTGTGAACATAGTCTGGGAGCATCTTTAGTTGTTGTCTGTGAATTTGCTGCTTTGTGATACTTTAAAAGATAAAGGAAAAGGAATTCTTCAGTAGGTAAATGGGTGTTTTCTGTGAAGTAAATCTATGAAAGAAACACTTTCTGGATCGTTTAAACATAACTTTGTCATCTATGTATTTAAGTTGGTGCAAACCAATGGAAGTGTCACTGCAGCATATATATTTATACAGGTCACAACATAATTTAACCCTCAAATTTCTCTTCTAGTTGATTATTTTTAAAGACTCTAGCTAGTTTAAGAGTTACTTTTCAAAGTTTGTTTTAACGGTCTCGTTTTACACTCTTTGAAACTTTACCCAATGAGTGTCAATACTGCAAAATGTAGTGATTATATATTAGTCTTACCTATAAGCACAGGGTAGAGTAATCCATAGGGACATCTAGTGCAACTTGTCACCTACTGTCCATGCATTTGTGTGAATCACATTGCTTGAAGTAAAAGGCTTCCTTTCTCCAGATGTATGCCTCCATCTGTATACGCTCAGCAAATTCAACTCTGGGGAGAAAGGGGAATTAATCTCCAGTATCAAAACATGAGTAGTTGTGCTCTCAAGCACAGTGTGTCTCTGACTAGTGAGTAATTCTTAGGTAAACGCCTACTTGGGAATATTAGGAAGAAAAGGCCTTTCAAAAAAAAAAAATCCCCAAACTGTGCAAATGTACTCATTCTCCTATTTTTGAAATAAATTATTTCCATGTGTGTCAAGAGAAATGATGTTTCTAGGTGGACCTCCTGAAGTTATTCCAGTATCATTTTCTTCCAACTTATATAATACGTTAAAAATATCTCATCTGCTAGTATATGTCCAAACTGACCCAGGACTTGCACATTCAGGATCACTTTATAAGGGAAACTTGGTTGAGCAAAGAGAAACAGATGTTTCATGCCTAGTAGCCTGAAGTGAGTTAGTGTGTTGGAAAGCCACCTAAAGTTAGTGGATGGACATCCAGGATTGCAGTTGCCATGATATTCTCCCTAAGAAGCTTTGGGACTAAAGATTTTGATTTTTAGCAGCTTTAGTGGGGGACCAGCACCCACTGTAGATGCAATTACAAAAGCCAAATGAGAGAGGGGAGGCAAGGATCACCAGATCAGGAATCAGCAACAAGGGACTCTAAGTAGATGAAGGTGTTGGTCTTGGTTAGTGTTAGCCCTTGGGGGTGGCCACCGTACCAGATGGTGGCAGGGACTGTGGGTTAGCACTATCGGGTCAAGTGCAGTACCTGTGCCATCAGGGTGCTGTGTTGTGGTGGCTTGTCAGCTGCCAGTACCACCACTTACTTCAGGCTGCCTTGCATGTCTGTACTGAGAATCCTTGAATATCCAGACTAAGGAGTTTTGTGGCCACAAAACCAATATAAGAAACTAAGGGGGATGGTGGAAAAAATGCAAAAGGCCACTTGTTTCTCCTAAATGCAAGGCAGCTGTGGCCTCTCCTCTGGCTACATGTTTTCTTCTGCTTAATGGTCCCCACTTTGTAGGCTCCTCTTCTTCTCGAGGCCACTTCTGCTCCTGGATTGCTGTTAATATCCCACTTGTAGGATGCTCTAACAATATGACCACAGCTTTCCAATTTAATCTTACAGGCTAGAGTAAGTGTCTGGAAATGGAGCTTCAAACCCTTTACGTGGAGCACAGGTTGAAGTTTGTGTATCCCACTTGCACGGAGGGTGCCACAGATGCCTTTTTATAAGCCACCCCCACTATATTTGCTCTCTAACACCTCAGAATGCACAGAAGAATATTCAGAACTCCTCAGGCAATGCAGGAAAAGTTCATGAGGCAACAAGACATGGAGCTGTGCATTTGTCCTGGAATGGCAAAACGCTTGTGTTTCAGGCCTTTTACAACTGTTTCTGTATTTTATTGCATGAATAATTTCAGAAAGATGATCCTGTATTTGCCATCACTGCTTAACTTAAAGAAGCCTATGCAGCTATTTCCCAGAGGGAGCTTTTACTCCAAATGATTTCTGTGACAGAATAGTGCGGAGGAGTGATGGGTTCAGAAAAGGTAAATCTTGGCTTCATCAGTGCTGTATGCAAACAGAGTGACTGGTGCAGTCTGGAGCTCTTTCCTGAAGGCATCATGCAGGAGGCTGGTTGCTGGAAATGGAAAAATGAATAGAAAGACAGTGGGCAGATCAGCACCCTGTAATCACTGCTTGAGCTGATTTCTAATGAGTTTGGGATTTCTGTCAATCTTGTGTTCCCACAAGGCTTCGTGAGAGAGACTTTACAAGGTATGGCTCGTGATTATACTTTGAAAATGGTGAAAAGAAAAACTGATACAGTGGTTTTGCTGTACAACCTTCATTTAGAATGAAGAGTAATCTGCTTTGACTTTTCTGTATTTTATTGGAAAAAAACCTCTTGCTTTTATAAAGCATTCAGGCAGCTATTACTGTCATTGATTTGTGGTCATTTCTGGTTTTAAGAGCTGAGCAATATGTACATGAGGAAAACTGTACATCACAACTATGTTACGTTGAAACTAAGTGTTTTAGGAATAAAAATAGTTTTTTTTTTTGTTGTTTTATCTGTGACACTGGAGTGCATTTGCTTTAGTCATGCTACACTGCATAAAGAGGAAGAGGTTACAGTTGGGAAATTGCTTAGCGGGATTAAGAGACTGGGAAACAGTTATTTTTAGGCTCAAGTTTTCTGTTTTTTCAATATTTTTGTCTGGGCAAGAAAACTGGAAAGCAATTGAACACTAGGGATTCATGAAGAGAGGAGGCTGCTTGTAAGGTCCTCCTGGGACTGATGAAGTTTTGTGAATTGCTAGCACTCATTTTACTTGTTTGAGTTTCCAGGGGAGGCCAATAGATGTGAATGCACTTTTAATGGGCTGCAGCTCTCTACTGCTGTTACCCCTTCTGTGCATATGACCTCAAGGTCTCCCACCCCTGTAGTAGGGAGATAGTTGCCTCTGAGTTAGCTGATCCCCACAACTCCAGAACAGTGTGCTCTGGAAGATTTCCCTTTTCAACTTTCATATAAAATAGGTGGGAGCAGATGGGGCATGTCTTAGGTTATGGAGTAAGAAGGGGGGGTGGGAGGGCAGCTGGCATGGCAGGAAAATGCAGGCTTTCATTTCTAACACTTCTCAATAGCGCAGCAAGCAACTGGATCCCAGTAGACAGCAGTTCTTAATTTGTGACAACAATAGTAAGCTTGAAATGATGCAAATATAATAAAACTTTCTTACAGCTAACTAATACTTAAAAACAGGAAAGAACATTGTCTGTTAAATTCCATTTCCAAACCTTGAGCTATTGCTGCAAATGCAGAGCCACTTCTTGCTCTCAAAATAATCCTGTGTACTGTTATGGTAGATCCAGCACAGTCTGTTTTCTGCTTCTGATTTTCTTTGAGTCAGCGAGTGAAGACATGGATGGTCTTGGTTGGGGAAAAGCTTGAAGGTTAGGAGAAGCTTGTATCTGGTTGAAATGCACTGGGCTTTCTTCCTACGGGTTTATTGCCAGGAGTTCCTGTGATGTATAATCTTAGTATTGACAAGATAGCTGCTACATTGACAGGTTGGTGGTGGCTCTGTTTTGAAAGCCACCCTTTCTCCAGCCGCAACGGGGGTAACTCTGGTGTTCTGTCCAGCTATTTTCTGATCCTGTTTCCTAAGGTGTGACAGCTCTCCCTCTGTAACTTCAGAGCTTATTTCTGTCTCCTGATTCCTGAAACTTCTTAAAACATTTGTAATTTCTGCCTGTAAGCCTGCTGAGAAGGTAAAACACAGATAGAATTCATTTATCAAATTCTTAAATATTCCGGTGACTCTTCTACTAACTTGTTTGCCTTGGCGTACGTACATACACAACAAGAAGGAAAAAGTCCCCAACCAAACTCTCCTGGACACCCAGTGCACGCTGAGGTCTGTACATTACTTCTCAGCGGGCTGTGCAGCAGCTTTGCTAGAAGTTCAGTGCTACTGGGTGGGATGTGCATCATCCATCCTGATGACAGAAAAGGAACCTTAGGCTGCCAATATTGCTGCTGGTGTTTTTATGCTGAGGGAGGGGTACAAACCTGATTCCACTTAAAACTGGTGGCAGTGGGCATGGGGGTCCATGGGGAATGGGGTGAGGGAGTTGCCTGGAGCATGGCTCAGCTCCCTGCGGCGGCTGCTGTCCTGTCCTCCTCTCTGCACAGGGGGTGACCTCAGCCCAGCACACCCTGATCCAGGAGCAGAGAAACTCTTCTAGCAGCTTGTGAGAGCATGCCTGTGAAGCACAAATGCAGTTGTGGGAGGAGGAAAGGGCTGTCTGGTAGCAACTTTGCTTTTAGAGAGGTGTCAGTGAAGGAAATGAATGTTTTATATTACACAGGGCACATGAAATCATTGTCTTATGCACCATCCGCATTATACATCCCTAGAGCCATCAGGGTTCTGGTCACTTAACATGGTATTGATACTGTGTGATTTAGGAACAGTTTAAACATGCAATGGAGAGCATTACACTTATGACAGTTATATAAGTTCTTCAACAGATTACTGCAATTAAATGAAAACTACTGCCACTTAATCTAGCCACAAAACTGCAAAATTATTCCAATACTTATCGTAATTACGATGACATTAAGTCACTTCTGTTTGTTTTTGTTTCTTTGTAAATGAGATTTAAGTATCGTATCCTACGAAGATGGCACATCTAGCTGCGTGACTCCCAGGTGCATGAATTCTGTTTGTCTGCTAATCCCTCGCTGGCTCTGGGCTCTTTGGCAGCCAAGCATTTCCCGGGGTGCACTGTAATGACAGGCAGCTGTCCTGTCAGCTCCACTGAAAAAGGAGATAATATGGCAGACAGGGTTCACTTTCTCCTAGACCTGCTTATTACAGTTCTTCAAACTGATGCAAGCGACTGCTCTTAGCAGGTGACGGGGTTTTTTTGTGTAGAACCAGGATGGATTTTTAGGGAGCAAACTTACATATTATCCACTGCAGAGGAGGTAGGGTGCAGTAGTTTGCAATCAAAACACTTGTAAGGAGTCAATGTGTTTGCATGGAAGAGTTGAATTGTGGGAGATAGGCTGTTTGTGTTGATACAGCTGAGTTTTCCTACCAAGTTTTATCTGTGAGGAGGCTCTGTGTAATGATGAACAGGCCCTTTGGATCCTGGCTTTTCATCTCTGCCCCAGTCATCTTGTCACCTTGGGGACTGAAAATGAAGAGGTGTCGAGTTTTCTGGATATCATTTGGCTTAGAGTCTTGCTGGGTCTTTATCTCCTCTGAGAAGCTGAGCACCAGCAGCCCCTGAGAGAACCCAGCTTTTTGTATCTGTAATGGAAGTTAACATTAATGCCCACCGTGGCACAGAACACTCTGTGCTGGGACGTACCTCACCTGCCATCATTCTGGCTTGAACTCTCCTCTCCTTGAGCCAACCACCTGTGTGAAGCAGGAGGTGCCCAAGGTTAATCAGAGCAGTTTAATGCTTTGATATGTCTAGATGTTAAATATTATTTCAAAAGGCTACATGCTCTGAAATTAGCTACCCTGGACTTTATGTTGCACAGAATCAGTCCTTTGATTTATGGATCTTAAATAGCTAATCCTGATTACAAAATCTCTTCCCAAATAAATCCTTTCATTAAGAAGGCAGTCTCTCTATCTCTGTTTTCATCTAGAGACTCAAACAAAAATCTCATAAGCGAAGGAAGTGTGATTTATTTGCAAAATGTGTTTCCCCATCCCAGTCCATCTAGCTTTTATCTCTCTCTCTAACTTTAAATATATTCTTTTGCACTGAAGTGAGGTAGTGTTGCATTATCCCCTGGGCTGTAGCTGGTGACTTCTGCAAAGTTATGTCCAAGTCCAGCTCATCTCCAGGGCTGCAGTGTAACAACTGACTTCTTAGGACCACACGGGGCTAAACTACTGCTTTAAGTACCCTTGGAGCATCGGGATGGGAACCATCTGATGAGCTGTTACTCAGTGTTTATCCTTTCATCAGCTCATTTCATGCTTGCACTTTTATTGATTTACTGCTCTTCTCCAAGTGTAATGTGTGGGACAGTGTTCCCTGTCGTTGTAAGCTATAGTTGTGCGATACCTGAAGACTGTACAGCAATGATATTAGCCCTGTAGCTATTCGTAGCAAAGCAGTTTTCTCCCTTGGAATCGAAGGCCTATCTTCACATGGAATTAACTTGTTTTTTCCCTAACATGGACTTGATCTTGTCCTGGAAAGTTAAGAAAAAAAAATTTATAAATGTGGGATTTCTTCATCCACATGTTTAGGACTACTTCTCCTTTCTTTACTTCGTTTCTTCCAATGTTAGTTAGCTAGCACTCCAGGTTGAAAAAATAGACGCCTTGTAAGCATACCTGTGGGCAGGGTACAATTCACAGTGGGGAGAGGGAGGGATTTCAGCCAGATCTGACAAACTGGTGGAGAAGGGAAGCACAGCTGACTTGCCAGCTACTGAAGGCCTTGAAGTTGATTTAATCCTGATGTCAGGCATTCTTTCCAATGTGGGCAAACAGCCCATAATGTAAACTCTGGGGATGAAACTGAAATTGGTGGTCACTTGCATGTCTTGCGGCATGAAAGCAAACTTGTGGTTAAAGTGTCTGTCAAGGGATTAGGAAGGTCTAAAGTTGAAAACAATGATCTTCTAGGAAAAAATAACAAGCATGCTCTTAGTAGAAAACATGTATAGCTGCTCTGCGAAACGCTGGCAGTGCATATAATCGCCTTGTAATGAATGGGTCAGACCCTTGGGTGATGCAACGGGACTCTCCCAGCTCCTGTGCAGCAATACCAATTTACACCACCTGAAGGCACAGTCAGTTGCATACTACTAAATGTGGGTCTGGTGTGGGCTGGGGGACAGATTTCATCCTTCTAATAGCGCTGCAGCAGGCTACCCTCTCTAAAGGGACCCTTTCTGATCAGAGACCGCAAGGCAACATAATTCATTTTTAGATAGGAAAGGTGTCTGTTAGTATCTCATTGGTTCCCCAAGAGCATGGTGATGGGGTAGTGAAATCTTCTCACCCCTGAAGCCTGGGGTGTATTCCTTCCCATCATCACTCAGACAGCCTTTGAACTCTGCTTGTATCTCTGCCCATGGCTCCAATGTGAAGTTGAAACTCACTTTTTTGAGAGTTTCTTTGTCAAGTTCTTGGAGGAGCTGAAAAACCACTTAGGCAAAAAGTATACCTGAACCTGCCTGGGCTTTGATCTTGGTGTGAAATGAGGCCAAGGAGAGCCTAGGTATATCAAACTTGCGTGCTTATCCTGGGTCAGTATAAAACCTGCTTAATAAAATGGGCTGAAATCTTTCTGTGCTTCAGTCTTGCTCCTATGAGATTCTGGTCCTCAGTTCTGCAATTTAAAGTTCATGGAGACCTCACGGTGGAATATGTGATGCTGCCATTACTCTCTCCAGTGCTTTGGGGGACAAGCAAGGAGCAGCTCAGATGGACTTCTTAGGCATTTCTCCTCAGCAGAGGAGCTGACAGCAGCAGCAACACTGGGTTTGAGACAGAAATGTAGAGTGAGGATTTCCTTGCCTTTTAATTTCTTGTGGCTAGTCATGTTGGTCAAAATCCACCCTGGACTTTTGGCATCCTCTCCAACTACCTAACAAGACCACATGAAAGAGCAAACACACTTCAGCTTGTTTGCACAACTTGCAATGGAAAGGTTAGATCCAAACAAACTCTAATGCACTGAAGTGCATGGATCTTGTTTAAAAATATCCCAGCCAAGCTTCATTAGAAGAAACTATCTTTCTTCTAGCCATTGCTTTTTCCAGACTATCCCTTTAAAACCTGTGTAATGCTGTGTTTCCTCAGTGTGTTTTCCCTGATGAAATTAAAATGTTTTGACATCAGCTGAGTATCACAGCTGTAAGAGAAGACTGAGATAAAAATCTTCACCTTCTGTGAAGATTTGTTACAGAAGAGAGCCTTCTGTCACGTATCAGAATATTGCATGAGTGTTGCGAGCAGTTGTGATGTTGCTAACATAAATTTCCCCCTTCCAACTCATACACTGGAAGTTGAAATTCTGCTAGAACAGAATCTAGCCCGGTGCCCTAATGACCAGTGTGTCACAGCCTCCAGCAATCAAAGGGTTAAGCTTCAGTCCAGAGGCAGCCCCTGCGATGGCAGTGCCATCTGCCATTGCACTGGGTGACTTGGCTTTGGTGCAAAGGGAAAAAAGGCTTATCGAGGGAAATCGCTGTGTTTAGCCATGCCCACAAGCCTCCAGGGGGATGTTCTATCCGGCAGCACCCTGTTTAGTTTGCGGGTGCTGAGATCATCACATCAACAACCCTGAAATTCTGGAGGGCAGTGCTTGCTGGTGGTCTCTCTTGAACTGGCTTGTCTGCGTGTTTCCAGCTGTTGACTGCATTACAGAGAATTGAAAATTTATGGACCCTTTCCAAATATTACTTATCCGTGTAAGGCACTGGTTTGGTTGCCAAAAAGATGTACTGGGATTGTGAATAGAGACATGGTCTGTGCAAATCGGATGGGAGACTTCCACAAACCAGGGGTTTTTATTAAGACATTGCCTACACGCTATAAAATATTGGGGAATACCCATACTATAACATGAACTGGGATATTAATGGACTGTATTGCAGGGACGCTGGTAGGTAATATGCAGAGTTGGTTGGCTGGCCATTGGTGTTTGGTGTTAATGGTTCTCATTTGTTTTTATGATCCACTCTGTGGACTGATCAGTTACAAGGATATTATGTAGACAGCAGAACAGCCTACAAACCATGTTGACCAAAAATGATACTTCTATCAATGTTTTCCCTAATGTATAAAGGATTTTGCCTTCTAACAATAAACAAAAGAACACTTGTATTTTTCCTGTTTTCCGGACTTTTGTGAAGCCTGGAGGCTTCAACATATGCTGCAAGTTGCAGAACGATCCTGTGCTTTGATTCAAGCCCACTTTAAAAAACCCAAACAAATGAAAAACTGGTCCTTGCAGTTTCTGAGGAGGATGCAGACTCTTTCTGTCTAACAGGTTCAGGGGTCCCTTATCCCAGGCTGGCTTTAGATTTTGGCATGTTAGGTGTCTGAGTTTGGGAGAAGAGGTGTAGCCTTTGATGGCTTTTTGACATGTTTGTTCTGGTGTGAGTACTCTACAGTTTTTTAGGAAGGTGGCCTTGGTCGTTTCAAATACTCTATCTAAATTGCCACTTGCCAGTTGATGGAAGCCAGAAATGACGCTTTACTGAGTGAAGTTGTTGGAGAGATGTTTCGCAGAAGGAACCATCTGATTTCAATTCTCCTGCTATTCCTCTCCAATTAACTGGTTTCAGCATCAAAAGCAGCATGAACCTGCTGAGCCAAACTTATCTGCCTGTGTGGCTCCAAATACATATAGTTGTCTGGTATCTGGCCCTGAGACCTCTAGGCCAGCAGTTTAAAAATGGCAGTAACAAAAGGAGTATGTCATGAGAGAACGATGGACCTTCTAGCTGACTTCTAGTCCTTCAGCGCTGCCCCTTTCAGAAAGGATAAATGAATGCAGCATAAGAAAAAGTGGGGAGTGAAGCTTTGTGCAGGATGGGTTGCTTCCCTGGATCACTCGGTAGTTAACTCTCCAAATGCAGAACTACATGGGTTATACTGATTTAAGGTAGTCAGAAGTGTATTCCCCCTCCTACATCACTACAAAGAGAAATGACAAGCTAGATCTATGTAATACCACCTCTGATACTGTCAGATGTTCAAAAGGGTTAAAGTAGGTTTTGTGCAAGCCCAAGGTACTTTAAAACAAGTGAACTGTGCTATTTCATCTAGACTTCCCTGAGTAGATAAGGCCTATGATCTCTCCCTGCAGCTTCTGAAAGCCAGCTGTGTTCAAACGCAGGCACTGCAACCCGGTTTGGACTCCTCTTGAGCTCTGGCTGATGTTGATGGAGCTCTGTGTGGAGAGCTGATAAGATACGTCAGTCTCTTGTCTCCCTGTTCTACATCTGCAAGCATGTGGTAAAGATTGCCTGTAAGGCTATGGAGAGCATTTGATTTTCGTGATGCGCCACAAGAGGAGCAGAGGGGAGTAGAGGTGTATCAGGCCCCCAAGAGTTCATAAATATGTGAACTCACCTGAGGCAGGCCTGGACACAGCACTGAGGTGGCAGTCTTGTGGACTTCCACATGGGTGGAAAAAACATCCAGTAAGTTTTTTACAGGCTGGGACAAATGTTTGATATGAGTGTTCTGTAATATTGCTGTGCCCCACAATTGCCTGAGATGACCAATGAGTCAATTGAGGAATATAAAAATCACATGTGAGAGTTGAGATTACATCACTCCACCAACAGAGGAGAAGATGAGGTCTGGATCTGAATGTAAGAGCTGTCCTGTCAGTTGCCTTCATCCCTGGGTTGGCTGAATTGCCGTCTCTATTAACCGTATACTATATCCAGTGTGTGTGCATATATGTGTCACTGAGGAGAAAGTGGAAAGAATGAACCGCATTTCCATTTACGTTAATTTTGCTCATAGAGCTGATACAATCCCTTGAAATTCAGAATCTACAAAACAGTGAAGGTTGTATCAACATCTAAAGAAACAGGTAGTTCTGCTGCTATAATGAAATCTGACCATTGGAATAAAGTCTCAGAACTGTACTGAACTATTTATTACATAATAATATCTCTCCCCTAATGATGAATTAATTTTCAGTTAATAACAAGTATTTGTGAAGTATAATGAAAAATACAGTGCCATGCATAGTAAGCTGGCCTCTGTTTTCTTTGACGGCACGCCAGTTCCTCAGCTGCGGCACTACTATACTATTCGTCTCCATAAAGGGCTCTTTCGAAAGCATTATTAAACAGCAGGAAGGAATGGTGCATGACAGCTTCATTAGTCACTAGGAGCCAAACCTGGCCACTTTCTGCTGGGAATTATTAGCATGTTCCAAAACATCTCTGGGTTGATGGCATCAAAATTTTTTTTTCCAAATTTTTGGATCGTGGCCAAATCTCAGTTTGAAAATCCTGGAATGGCAGTTGTATTACCGAGTCCTCTCTGGGCAATGTTAGGCTCTATTTGCAAGGAAAAACATGGACTTCCCAGTCTTAGGAGTCCAGAAATATTTGCAGTAGACTATTTGGTTTGAAATACACAGATGTAGGTAGTTCTCTATAAGCTCAGAATGTGATCTTGCTGAAACTGCAAATGCCCCAGCACCATCACTGCAGGCAAGCACCTACATACCAGTTACAAAACTTCCAAGATATTTTCACATTGCTGTGCAGTGCTCTCAAAAGGTGCATCCAGCAGTCAGGGTGCTCTGGATCTGTTAAAGATGCTCATGGTCCCATTGAGGTCAGTAAATGTGAGATTCTGAGCTAATGTAGTGTTTCAGGCTCTACGTTGTTAGCCTGAGATCAACTGTATTGAAGTGAGGCATTTCTGAATCTTGCTCAACAAGACCTGAAGCTACAGGATAACCATGAGGTGCAGGATCAAGCTCTTGCATGAATCTGTTGCATGATTTATTGCTCTTTTGAAAGTATCACAGGCTGTTTGTAAAGTGAATTAACTGTCTAAAAAAAGTAAAACGAGCAAAGCCTGTGAAAATCCTGCTGTTAGCCTGAATGCTTTAGCTAGCTTTGATTCCAAGAAAACACCACCTACAAGCCAGTTCTTTGGTACTGAGGCTTCACTGAACAGTGGAGTCCAGGGAACTGATGGAACTCATATTAAAACCACTGTATACAAAGAAGTATTTTACAGCCCAGCTGTTCTTAATTTCCTGTGTATTTGTGAAAATAAAATTATCCCTTAATACATAGTTATTTATGCTTTTCTACCCACATGGAACCTTCTGTGAATATTTTACAGGTAATGCCATTCCTAATTAACAGCAAGCCAATGAATGCCTGGCACTTGGGTGATGACTTAATTTACACTTGCAAGTTTAGCCAAGGCCCTGGTGTGACTAAGCCAAATGCAGGAGGGGAGATTGTGCAAGAGCATGCCTCCACGCGCTATTGGAAAACCTGACTGTTGCTATCTCTGTTGGTGTAACCATCCCATTTGGACTGCTTGGTGGGCTCAGACCCAAGCAACAGGCTCGCCTCAGAGTCCCTGGAGGCTCCAGCTCTTGCTGAGCTCCCCTTGCAGCGTACACTGGGCCACTGTATTTGCACAAGCATGCAAGCTTCAGCTTTGGTATCTCCAGCTGCCAGTAACAGCTGAGATCCTTCAACACAGAGAAGATCACAGGAGGCAATTCTATTCCAACCCTTTTTTTTCTTAACATGGAGTATTTGGTGTGAGTGTCAGTTCTCATGATTCTTGGGGGCTCTTCCTCCTTCGTGCTATCACAATGACAGCCTTGAAGTTAATGTGTGTTGGCCCACAAGCCTTGTAAGGGGTTTACTGGTAACAATAGCCACAAAGCTGCAACTGAAAGGCTGTGTGCTTAATCTACGGGATTAACACAAACAAGATGTCCTTGAGCAGGATAGGTTTACAGCAGTCTAGCAGGAGTCATTTTCTCCGAGAACAGAAAACAAAACCTCTACAGCCTGTGCACAGAGAGACAGGAGCGGAGCAGCCCCCCTGGGGTGACTGTCAGCAATGGGCTACTGGCTCTCCCTGCTGCTAATCCAAACGAGCCGCTCTCCATTTCGGTAGCGTGCATCTCTGCGTGTGTGTGTGATCCTGCAATGAGGAATTGTTTCCGGTTCTCAGCAAGCTGGAGCCATTGCTGCGAGTAGTTTTTAGTGCGGCTTGTTCTGGTGCTCTGAGGTGCTGGGGTCTAGATCCCGGGCATGGACTATGAGATCCCTCCCCCTGCACGCTGAATTCACAAGTGTCCTTTCTGGCTTCCCTCAGTGTGTCAAAGCCAATCCCTGCTGAAAGATAGGATTTGCTGCTGGTGGAAATAATATTCTGCTGCTGAGCATGAGAGGGTTGGAGACAAGGGTGATGCCCACTTGTGAAGGGCAGCCGGTTAACTCCATCTCCCACTGCGGCTTCCAGTTCTGCTCCGGCAATAACAACACATTTCTTCCCACACCTCATACTCATTTCTCCCCTTATGACTCTGCAGTTCATTTGTTCACTGGACTTTTGTTTGTGAATCTGTTTTCTTTGCCTTTGCCCATTTGTTCTTGCTGTTGGGCCTCACTGAAAGCCCTCTCTAGACATAAGGGGGAGCCAAGGAAGGGAAAAACGTTTGATATTTTTGTAGTGTTTCCAAAGCTACCACTTGTAGTGAGCTCATCTGAAAACTGTTTTAAAAGTATTAGACCTTTTTCTAGTAGTCTCTGAAAAAAATACCATCTCTTGTTGATCTTATTCATTGAATCTTTGCAGACTCAGAAACTTGTCCTGATTTATACTTTCAAGTCTGTCTATGCATCCAAGAGGACTAAAAAGTCCCTATTTACGAAAAATTAAGTTTCTCTTGAGGTTAAAGGGAACCCCTTACATGCATGAACTAAACAAATTCTTGCTCTCCAAAAAAAAGAAAAAAGATTTTACCAAAATACCATATAAAGCATTAAATATATAATCATTCTTCACCAGTTGGAGTAATTATGCTTATTAGGAAAGGCAGCATTTACTGGGATAGCATGGGTCTACAGGAGCTTCTCTGGTAGCTGCTTTTTGCAAGAATGCAAAGGGAAAAGCCTGCGTGCATGAAACATAATCCTATCCCGGAAGTTTTAGTGGACTCGGTGTCTGTGTGCCACAGCTTTGCAGGTGTGATGGCTAAATTCAGTTTCACAGCACTCCCTTGGGATGGTGCCCAGGGAGAAAAATCTAGGCCTCGGGATTTCAGCTAAATCCCACTGAATAATTTTAAAAGCAGATTGGTGGCACTCTGGAGAATAGCAAAATGAAGCAGGGGAGGAAGGGAGCGGGGTTGCTGCCATCCAAGCAGGACTGCATCAGAGGGGTAAGGAGGGTGTACCAGTAAAGAGGGGAAGGACACAGGAGTCTGAGATAACAGGTGAATCTGGTGACGTTAAGGACAAGACTGTTTGCTTTTGTAATGCTAGGGAAAAGATTGATTATTTCTTAGTGCTGCATGTAAAGGCAGATGGAGCAGTGGTGGGTGAGCAAGCCAAGTGTGGAAAGGCAGTGGATTTCCCATAAGTGTTTTGCATCGACCTGTTGCAGAAACTGATTGTCAAAGAGATCAGCAGAATCTTTTGAAAATGCTTCCAGCCTTTGATATTGTAAACATAACTGCTTTGTACAGCAAACCAGTACATTAGAAAACAATTTGGCTTCCCCCATCGTGTGTTAGGTCTCCCTTTCATTTACAGCTCTCTGTCCAACCTAGCAATTACTGTCTACCCGTAGCAGTTGAGTCTCAGCAACAGCAGCGTAAAACTGTGCTTGTAAAGAATGTGGTGACCCTGGAGAGCCATCAGGATACTTCACTGGTGAGACCTCAATAGATGTAGGTGCAGTTGTCTTAACTTGAATAGAAAGACCATATATTAGATCAGTTTTAAGAAACAGCAAGAAATAATGTTAGAAATGCTGGTCAAGAAGGATCCCACTTCATTCCAGATATCTGGCAATAAGACTTCTGAGCTGAGTTTATAGAAAGGTAGAAGTACTAATTCCATGAAGAATTTCTCCTGCGGTCCCTGAAAGTACCTAGGTTTGAGTCTGGAATCAGAATAATTTCTGATGAATGTTTTGCCTGAATTTCTGTGTTGATTTATTAACATGTAATACATTACTTGCCACACTTGATCTATTAACTAGCCTTCTAGCCCAGATGCCATAAACACCTCTATGCTAACATATTGCAACAGCTATGAACAATTTTGGAGCACTCTAATTGCTAAAATAAGCATGTTGACTGTGAAAACAGACTGCTTTGAAGATCCCCTCACTTTTTTTAAGAAACAGTCAGCCTGTGAGTGGCTTATCCAGGTTGCAGGTTCGCTATGCTGTACGCGGTTTGGGCATGGCTGCCTCACAGCTATCCCCAGGCACTATCTCATCTCCGTCTCACAGCTGAAAATACTGGTGAGACATTGAAGTAGCATGGGGTCATGCTCCCATGTCCAGCATGACTAACCCTGCATTTGGGCTCATAAGGCTGGCTGGACTAGAGGGTGCCCTGTGGGGTCACCTGGCAGTTTGAGCACCTCTCCAATACCCATAGTACACAGATATTTTTCCAGTATGTGGAGCAGAAAAGCCTCTGCTCTTCTGCATAATGTAGTTGATTATTTCTGAATGATTTCTCCTCCATCAGTTGTAAAGTTAACCAAGTATGCAATGACATCTATTTATTTTGAGAAGGCTTAGGAGGAGACTGAGGCCAGTACAGTAGCATTCAGTTAATAGTGTAGAAAATGAAGGCTCAAGTGCAGTGCATCAAAGACTTTGCTCCCATTAAGCTCTGCCAGTGCTTCACATGATCCTTCTGAGTGGAGAATGATGAATACATAATTTGAAATGTGGGCTCAGTATCTACATACAAGGATAAGCTCTCCAAGGCAGAAATGGCTTCTTAAGCCAAAATGACCTCTCAAACGAGACTGCAAGGCTACTGTGCAAATGGGTGCCAGCCATCTGCTCCTCAGCTGGCAAATGTTGACTGCGCTTCAGGAGCTGAATGTTCCTCCCCTGTGGTTAATTTCTTCCCTGGCAAAAAATGCTGATGTACAATCTGATTTTTTTTTTTTAAACAATGAGAAGAATAATGGGAACTACAAAACAAATGGTCAGAGGAGCTCCGTTTCCCTCACTTGGCTCAGATCCTAGCCTCAGACGTTGCACTGCAAGGAAAAAGCCATCCTGATAGAGTTCAGGAGATACCCCTCTGGATGCTTTTTCAAAGGCTGTTTGAGGGGTAGCTTGTGGCCGCACCAAACCAGCGCTGCAAAGAGAACATCTTTCCCTGAAATGGGAACAAGCTGCTCTGCTCAGAGAGGTGTTTTCCTTTTGGCCTTGGAATTGCTGGTGCAAGGTCGGCCATTGGAGGGATGGGGCAGTGAGGTCTGCATGATGAGCTCCATCTGGGGACTTGGGGCAGCCCTGTGCAGCTCCAGGCTGGCCGAAGACGCTGTGCTTCCCCCTTGCAACCTCTCTGGCCAGAGAGGCTTCCTGAGCTCCGCACCGTTTGCCCAAAGTATTGAGTCACTAAAATGCACATGATCTATGTAAGTGCTTTTTAACCTTTTTTTTTAACAAAGATACATACACCTTTGTCTTTGTTTCCATATTCTTAAGCTTTATATTTTGGATATTTATTGTACAGTTTAAGTATTTTCTCTAAAGAAAATGTAATTCAATGTCTCCCCAAAGATTTGCTGCCCCATAAGCATTGCCTAGAAACATCTGCTTCCCTCAGATGGATCTCATAATTTGTGCTTTGGATTTCATCCAGTGCTCTGTGGAAAAGTGATGCCTTCCAGAGACAGAAACCTGATTATGAGAAACCTCATGGACAATAGTGAGTGCCTTTGTTGTAACTGATTTTGAAGACAGCGACAGACAGAGATGGGAGAAGCGGTTTTTATGAAATGTTTTTTGCTGAGACATGCCACACATTTGGTCTCTTCAGGCAGACACAGAGTAGTCTCTGCCTGTCTGAGTCTCTGCTTCTCTGGGGTTTTGACCCTTCAGCCATCTCCAGCCACATCTGACAGACAGGGGGATCCTGAAGATAACTGTGTTCTTGAAATTTCACCAAAGTAAGTGAGTGCAAAAAGAAAAGGGCCATTTTCTCCGAGTGCCCTCACTGCAGTGTTACATTGTTAGGTATCAGAAAACATGTGCAGCAGACACATCTTGCAAAGAATATGAGAATTAAACAAGCTTGAACCAGTCACAAAATACAAGTCTGCAGGACACCAGACTTTCAGTTCCAGCACTGATGGAAATAATTGGAAATAAATCATCCACAGGCTCCAAACATCCTGAAGAACAACAACCTGTGCTGTGTCCTGTACCAAGCATGAGCTGTGCAGCTGGCAAGAGACAGGGCTGAGGGTCTTCCTCTCTGTCTCCTTCCACCCCTTCCATGACTGTGGAAGACAATTCCTTCTGTGGAGCAGCAGTCCAAGAAGGAGCAGGTGGAAGAAGCCTGGCTCTTTCACCTGCCTTCCCTCACACTAACCCATGGTATGTAGGAAGGATAAAGTGTTCATTACCAGCCTATCTGCTTTTGGGGCACAGCATTTTTGACATTCTTTGGGCCTTATTCTTGACCACAAGGACAACAGCTTAGGTTAAAATAAAGCAGAAAAGGCAGGAAAACAAAGTTGCTTTTAGGTGTTTGGTGTACTGGTCCTGTGCACCTACCCATTTGTCTTTGCGAACACAGCCTGAGGAGGAGATGATAAGTCATTACATATGGATCTAATGATTAGAGTATTTACACAGGGGTGCCGAGTTCAGACGTATCCTCAGCCTGAAAAGCCTGTGATTCATCACGTCTTGCTTCCCCCTGTCCCCAGGACAGTGCCATAAAGCGTTTGGGTCTGAGTGGAACCACTTTGCGCTACTGTGATTAAAATCTGCATAGCAAAAATTCAGTTAGGCTGAATTTGCTGTTACTCAAATATTTTATTGGCTCAGCTCTGCATTTAGCTTTGCTCTACTCGTTGTGGAGTTCTGGATAAATAACTGATTTGTGGTCTATTATATTGACCTCCTAAACATGTCGCAAGACTTAATAGTTCAGCCTGTGGGAGCAGGAACTTCACTTACGTTTCATGTGGTGCCAAATCGTTTGACAAACATTAAGAAATGGTCCAAGATTACCATCGTCTCTGCACAGGAAAGGTTTTACCTCTGCGGGGAGAAGCGCTACGGGTCCACCAGGCTGTACGTTTGCTTGTGACATCCTACACTTCTTGGCTTTTGGTAGCTGCCCACACCCTTCCCTTGTGTTTGTTGTAATCGGTTACATATGTTGGTTTGTTTTTGTACGCGTCCTGACCTCAAATAGGAACAGTAAAATCTCTCTTTGGGAATAGGCATGATGAGGTACATATCCTTTGTATCAGTGCTTGCGATCCTCTGTTGTTTGGTTTGGGCTCACCTCCCCATACGCACATTTTTGTCTTGCCAGGCCTCTGGACTTTTCTTGTATTTTGCCCAAACCTACTTCATAGGGAGAGGCTTGCCTCCTTGAGCGGTGCGTTTTGGATGCTCCCACACGATGCTATGTCCAAATACCATTTCATAAATGCATCTACATGAACTGTCCACTTAAAATTGTTGGGGTTGTGGCCTTGGTACTGTGCAAACTTGGACCATGGCAAATGTAGCCATCACGTTTTGGCTGAGTAAAACCAGCAGCTTCATTCCTCCACCAACTTAAAACATTTACTATTATTGTAGCACCTTATTTCTAATCCTTCATCCTCTGGTCCCTTACGCCTGAAGAAACCTCTATCTTCTCACTCCCCTGCCACCCTCCAAGAACCCTAACGCAAAAGGGTCTGTTACTCTCAATAGTTTAATGCTAATTCTAAGTGCTGCTCTCTTGCTCCATCTCTTGGTCCCTCCTGGATGCCCCAGAGGAGTGTGTCTGGGTGCAGGCCACCAAGCAGCCCCCAGCTGAACAGCCTAACCCTGCAAGCATGAGCAGTAAGGCTTTGCTTAGGGATCTCCTGGCTCCGACTTTGCTCCACGAGGAAGGGAGCTGCCAAGTTCCAGTCAGAGTGTGGAGAGAGGTCAGTATTTATGGGGTCTGAGGATTATTTTATGTCACAGGAAGAAAAATAAAGTAGATTATGGTCACCAGTCCGCTTCTGCTGCACAGACGCACAAGAAGTATCATTAATGTTTGAGTCCAGCAAAGATCTGGTTTATTTACAGCATAGCTTGCCATCTTTTTCATTTCTGGGGAATAGGTGTCTGCTGGTTTTTAATCAAACAGTTGCCAAATGGTACACTTAGGAAAGGAAGAAAAAAAAGTGAAACAAACCAGGAATCTGAGTACAGCCTGCGTCTCGCCTCTGCAAAATATAAGTTGTGCTGAGGTAAAGCGCTTCCTGGGCCAGCAGCCATCTCTGGGTGGGGTTGTTTTGGAGGAGGGAGTTTAAGTAGGCATGGACACGGATGAGGCAACTGCTGCAGTTTTCCTGAAATCTGAGTGATGTTTTTAAAATTCACATCCTCCCTCAGAGCATGGGGTTGCTGTCTGTCTCTGTTAAGCAAACATGTCTCAGCTTAAAATCTAGCACGAAGTTCATGCCCAAATGGCCTACTGGGTATAGTGAATGTCAGCTAAATGTTTACTGATTTCGATGGGTTTGGACCACGCATCTGTCTCTTTGAGAGCCTGATCCTTCCCTCACTGCAGTCTAGCCCAAAGTCTGTTGCTGGGAGGGGAGTGAGCTCTGGGTTTGCAGCTGGATGCTGTGCCAGCTGATGGTGATGTGGCTGGGTTTGGGAAAGCCCAGCTTGTCTTCCCTCACACCCTTCCCGGCACGCCTCTGCTTGCTCGCCAACCCTGCTCATCCTTTGTTTGTTCTATTTTTTACAACTGTTTTTCCCAGAACTGAAGAGGCACCAGGTGGGAAACGTGGGGCATGGCTTCTCCCGGGCTGCCCTCTCTTGGGTAGCAGCGGTGGTGTTGCGCCTTCCCAAAGTCTGTCAGCAGACGCTTGCCAGGAGAAGCTTCCTTGCCAAGGTCTGGCACGCCAGCGATGCTGAGCATCTCCTGGGCTCATCCTGTCCCCACTGGGATGCTGCTGGAGCCCAACCCTCAGCCCTGTCTGGGCGTCTAGGGAGGGGACACTGATGTGGCTCACTTATGGGAGCATATAGAGCATCCGGGTCCCAGGCAGCTGGACTGCTGAAGCACTGCAGCTTTAGTGGGTCAAGCTGGCCAGTTCTTGCAATTTTATCTTCCTTGGTGTAATGTATCTGCTGCTCTGAGCTCAGGGAAGGTAAAGCCTGGGGAATGCAGCCAAGCAATAATGCGAGGGAGCAGAAATGGGTTTACCTCTTAGTTGGGCAATCCAGGGCTGATCAGGGAAAGGCAGAGCCATCTATGTTTCCTCATTTTTTTTTTGTAATAAAACCTTATAAAAGATTCTCTTTTTTCTTTTTTTTTTTGCCAGTCTCCACACTTTAGAAAGCAGGGGGAAAAGCCCTCCAGCTCAGTATGAAAAGGTGACTTGTAGAGAGTGACTATTTGTTTGGAAGAGAAGGCAAATGGAGCTTGTTTGCTTGCTTTTGTTTGGGTGGCTTTTTTTTTCTTGTAACGGCATTGCTCAATATCTAATCTTCTGCAGAACACATAACTTCTGTTTCCTGTGTTATGAAATCCTGGAAACAGCCCTGAATTTTAAGGAAACCGAGCACACTTCTGCAGAGAAGATGCAGCAAAAGAGCTCCCTCTCTTGTCCATTCTACGTTTTGGCCAGTTTGCTGCAATGTAAGAGGATCGGGTTAAAACCAGAGTGAAACTGGCATTAAATTACATTGGACTGAGGGTTTATCTGGAGAATTCTGCTTTATGTCAGTTCAATTCAAGTGTTTGGAAAAAAGATGAGTAGCGACCACTGGCATTCAATACCCAGCGGAAAAAAAATCTGACTGTTTTTGATAAAGTGCTAAAATATTACTTCTGAAATGAGTCTGTAAAAACAGTGGGAGATATATCTTTCATGATATCTATAAAATAGTCAAGAAAACATGGTTTTGATTATATTTTTCTCATCAACTTTCATTACCAGTAAAACTGTGTTACATGGGGTAAAAATAAAAATCTCTTTAACCCTCACTTTCAAAATCAGGTTGGCTGGGTTAAATCTAGTTGTGCTATGTAAGTCCAGGGAAAAGATGTTTTAACAGGAGCTATTGAGCTGGATCTATTTGTAATGGTCAGTTACTGTGCAAAGCTGGAAACAAATAACTTGTGACGTATCTTTTCAAGGTAGCTCTAACAATCTTGTATGTATGAAATGTGGCTTGCTGGGCACAGCTGTAATAAGAGTTGGATGTTCAGTGTTAAAGGCTCCACTTAATTTGTGTCATACCTTGTAAAGTCAAGTTACTGCATTTGTGTGCTCGATTTTCCAATCAGAAGCTTGCATTTCATGGGAAAATGGCTATACTGAGAGGGCAGTTCATGATACAGAACTGTAAATGTTTGCTGTCTTTGGAATATGTTTTCTTTTATGAAACACATTCTCACCCTAGATTTAATGTCCTGATTAACTGCATCACTGGTTTTATAGAATCATAGAATTGTTTATGTTGGAAAAGACCTTTAAGATCATCAAGCCCAACCATTCCTCTAACCCTGCCACCCCACCACTAAACCATGTCCCTGAGCACCTCGTCTACCCATCTTTTAGTGAAATTTTTTTTCCTCTACTGAAATAGGTAGATAACTTTCTTAGAAGCCTGTGATTGCTTTGTGGAAAATCACTCTTATGCCTTAGGAGCAGGCAAGTGCTTTTGGTTGTCGATCCATCTGATGTGACAAAGCAATTGCAGCCTTGTGACAGCCTTGTAACTTCTGTCCTGCAAGAAGTCCGAAACCAAGCAGTGTATAAATCTGCCTCCAATTTTTCCAGTTAAGCTCCATGCAGTCCTACCCCAAGGTTCCTATAGCTTTCCCTTGATTTCTCTTCACTCAAGGACAGATTGATGTTTGTGAAGACATTTAACAGCTATAGCTTGGACTGAAATCTGCCAGTCTTATCAAGGGTGGGGATACTGACTTTGTGGAAAGAGCTGAATGACTGTGAACACCATTAAATGGATCCCTAGTACTCAAGATAAATGATGTTGCTTTAAAACAGTGGGCAGAAAGGTCTTCAAAGTCTGAGACAGGGATTAATTAAAGAGGGAAAACAGATCTTCCCCTCAGCTTAGTTTCTTGCTTTTCTTAAAGAAACATTTCACTTAAAAAAATCTGATTCAATGGAAAGCTAATTTCATTGCCTTATTTGAAAAGGCTACTTCAGCAATTTCGTATTTCTTCTTACTTCAATAAGGCCAGGTATGATGGAATTTTTTTTCTGCATATATGTTTTGTCCGGTCTTTTCATCACACAATCACACATTTTTAGGATGGTACTTCCACAGTGTTTTCAAATCACGTGGTGAGTTCTGTTACCTTGGTTTTAAGTGTTATGCAGGGTCTTCTACCAGTGGGATACAGATGAGCACAGCTTGGGAAACTGTGTGTTAAGAGAAAAATTCTTTAGTAAACACAGCCTATGCAAAGGTAGAAAAAAGCAGGTCTTTCCTAGAAAGGAAAACACTTCAGCCTTGCAATGAAAACAGTGGGAACTTCTTGATATGCTTGTTTTCAAAAGTTCTTAAAATCATTTAATTTGATCTTTTCTAAGTTAAGGCTTCAAAGCTTCCTTGTGTTTCTTAAATGGACTGTAACATAACTGGGATATATAGCAGATAAGAAATAAATTCTAGAAAACAGCCTAGTCAGTTTAATGTGCTAGGTCTTCCAAGGAGGAAGCAAAACTTCAGCTGAGCTGGATGCATTTCCCTCCCCTTGGTGTTGGCCTGCGCTGCTGCAGCTGTCCCTGCCAGAGGTGATCGGGGGAGATGGGCATCCTCGCTGGACCACTTCTGCCTCTCCATTCCCCTGCCTTCCCCTCTGAGTGTGAGAATACATCTCTGCCAGCCTCAGCAGGGCAAGGCTGCTCCCAGCCCCGGTGGCTACCTCCTGGGAAAGGCGAGGGGTGACTGGGAAAGGGCGGCTTTCTTCCAGGAAACTCGGTTTTACTTCAACAGATACCGTATTTATTTTGAAAGCGATACCTAGCACATTGAAGGTGGCCTTCTGTGTTGTATAGGCTTTAATGCTCTGGTACCCTGCTGATAAATCAAGTAAAAAATAATAACAAAACTAGAACAGATGCTTATTTTAAAAAGGGAAAAATAGAAGCTTGTTTAGCTGACCCTCACGCAGAAACCCAGAATCTGTTAGGCTTAACTACTTTGTCTTTGTTGGCACCAGGACAGTTTTGGTGGCATTGTGCTCGGGGCTCCCAATGCTTTCTTTTTTCATTTAAATCTCCATGAGCTACCTTGTAAATAAGTAAGGAGTACAAGGCTGCACTGTCTCTTTCCAGAGCACTTGGTGATGCTGTGCATGGGGCCGACACGCTGGTTATCAACCACCTCTCCCAGCAGCTACCCACCCCATCTGACAAAATGTGTCTCCCAGCCTGGCTTTGAACTTAATGTCAACAGAGAGAAAAGCAGGGGAAAAGGGCTCTGCGAGGTGGAGACCCCCAGCCCCTGCCGGGCTTTGCCGCGTGTTTTTCTGCAAGCCATGGCTAACAGCACAGGAAAGCCTTGCACAGGTTCTAGGGTATTGTGATGTTGATTTCCAGCTTGGTGCTTTTTCATTTTTTCTGTACTTGTTCAGTCTTAAAAGAAATTGAGAAGTAAACAAAAGGCAGGATTCTTCAGCTGAAGCTCTCCGGGGGTCACGCTACTAGTAAGTCAGCTCAAAACCAGCTAGGATGACTGACTTTTTTTTTTTTTTTTTTTTAAATTTAAAGAAAGCCAGCTCACAACTTTGAAGGCTGTAATCCATATAATAAAACACAGGGTGGGTGAGGCAGATTCAGCAGCATCTGCTGAAAAGTCCCACACCATCCAGAATGTACAATAATGGGTGCTATCAGGCAGTGAACTCTCATTTACAGGGCCATATGCTTTACAAGGAATGTTGATAGGTTCCCCTTATCTCTGTTTGTCATCACTCCTATCCTTCATTTCACTGCTTGCAAAGGAAACCACTACGAATTGCTAGTGTCCTCTGCTGAGCCACTGCCATTTCTTGTTTCTTCTGTTGCCCCTTTCTCCCTGGAGCTTTCTCCCCCCCCAGATTTCTGAGCTCCCTTGTTTCGTTTTAAGGATAAGCAAGAGGTTGGTTTTACGCTGCACAGCGATACCTGTGCAGTTGTCTCTTTATAACTGGCTAGAAAGCTTGTCACCTGCTGCCAACAGCTGAAGACAGGAGCTTAGAAAAAAATGGCACAATAAAGCACACAAGCCCATAAACCCCACACTTAGTCACTTGTCATACTTCTCTGCAGCCTGTTAAAAACGGGCCCTGTTTTCACCCAGTCTGAGGGCTGCTCCATTTCTTGCGCGCGTCTCTACAACCACGTTGTGTTTTTTTCCCCTGTATAAACCTGGTGCTAGCCCTGATACTCACCAGCAAACCCCACAGCAGAGAGCGCTGCTATTTTGGGGTGTCCTTGCCTGCAGCATGGTACACTGAGGTGATTTACCTGGTGTCCTGGGGTGAGAGCAAAGAAATGGGACCAGCACAACTCTGCTGTGGCTGGGTTTGCTAAATACCAAATCCTCTGCTGTCTTGTAAGACTTCATTGACAATGACATCCCTTTTCCAAAGGAAAACAAATCAAGTATGATGTGGAGGGCCCATGGGACCTGGAGGGGACAGTGGAGAAGAGGTTTTTGCTGGTATCCTACAGTGCTGCTTCCCCAGGGTGTTTGCAGGACCCCCTTGTGCAGGGACCTCATGGCACTGGGCTCTCAAGGAGCCCCTGCCCATGAGTGCAAAGCCTGGTCAGGGCAGGACTGGTTGACCAGGCTCCAAAGCACCCAGCAAGAGGGAGAGCAGCCAGTGCTGGGGCTGCGTGTTGGCTCTGGGTTCACTGGTCCTTGGTCCGATCCATGTGGTGTAAATAGGTATTTTCTCCCTCTGGGTTTTCCACTGAGCAAGCACCAACCGGAGCACCTGGTAGCAGGCACTCCTCTTCCCATTACTTCAGGCTTTCTCAGTTCCTAAACTCAATGAGTTTTCCAGGTGATTTTACACTGCAAGTGATGTAGAGCTGGGGACGAGGATCTGTGCTGCCATTTGGTGTTCTCATGTGTGAACAGAAAACATCATCCTCGTGTTCTCTCTGTTGAAGAGGGCCAGGTCTTTTGCTGTTTTCATTTTCTCTCCTCTGCTAAAATTCATGTGTGTGGCTTGTTACACAGAGCAGGAGGCTCTGCTTTTTGACAAAGTCTCAGTATATGAAAGGCAAGGAGCTATCAGTGCACAGAGATTTGGTAAGACACCTATGGTATGTACAGGGAGAAGGGACTCTCCATGGAGCCAGCCCAGCTCGGATGCAGTAGGGCAATATTGCGCAGGAGGAAGAGGACATAAGGAGTTTCTGTGCTCAGGTAAGAAGGCTGAGCAGAGTAACAGCCCCCTGGAAGGCCTCAGCTGAGAGCAACACCAGGAGTTCTGCAGGGGGCTGAGGAGCAGGCAAGGGGGGCTGTGGCCTTCTCTTCCCCAGACTGAGCGGCAGAGCTGGTCTTGCACAGGTGGGTAGCACAAAAGGGTGTGGTGAAACCACCCAAGGGGCTGGCTTTGCACCGCTCTCCCCAGCCAAAAAGGCAGCAGGGTGAGTGATTCAGGAGGTGTCTTTAATGCTGGTTTTGTCTGGGGTTTCATTTAATTCCAAATTAGAGTATTTTTCTACTCAAGCACTTTTTTGTTCTTCATACTGTGCCATTACCTTGCTATTGCAGGGAAAGCAGTCCAGAAGCTCTGGCTGCCTAGCACAGAGGGTGAATTGCAACTTACCCTGTGCCACTGCAAAATGTCTGTATTCATAAAACATGCTTGCTTTGCAAAAATAAGGAAAGGGGGTGGGTGTCATTGCCTGTAACGTTGCTTGGCTTTCCAGTATTTTAGCTCAGATGGTTTTATAATGTCAGGAGAGTCGCACATGCATGGCAAACGGGTTGTTGTAGGAGCCTTGTAGGAAAAGATTGATGGCTTAGATTGGTTGTTTTGACACACCTGAGAGTCTCGTCTCCCATGTGCTTTTAGGATTGCAGAATGTGTAATTCCCCTGGTTAGGGAAGGGCTCAGAGGTTCTGCTCCTCTGCGCCTCCTCTTTCTGGAGCAGCTTTCAGTAATACGGCTCAGATATCAACCCAGCTTATGGTCAGTCATGCCTGAACCACCTCCTGGGGTTGGCTCATTGCAGCGCTTGGAGAAGGGGAGGTGTGGGCTGGGGGCAGCAGCTGGAGACACAGAAGGGAGAGATTGCCTGTAATATGGGAGAGATTGCCTGTAAGAAAATAATTGCAAAATAATTGGAGAAACTGGGATTCCTTTGCTGGGAAATGACTTTTGTCAGCCTCCCCTGTCTGGTCGCATACGAAGAAAGTGGTAAAGAAAGCTGACTCACTTTTTTATGCCAAACAAAAGTGCCTTTCTTCCTTAATAACATACCAAAGGTATGTTGTTTGTTTGTTTGTGTGAGGCAAAGGGATCTTTCTCTGGGAGCACAAGACTGCAGGGCTCACAGCTGTGCAAACGGAGGGCATGCTTGCAACTGCCCAACACACGCAGGACTGCTCCGTACGGGGGCAGGGGTGCAAAAAAGGAGGCTTCAAAGTTTCTTTTTTGAGAATTCCCCTTTGTTCACTGTTAGCTTGAAGCTAAGTGGTAAGTGATGCTTAGCACGCCTCTTCATATGGCTGGGCTTTGCACATCTTGCCTCGTAGCAAATAGGGGATTATACGGTTGTTCAGGTAGAGCAACTATATTTCATAACAACAACTGCTCTTTCTTGAAATGTGGGCAAGGTCCAGTTTGCCCCTCTCAGCTCACCCAGGCAATCAAGGTGCAGACAGCCACCACTCTGTCCCCTAAGAGACTGCGTGCGCTTACGTACTCCAAAGTGCAGCACCCCAAGTGTGGGCAGCATCCCCGTGTAAGTGCAGGAGCTGGAGGTGATGCCTTGCCTGGCGTGTGTTGCTGAAGCCTTGTGCTTATGTGTTTTTCTGTTCTCGCTTCCCATCTTCTAGCCTTGCTTTCTTCTCTTGGTCAGGTCCCTGGGCCTCACTCAGTGATGGACAGGTCCCACCGTGGGATACTACCTCGTACCTTAACCTTCCCCTTGCAGAGAGTGCACCCTTCCTTTGATTTCTGTTTTTTGATCACAGCACCTCTCTCGGCTCCCCCCTTTTTTCCCTGTCTCCATGCTTGTCCTTATCCAACTGCCCACATCCTGGCTGCCATTCCCACTGTTGGCCTTTGCTTTGGCAAACGCTGCTGTAGGTAGGTGTTCAGGCAGCGCGACCGAGGCGTGCAGGAGGCTACTGGAAGATGGTGAAACAAAGGGCTGACACATGGTGAAATGCCACTGCAAAAAGGTTCCCCGCGGCGAGTGCGGTGGCCTGGAACGGCCTCGGCCCCAGGGCTTGAGGGTTGCTTTTTCTGTGCCATGTTGACTTAACTTTGTAAGAAGCCCATCTTGACTGCATCTGAGCATCCCTGTGGAGTTGTCTCTTTGTTAACTGTGTTATCAATTAAAGCCTCGCTGTAATCCGAAGAACCTTTCTGGTTACTCTTCCTGGCACACTTCTAATTAGAAATGGCTCTTACCCATTCTAGCCTCCTACTTCTCCTGCTGCAGAAGATATCTGAGGCTCTGAACTGGGGAGAAAAGCTTCCTTTAGTCAGTTTTCCCATCCTGAGGTAGGAAAGGAGGAGCTTACCTGCGTTCCCTCAAAGCTGGCCAAGGGGGAACTGCAGAGCTTGGGCTTCGTTGCAGCCTTGTCTGGTGGTATAAAACAACAGAAACAACAAAACCCCAGTGGATGCATCTTTTTTTTTTTTTTTTTTTTTCCCATAGTGGAACATTTTAGAAGCCAGATGAGAAGCTTTTCCCACATGATGGCCTGTAGCAAAGATAAACTGCCTCTTGGTGATTTTAGGAGAGCTGCTGGGTTTGGAGAATTAATTTCCATTGTATTACTTGATTTGCTTGCACTAGGTAAATGTATTTTTGCTTTACTACTTCTAGCTTATGTTTGTATAGCTTGATAGAGAAATGGGGTCTGGCTTCTGCAGGAAAAAAAAAACTCCCCTGTCCTTTGAGAGCCGATGTTCATTCATCTCCTTGCCCTCGGTGCATTTTTCTGTTGAGATCCCCATTCTCTGAGCTCATTATACTCCCCATCTCCTCTCCCCTCCAGGCCCCAACAAAAGTCTCCCACTAGCCCTGCAGTCTGACCTTGGACCTCAGTTGCTCTCCCTATCTGACCCCAGCTGTGGATCCTGGCAAACCTCCAAACTGGGGAGCTCTGGGACAGAGAGGAAGGACAGAAGTTTGCCTTCCTTGACTCCTGTTCTCCCTAAGACACACGGCAGCTGCCATAAGAGGTCATCGCTGGGCACGCAGATTCACGCTTCCTGAAAGAATAATCTTTTGGGGAAAACTTGCCCAGAACTGAGGGCTAAAGTACTTCTGCTTTCTGTATCAGTTTGTAAGAGCACAGTGGTGCAACGTCAGGTTTTGGCACAGGATCCAGAAATCGTAGGAGAGCTGGGAGGGACGAGGGAGATCAAGGGTTTGGGAAACGAGAGACAACAAGTCTAAGTACAGCTTAGGCATTTGGTTATGCTTTAACCCAAAGTGTAGCTTTTACCAGTCACCTTACTGCTTTCAAGAATGCATTTTCATTCCTGGCTATAAATCAGTCCTACTCAATAACTAGCAGTTTCACCCAAAAAGCAACTGGCCAGTGTGTGGTAGAATGCAAATAGCAATTGGAGAAGGGGTGATATTAAGGTACAATACTGGAAGTCGACGCGTTTGGGATATCTGGGAACAGTGACCTACTGGTCGTCTCTCGCTCTAGGTAATTGTAGTTGACAGGCTGCTGCATTTGCAACAATTTAGGAATACTACAGGAAAAGTAATCCAAAAGATATTTTGCAGGAATATCTTGGGAAAAATTGTCTCCATACACACAATTCATTCTCTGAGAAGTTGAGTAAACAACTCTATTCCTATCTTTTGTGAAAGTAATACATCCCAAAGGTTAAAGGATCATTGAGATTTATGATGAAAGGGCAGTGACTGGCTGCAGAAAATGGTGTTTCGTACTTCTGGAGAATTTTACCCACTCTGGCCTTTGGCAGGGCTTGGTAGGAGAGACTCACTACCATAATTAACACAGCTCATCAGCCTTCAGTTTCTGAAAAAGCTCAGCTTACTTTTTTCAAAGTAAGAGAAGTATAAATCTCCTGATTGCAAAACGGAGCCTGAATGGATGTCGTTATCTGCAAAGATTGTTCTGAACTCTAGAAATCAGCATGTTTACATTGAGAGCGTTAGCACTGAACTCTAATGGTGTTCTTACAGATCATTATTACTACCTATTTCTTCACAGATTTTACAAATAACTATTCAATACCCCCAGATTGTGGACACTCTTATTTCCTGAGGAAAACATAACCATTTAGACTTCTTTTTGCCTTTGGGCTTTTTCCTTCCCTTCCTCCACTCTGATTTTTAGTTCTAGGAAACACCTAAAAGTAATTATCTGCACTGAATAACTTTTTCTCTGAACACTGACATTAATTAACAAACATTAGCATCCTGGTCAGATATTAAAATGAAATCCATGCTGCAGCCACGTCTTCGTGTGCTCCTGACCTGTGCAAGTAGCTGATTGGGATTTGGGAATCCAGCACAAGCACGTGCCCAGCGGTTGCCTGGCTGGTGGCATCTGTACAGAAATGTCAGAGGAGTGAATACAGATGAATAAACAAACTGGGCATGTTTAAACATGTCTGTGGTTATACAATATAGATTTTGAAAAACTTACCTACTGTTTTGACAGAGCGGGGACCAAGAATCTCCTGGGTAAAGCTGGGCTTTGCCCAAATGCCAGTTTCTGTGCTGAAAACCTCTTTCAGAAGCACATTTCAGGTTAGCTTTTCTGGGAAACGTCACGGGTAGCTTTCCTATATCACAAGGTAATTTTCAGCACAGCCAGACATCGCTCTAGTTTCCTTCTCCTGTAGTACCTTAAAATCTTACAACTGCTATTCCTCTGGCGGGAAAATCAAGCAGACTTGCTGTCACTCTCCAGATGGGAACTGATGTATGCTGTTATAACATATAATTGCATTTAAAGCAGGGAACTAAGAAGCAATGTGACGTTCCTGGGAGTCTGGGCCCACCATGACTCTGTCTCGAGGAGAAATCCAGGTGTGCACCTTGCTCGTGCATTCACTGGGAGAGAGCCAAGCTGCCCCAACTGGTCCTAGTCTGGGTACAATTTCCTCAGATTCTCCTATGAAGCTGGGGGCAGATAAAAGAAAGGAAGATTTCCTAATTGATCATTTATTCTGTATCACTTTTCCCCTCTGCTGGAAAAGTGAATATTCCCTGGGAGCTTGCAAAGAAATTTGACTGTGAGAATATGGATGGTACTTGAATGAAGAGCTGTCTTGCTCTGGAATTTGTGGATTGGTGCAAATAGCTGTTAAATATAAAACATTCTGTATATGCACATGTACGTACGTACACAGGCTCTTTTAAAACACAAACACATTTCAAACCAAACTTTGAAAAATATTTTGGAGAAAAAAAGAAGTGAAAATGCAGCTATCAATAACACAGCCAGAATTTGTTCATTTCACCTTCGTGTCAGCGGAAGACTTGATTTATTCTGTTTAAATGTTGGTTTATATCTGGAAAGACATCATTCTCAAAGGGCGATCCTTTAAAACTCTTCTAGCCTGCCCAGTAGCTTTGTGGCAGGTACTTTGTCTGGGACGAAACAGCCCACTTCTATAAATCAGCTGTAATTTGGGAGGGAGTAGTAGCTTTTAGTAGACTTGGCATTAGTTTGTTCTCTCACCAAAATTCCAAATCCTTTGAAGTTTTACTGGTCATTCTGTACAGCTAAGTGCAGTTCTGTTGAATAATAGGGATTTCAGCAATATTTTCTCCCTGCTGTCTGTAAAAAGAGGCAATTGCCACGCTAGGGCCAACGCTCACGCTTTGTACTGGAAGTTCTGCCTTTAAAGAAAATATCAGCATTTCATTTGAAGGTCCATGTGATAATTCCTTTACGAACCATGTCTAATCTAGATATTCCTTCCCTTCAGGGAACCTGAGGACAATAATTTCTGGTAAATGTTTGCTTTTCCAGTGTTTCCAAATGGCAGTGAACCATTTGGGATTTTGCTGTTGGTTTTCTTCTGTGCTTTTTTTAACCTTTCATGGTGCTCCCATATAAGCCCCCCCTCTGCTTAGAGATGTATTTATTTTTTAATTTTCCATTTGATTGCTCTAATTTGCTCCAACGTTACTGCCCCTTAGAGGCCAGATTATCACAATAATTTTCTTGTCCCTGTGTGGTACTGCTTTGACAACGCTTCCCTGGCAGCAGCCTTGCTTGCTTATCTGGTGCAGCTTTCTAAGGCACCTTGAATCCACCACGTCACATCTATTGACTATTGCTGTTCAATTCCCAGTTTTTGTTCTTTCAGGCTTTTATGTGGAGAGGCTACAGCAAAATCCTTTTGAAATATGGGCTTGGTTCTGTAAAAGTAAATTGGGGCAGAGGGAAGGGGGCAGGAGGAGGGAAAATACCCATCAATTTCATCGAAGATAGATTAATAGCAATGACTTTAGCCTTTTCAGTTCTTGTTTGTTTGTCTAAGCTTCATTATTTCAAATGGGCCAAAGCGCTCTCTCCAGCAGGAAAATGAGAGACATAATTAATTCAAGGCATTTGGCATTTCCTGTCAAAATGGCAGACATTCATCAAGTCGAGAAGATTGCTGAGTTTCAGGTCCACCTGGGGCTAATGCTCAGACAATTTTCCCAGCACAATTCCCTGCACAACTCGCACATCTCTTCCTTTTGAATTCTTCCTCCATAGCCAAACCCAGGTCCTCACACTGACCCTCAGTCTCTTCAGGATCCTGCCAACACCTGAGCGGGGCAGGGGGCCTGGAATCACACCATGACCTTGTTGCTGTTCGCTGACGGCCTGGCCAGGAAGCTGCAGCAAAAGGGGCGTAGGAGCACGGGGACAAATAATGAAAAACAGGGAGAAAAGAGCTTTGGAGAGTTTAAAGGAACGAAAAGCCTCTGGCTACATGGCTGGGTGCAAGCCAGCTCCAGACTTTCAGGCACCTTAGCAGAGGACTGTTAAACAACACTTAAACAGCAAAATAAAGAAACTCTTCTTGGCGGCAGGGCTCTTCTGTGGGGTTGCTGTGCTCCCCATGAAAACTTCCTTGAAGGTATCTGCTTCGGGCTGCGGAGACTCACCCGGTGACAGGGAAGGGCTTGACTATGAATAAAAACAATATCTTAAATACATAAGTGATTTGGTAGCATTTGGAGTCTGGCTTCAGTGTGTTGTCTGTTCTGGCTCTTTGCATACGACAATAGCTCTCTCACTCCTGTTTGGAAGACACGGCCTCTTTTTTTTTTTTTTTTTTTTTTTTTTTCTTCCCCCCCTCTGTTACAGCAGAAAGGGAGTGGATCACTCAGAGACCACAAGTCTGTTCACAAATGCTTGTATTTCAGAGATTAGATGTCAATGAAAGAGTGAAATGGTTTTCTGATTTCTCAAAAGTCCAGCAGGTTAGACTTTTAACTTAGCAGAAGATGATCAAATTAGATGTGGCAGTAGTACAAGAAGTCCATAGTTATGGCCCTGTCTTGTAACTACACTGAAATTAGGCGAACAAATCTGGTTGATAATGGCTTTAGAAAAGTAAACGCAGCATCTAAATTTGACAGCTATGTGGTTGAACTGATAGATATGGTGATTATTGTTGGCACGCAGCAGAAAAATAGAATTACATTGTATTTAATCAAAGGGATCTAGGCTGGGATAAGCCTTGGATCCCTCCTCAACGTGAAAAACAGCCTTCAGAACAAAGGAAGTTCTGCACAGTGTTATTTAGTCTGCATGAACCACTAACCGTGTGTCAGAGCCCTGATGAAGTCACTGCTTAGAAACCATTAAGAGATAGCGTACAATCGATGTGATATACTCTGCTTTAGTGGGGACACAGGCTTCTGGCAAGTAATCTGGTGGTCAGGTCCAGCATGCACACAACAAAAATTACCAACAAACTAAGGTACAACAGATGTAAAGCCCTGAAGTTTTCTGCTACCCTAAAAAAGAGTTTCCTTTTAAAATTTGCTGTAAGACCACTCCTTGTATTGTCTCTCATCTCTAAAGTGGGTGAGAATAGACTTGTCTGAAAGGGAAAAACTCTAAGGAGCAGTTTGGTATTAGAGAAAAAATGTCATCTGGCCTCCTATTGAACTTAAATATTCATCTAATGCTAGCGGTCAAGGGAAGAGGTGTATTCTTTGCTTTGGCTAAAAAATTGTGTTTCCTGCAGTAAAGGAGCCCTCACAGAATGAAAACCACTGCCAGTAGGAATGGATACCTGAGCCCTAGCATATTAGCTGCTGGGGGAAACATTTTAATTTCATCACACAGTTCACCCCCACTCAAATTCATTAAATCACGAAGATAAGGTGAATCACGTGGTATCAGGGGCTGTAGCTATAGGAGCGCACAGGAGGAGTGAGGAGTGGAAGGGTGTGAGTGCCATCCATTGCCTATCATAGAATAAATCAGAGCTGAAACCTTTCTTTTGTGTGGTTTGGAACAGACGTGGGTCTTAAAGACAGAAGATTTGGACCAAAAGACAAGTCATTCCTTTATCTAGTTGTAATTAACTGCAGGTGGTTTCTGCTAGCATAATGCAGATTTGAGTCTCATTTGTCTTTTTTTGGAGACAGCATAGCGCTCACATTTTTGGGAAGAGTCAGAAGAAAAAAAATTAATTGTTTTCTTATTACGGCAGATCACATCTTTCTGTTTGAATTCTTGGCTGGTGTTTCTTTCTTTTGATAATAGCACTGCCTGCCACCCTCTGACAGATGAGCTGAACAGGACATGGGACAAACCAAAACTGGTGAAGGCCTGGGCCAACATCATTAAAACCGAGTCTTGTCAGAACAGCTATGAAAAGAGATGTTTCTGCTGATGCATACTTGTCTCTCTCCCTGCCAGTAAATCAGGATCATCAAATTCTCTTACTCAGTCTTACTCTGCATTTTGTAAGAGAAAGATTTTTTTTTTTTTTTTTTTTTTTTTTTTTTTGAGTGATATCTTCCTTCTTGCTTCTTGGCTATGTGGGCTACAAAGCCCTGCAGCCCTGACACATCTCTTTTTTCTTCTCCCTCTCTTTTACATCAGCGTAAATTGGGAATAACTCACTGCAGAAGCCAAGGCGGTATAAAGCTGCTGGGACAGAGCAGGGGCTGTTGTTTCTATTCCATGCTGGCCTGAGAGCAGATACCTCCTCTCTGGAAACTGGATCCTTCTTAAGGGAGCCCCGAGCTCTGGATATTTGGCCTCTTTCTGGTCCCCTCAGTCTCCAAAGAGGGAAAGGGGCTGAAAGACCAACGGAGAGGTTGGGAGGTGCAATTAGCTGGAACAGGGTAAGATGTATGTGGCCTTTGTATGACTTGGGATGCAAGAGTTGCATGACGTGGCTCTGCAGTGATGGCTGAGAGGAGCCGGGGGTATGCTCCAAAGAAGCAGCTGGTGCTTCTTTTGGAGGGAGAAGAGCGTAATGCTATTCTCTCCTTGTGCTGCAGCTGGTTCGAGTGGTCTGGGGCAATAATGCTGCTTAGCACAAAGCAAACAGCAGCAAGAGTTCCTTTTTGTGTTGCAGAGAGTCACTTGCATATGTCTATTGCAACAGCGATGAAAAGGTGCAATATGAAACTGCTCCCCTACCCTGGTTTTAAAGGAAGTATCAGGCAAGTTTGGACGCCTGCAGCAATTGACTTCTTTCCAGCACAAGTCCAAAGGCATTCAGCTTCCCATGCTGGAACATGTCCAGATGAGAGCAACAAAGTTGGTAAGGGGTCTGGAACACAACTCTGAGGAGGAGCAGCTCACGGAATGGGGGTTGTTTAGTCTGGAGAAAGGGAGGCTGAAAGGAGACCTTATTGCCCTCTACAACTACCTGAAAGGAGGTTGTAGTGAGGTAGGCGTTGGTCTCTTCTCCCAGGTAATGGGCGACAGGACGAGGGGAAATGGCCTCAAGTTGCACCAGAGCAGGTTTAGGTTGTACATTAGGAAAAATTTTTTTCACTAAAAGGGTTGCCAAGCATTGGAACAGGCTGCCCAGGGAAGTGGTCAAGTTCCCATCCCTGGAGGTATTTAAAAGACAGGTAGACAAGGTGCTTGGGGACATGGTTTAGTGATGGACTTGGCAGTGTTAGGTTAACAGTTGACCTGATGACCTTAGAGGTCTTTTCTAACCAAAATGATTCTATGATTCCAAGTCATTTTCTCCTAGGGAAGGGGTGTAAAAGAAGGGGAAAAATGGAGGGAAAGTGAGAGGAGGTAATTCAAGGGCAAAATGTTTCAAAAGCAAAATGCTGTGCAGGTTGTGAGTTGGGAGGAAGGAGGAACGAAATGGAACTTGCAAGATAAAGCAGATGTTTGAGGTAGCTACAGCTGTCGTGATCAGTTTCTGTGTTGGTCGTTATCTTTGGGAAAAAGTGGTGAGTGGGATGATGTGCTAACGCGTTAAGGCTGTTAAGATGGGATGGAAACTCTGAGATGCAGGGTGGGTATACTGTTGAGACAGATCACATCCCCGTTTCCTTCACCTCCCCAAAACCCAGCAATAAGACTGAGAGAACTGAATATACCAGAAAAAAAATCATGCCTTGGCTATGTGGGAGAAACTCCAGGACATCCCCTCTAATAAAATCAGGGTCAGATTTTGGCCAGAGCTGTAGGAGGCTGCTGCAATACCCGTGATGGGCAGTGGGTTTGTTCATTTAATACCATACCGAGGTGTTCCCCCTTGCCTAACATGGGTATGGACCCTGCTGTGACTCTGGTGTATAAGTAGGGTTTCCAACTATTTAGTTTCTTTTTTAAATGCTTGTGTTATTTCTGAGAACTCTGACCTGTTTTCATGCTTATATTACAACTTTTATAAATTTAAAATCGGCTTCCAAAACATTTTAGTCCAAGCTTTCCTGATGATTTTAATTGTTTTTCCCAATTCAAGAATCTACATCCTTAAATCACTTAACTTCTGAAAAAATGCATTTAAAGACACTAACTGAAACCTGAATTTGTTTCAAGCCAATTTCATTTCAAACAGCTGAGCTTTCAGCAGTGGTTGTGAGGTGATGCTATTTAGTTTTTATTTGGTTTAAAGCTAAAGCCAAGAAACTCTGTGCTTCTCTGTCACATCAGCATGGAAATAAATAAGGGGCATAAGCAAGCAGATGATCTAGTCCCCAAGGAATATTGTATTGTATGGCATAGATAGAAATAATACATATGCATGTATACATGCAAAAAGCATTATAATTGCTTAATATAGTGTACCCAGATGCATTTGTAGCTAACAGCGACAACAAATTAGATGCATAAAGTCCATAGAATGTGTTAGAAAATAAAAACTCAAAAAAAAAAGAGAATTAGAAGAGGGTAAATATTGCAAACCATAGATTTAACTCCCAGTATTTGTGGAAAATCTTTAAGTTTTTGAAGACTATAGTTGCACATTTACAGTGGACTTGATTTCTTATGAAGTAGAAGTTATTCAGTCTTCCAGACTGCACTAACTCACACAAATATGATTTGTGCTTGAAATTTGTAGTATATTAATGGATTTTAAGTGCTTCCAGCAATTCCATTAAAAGAGGATAGAATAAATAAGTGAGCAGTTAGCCAAAGGTGGAAATGCCACAGTTGTGAAACCAGCCAGTGGTTTATGTCAAACACAGTCTTTTAAAAAATATAGTGGTGAATTAAAGTAAAAGTGACTTAAAGATTAGGTATTCTACAAAGTGTTGCTGTAAACGAAGATGGGGTATGAGCTGTAACATCTGGATGAAATAAAGCCCCATCTGAGAACTAAAGTGAAATAACACTGCTTATTTGAACAATTTCTGTGTTAGAAAGTAGAACCTAATACCAAGATCAAGAGTCTCTGGGTGTTTTTGGAAGAGGGACAAAAAGTTGACAGTTGATACAAAATTTTCAGCAGCTTTACTGATGGTGTTAAACTTGGTAATTTTTAGCATTTGCTTATGACATGCCCATTGCCTGACCACCCTGCCTGCTTTGGGCATCTTGGGGGTGTAAAGTCACCTCAAGAAGGAGACAGTAAAGCCAGGTGAAAAGAGAGCAGGGGTGGCACAGCACTTAATTGCAAATGTATCGAGAGATAACCCCTTCCTTGTAACTCCTCTGCCCGCACCTGAGGCCCCATGGGGACTGAATGTAAGTGTGCACTTTTGCTTGTGAGAAAACATACGTAACAGCGAAGCCTAGGTTTTCTTTTTGTTCAGTGTTTTACTGTGATCCTGGTTTTAGTCTCTATGGAGGTCCTACCTATAAAGAGATTTTTGCTTTCGTAAGAACCCTTGTCTCACATGTAATAATTTTCTTCTTTTTGGCCAGCTTCTTCCTCATTGACCTACCAGGGAATTATACACACCAGGGTTTATTTAGATGATCTTTTAAGCGTGCTTCCTGTTTATAGAGTTACATAGCCACATGCACCAAACAAAACAGGAGGCCAGGGAACGGAGGATACCATGCGAACAGGAAGCACCTTCGTGTAAATAATGGTGCTGCTCCACGCCATCCCAGCAACTGCATCTTCCCGCAGGAGGTGACCAGCTTTGAAATAATCGTTTGGAAACAGAAGTATTTCTTCTATTAACAGGATTAAGCAAAATGAGAGATGGTCATGTATTTGCCTTTAGACCAAAAAAAAAGTGAGTTCTGAATCAGAATATAGAGGTTTTGCTTTGGGCTACTGACACTATCGTATCTTTGGAAGAGTTGAGCATTATTTTGCCTGATGGACTGAAATAATTTCACCTTGGTATTATTTACTTTGACCATATGAATAAACCTTCAAGTATGCATGGGGGAGAATAATGCAGGCAGTAGAACACGCTCCTTGGAACGCGCCGTTATACTTGCTGAGACATCTATCATTCCTAGGGTACCTATCAATGGTGTGATTGTATCTGTTGTTGTACTATATTTGTGTCATTATTTAAGGACACATACGGACACCAGAACAGAGACATCACCAGCATAAAGTCTCACCAGACTGCTTTCTGAAAACGAAAGTATCTGCACTTGCAAAAATGCTTGTCAAATAAAAAAGTGAAGACAAATTTGTTAGCTTTTTACGAGGAAGGTTTTTTTTTTTTCCAATTTGGCACTAAAACTTGATTTAAAATGAAGCTGAGAGTTTCTGGAAAACCTTTCAAATTTTATGGTGCTTCCCGGTGCTAAAGGATGAAAGATTTGGTTTTGCATCCAAAAATGGACCTTGGTGGTCCCTCAGTAGGTGACAGCTGCCTGTGACCCCCTGTGGGCCCAGACCTGCATATGGTGCACTAATCTCACCCACTCACAAACAGACAAGGATCATCTAGAAGCTCCTTGGTGAACAAAATTAAACACTGCAGGTCAAATGGAAATCAATTACAAGCTGTGCAGAAGACTGTGGAAGTCAACACCAGCTCTCACCCATGAACTGGTATGGAGGGAATCAAATGTTAGGTCAGTTCAGGTCACCCTGTGGCTTTGGTGTCCATTTTTCACTCAATATAGGGTAGGGAACTCTAAACATCCAAGACAGTGGATGAAGTTAACGGATGACTCGGACACACTGATAAATCCTGTGCTGGAGACATTGTGCCAGTACAAACAAATAATATTATTTAAACAAAAAAAGAGCTCTTGTAGTAAGCACAAGCATAGTCACATCCCTCTAAACAAAACCTGTTAATTTTTGCATTTCAGTCTTTGATTTATGTATGGAATCCACTTGGTATCATCTGTCTAATGCAATTAAACAGTTTTCATCATTGAGCCTCTCAAGATTTAAATGAACACAGTAACGTTTCTCCTCCACAATACTAACAGTTGGCAAGACTTTCAAGAAAAGCACCTAAATGAATTAGAAGCCCCAAACCTCATTAATTTGTTTCTGTATAGCATGGTGCTTTGAAGCGGCTTATGGAATATAATGAGATTTTATTTAATGCTGCTAATCTTTAAAAACAGCCATGAGCTGATATGGCATCAGTACTTCAACTTAAAATGCATGACTCCATGGCTACAAGCCATGACTTACATGTATAAAATGTGTACAAAAGTATCCTGCATGAAGAAATAAATTTCTAGTTTATCCAGAGGTTATTGCAGACTTGGAGCTATGACAAGATGAACCCATCACAAATTAACTCTGTACCTTGACATCATGGAGTTACTTTCAACCCAAGTCGGTAACCAAAAATGCAGGGTATTGTAAGGTGGGTCCATTGTACAATGGTGACGATGGACATGGATATTTTCGCTACAGTACAGTCCTTTTTATTTGCAAAGCAGCTACAAAAGTCCCAGAGGCACACATGGGATAAAACAGTCTGAAGTTTGTTAACCAACCACCTGATCCAAAAGCTAAGAACCATCTTACCAATGCTTTTTTGGCTTTGAGAGACTTCAGCCCCCTTCTCTGTGCTTTTTCTTTACGTTTCGTGCTATATACTGTTCTCATTTTCTTAAAAAACTACTCTCAAACAAAACAAGGCTCAGCACAGCCCCGCCACGCTTCTTCTCCATCCTGAGCAGATGTAAGACATATAACCTACCTGTGGCTGGGGTGGTGATGAATTCTTACATCCTGAGGTCTCTGGGCTTTGCTGTCCGTAACCCATAGGCAGGCTGCCTATCAAGCTGGTTGAATGTAGTGAGCAAACCCACATTATAGTTCTTTTAGTGCATGTGCCGCACAGTTAATGATACATGTGAAATTTTGGACTGCCTTATTTAGATTGGCATTTTGGGACAAGAACTTTATTTTTTGTGCCTGGTAGAGAGTTGGTACTTCAGGCATCTAACCAACAGTGAAACTTTGGCAATGGGGAGCTTGCTGGATTTGTCTGTGATTTGGATATTTTTGGGAAGCTGAGCATTTTCCAGCAATGCTGCAGCAGGTTTCTCTCTTCCATGGAACGTGGGATTAATGCAGTAACAAAACATAATTTCAGTCTATGCAAGGTGAAAAGCAACAATACTAGTAGGTCTACATATTCATGAGTATCTCTGTGCTGCATTTATTTGAAGAAAACCTTCTTTTTCTCATACTTATTTTATGTGTAGAAGACTACGGTGTCTCATGTAAGTCTTCCCCTGGCCAGGAACCCCAGAGAGGAAAGTTAATTTATATAAATTCAGATTGGTAACAGAATCTATGCTTTTAAGATGGGAGTGTGTCCCCAGGAGGTCCTGGGCCAGAGTATTAAACAGTCTCCCTTCATCCCAGGGGCTTGGCTTCACTGCATGCTGGGATCTGAAGTCTCCGTTGATGGGTGACTGCAGCTGCCTGCGAGGACTCTCAACTGTGGAGTTTTATGGCCTGCATCTGGCTCACAAGCTCATACCTTAAACATCCTCCAGGGAGCCGCTAGTCTCATTTTTGCTCTTAACACATAAGAGCAAAATTAAAATGAAAATCTAAAATGCAAACCTTTTTCCCAAACCGTGTGAGGGTCAAGGAAATACCTCTTCTGCAAAAACATCAGGAAAACGCATACAGAACAGCGGCTATCGCAAATGAAAGTAAGCAGCTATTGTAACACCACTTGCAATCTCCTTTTTGAACTGGCTAGCAAGTGTGGAAAAGTTGAAAATGTTCTTTCAAAGGACTTCCAACAGCAAAGGATAGGATATTGCACTGGGCAGGATATTCTAGCAGGTGGGTCCTGCTACTTTCTGCTCACATGTGTTTTCCATAATAAGTCAAAGAAAAGAACTACTTTCCATGTTTCTGTTTCTAGAGGTGAACTTTCAAAAGAAAACTCTGCCGTGGCTCTGCCATCAGGAGTGGTCTAACAGCAGTGAGGGGGACACGCGCAGTCTGGAGCGGGAACGCTGATGGTGTCCTTGGGAGCAGGGCTCCCTGCTTACCACCAGTCCCTCCATTAAATGCATGAAGGCTGGAGCTTGGGGGCTTTGGCCACCAGTTCCTGGCTGCCAGGAGACTATTTGGCAGCCGTGCTCCCACAGTCCCCTAAGGCTTCTAAGCAGCGCCAGGGGAGGTGATTTTCCCTGCCACAGGATGAGATGAACCCCAGCACCTACCTCCTTGCACAGGAGATGCCACGGGACGAGGGACAAGCAAAACTGAGTGAGGGCAGAGGTGTTTCTGCCAGAAGCTCCTCCATCCTCCCCCAAAAGCAGCTGCCACCCCACACACCCTGCCCTGCCCTCGGCAGCCGTCATTTGACCACATCTCTGGCATAAGTGACAGAGCCGGGACTGCTTTGTTGCCACAGGCAAAAGCCTGCTCTCCCTGCAGCTAGAACCGGTCCTGGGGCTGCCGGGGCCACCCGAGTCTAAATGTGTTTGAGCAGAGAACAGCAGCTTCTCCCCCTGCCCACAGGTCAGGAGAATTTTGATCCAACTGCTCTATCGATGCAGAAGAGCAACGATAATTTCATTACAGGCAAAATGAACTGCAGCCCAGTGACTTGAAAAAAACTCAGGCCTTGGTCGCAGTATTTAGTGCTGACTGTGTTTCTGTGTTTTTTATGATGCATACATAGACTGCAGATCAAAGGCTATTTCTAGGTCATTTTACCTATAAGATTAGTGAGGTTTCCTGCTAAATCACTGAGAACAGTGAAAATTTGCAGTGTTTTTATTAAACTTTTGCACAGTCAGCACACAGCAAAATTAGAAGGTATGTCAACTTGGGTTTGAGTACCTCAAAGAAACCAAAATGCTTAAAAACCAAACAGTTAAACAAAAGTCAACTTATAAATCTCTTGAAAAGTCCCAGAGACCTTCCAATCTGTCTGCTGACACCTTCTGCCTGTCTCTGACCCTCCTAAATCAAAGCATTTATCTAAAGTACAAAAGTTGACAGTTTGCATTTAATAAAAGTTGCTTCTTGTCAGTTTGCAGAACTCTTGTTCCCTCTGGCCGTTTTCTTGATGATGTGTTACAGCAATGCAATGGCCAGCAGCACTTACAGAAATAGATGCAAAAAGTGGCTTGATTAATTTTAAATATGTTCATTCCTGAATACAAAATATAGGTTGTACGAGAAAAAGAGGGGAGGGTTGTAAGGAGATGCTGTGTTTTTCAACCAGCAGAAGTTCTGTCTTAGGGGAACGATTACTGTTCCTGATAGCACATCTTGGTACAACAGAAAAAAGGGACTACGGTTTACTTATAGGCATTTCAAGGGGTTTGTATTAAACAGTAATGCTGAACCAGGTTCAAATTCCTGGGCACAATTCTGTTCATCAGTAAAGTTAAAGGTCTATTACACTTGCAAGCATCAGAAAAAAAACCTTTATGTAAATATGTGCTGCTTTTGCATCTCTGACATTTTACAGACCTAGGTTTCAGTCCTGTGTATCACATGGGGTGTTTCTTTACCCATGTGCTTTAAGTGAAGCATTTGCCTACATTTTGTAGAATGTAGATTGGCATCAGGTTGTAATTTTGAGAAAATTATGTTTGCTCATGTGTCTTGTACCATGACCTTTTCATAAGGTAAAGTTAGTATTTAGTGCTGAGTTCCCCACCGGCTGACACAAAACAGCCTGCTGTTATGTTTTAAGGGTATTGAAATTAATTGGCCATACTTAGTTTTCCTCTTGTTTAGAAGAGAGATCTTTTCTGATATACTGTAGAATACACATCAGATGGAGGTAGTCGTAGTTAATGCTAAACAGTATTCACTTGTTTACAAGCATTTGCTCTTCCCTGGACTGGACGGGAGCTGTGGAGTCTTCCTGATGACCACAGATGGCTGCATCATCTGAAACAGCCTCTGAAATTTTAGGTTACTTTGGGGCTGTAGACCCTACTCAATAGCTTGGAGAGGAAAGCCAAGGGTGTTGGGACCAGTTTAGGTACCAAGCAAGATCAGCCAGGCTATAGAGAGCATCAGGCTGCTGGTAGCAGCCTAAGATCACCAGTAGGTCCTGCTGTCTATTTTTTTCCTATGCTGAGCTGTTGCATCTTCTTCAGGGGAGGGAAGAGGTAAAAGGGAAGCGGGCGAGCGTGTCCAGGCCCAGCAAGAAGGAAGGATGGGCAGGACAGTCAAGGAACAGCAAACCCAGTTGAAGCCCCTCAGCCTCCCCTTATCTTGCAGACCCACAACGATGCCTTTCAGGGTGACAGGGTATAGGGGGAATGGGTATGTTAGGAGGGGTGGTAGTATGGCCCGTGAAACGTTAGCAAGGTGGTGCAGATGGAAACATGGCATGGCAAACCTGCACAGACAGACGTGGTGAGCCCAGATAGTGGCTGAGGATGTTTGTGTGTGGTACTCGTGTGTAATTTCTGGGTTCATTTTTACCAACAGCGTTCATTGGCGGCTCTGGAAATGCCCCCATAAACCTCAGTCTGGGTCAGAAGAAGCGCTAAGGTGTGCCCACCTCTGTTTCTCAAGACTTCAGGGGTATCTTCTTCTGTCTAGCTCACAGGTACTTTTTGAAACTTTCTGTCAAATGCAGCTGGTAATAGAGCTAATACCATCGTATCGTCCTGGGCTGTCAGAATAGCTTTAACTTTTATGTACTGGGAACCTCAGTCAGGTATTTTTATTTAGAATAAATTCAGTTCTAAAGTCTCCTTGATTAGAAGCAACATGCTTTAAATACATATTTTCTTTCTATATTTTATGGACTACACTCTTCAGAACAAATATTCCTTAAAAAACTACAAAAAGTCAAAATCCATTATTTTATACCTTTCTCTTACTGTTGTTACTTTAGAAGGACTCAAAGTAGTAAATACGAGTTTTGAAAAATAATTGTTTCTGGAGCGGAGTTCAGGCCTGTAAATTGAGTTCAAGTTCAGAAGATTATGCTGGAGGTGCATGGAAAAGCCTCGAAGTAGGTATTTTAGAGAAACTTAGAATTTACAATTGAAATCAATATTGCATTAAAAAACTAAGTGTGCAGACCATGGCATGAGGCTTAGAAAAACGCAGCTGAACTTCTGTTGACAGAAGTGGAGGGCGGCTTACCTTGTGCTGCTCTCCCTGAGGATGCTTGTGGGAGGCCCAGCTCATGAATCTTGCTGTTGGACAGTGCTGAATCCTGACCTACAAATGGTTAAAGTGAGAGCAATTCTTTGGACAGCTTGGAAACTCATGACCCTTTGTTTGCAAAAGGCATTTTTAAATAGCAGCATTTTGGACTCCACAACTCATCTGTGCATCAGCGTAGAAAAGCATTTCTTTAGTTCATTTTTCTCTTAAGAAACTCCATTCCAAGTCAGCAGTCTTGTCTTCTGGTCCTGCTTAAGGCATCAGGCAAGGGAGTCAGGCTTTTACGGTCAAGCTTATGCAAACACGCGCACCCCACCCACCCTGGTTTGTTTTGTTATAAGGCGAGCGAGGGTCACCCAAAGCTTTAGCAGGGGAAGTTCGGAGCCTTAGTCCTGGCACTGACTGTGTTTTAAATTGATGGAGCACAGCAGAGTTGTGATTTAGCTGCCTGAGGTGTTAGTAGTTTATTAGCTGTATTTGCGGAGCTGAGGAGAGTTTGGGCTTTTGTGGTACCTGGTCTGCAATGCAGAGCAGACCGGTGGACCCTTGAGCAGTAGCGTGGATTGTGCAGATCCGTGTCAGCGCCCACATGGGTTCGCAAGGGTCGAGCTTTCAAGTAATTAGAGAAGTCGGGTTTTGAGCTACTGCACTTCATTTGGGAGTCCTAAAACCAGCACGGCTGGTGACGATGGGGGAGGCCATGGGAATGCTGTGGATCCCCTCCTGGCTGTACCACAGAGCCCCATCCCAGAGGAGGGCTGTGATGTGCCTGGCAGCCTGCAGCCACCCGCCGCCCTCCCTCCTCTGCAGAGGTTTTCTGAGCGTGGCTTCAAAACTGTGCTGTCTGGACTGACTACGTAAACCACACTGAGCAGCCTTAAGCCCTAGGCTCAGCCTCCAGAGGGAAAGTGTGGGGGTTTCCTCTGGTTACAGAAAGCTGTGTTAGCAGTCTCTGTGCCAGGCTGCGGTGTGGAGGGAGTGTGTGAAAATGGCCAGCGCCAGCTGGCTCACATGCCCTCGGGACCTTTTTTTTTTTTTTTTTTTATAATTCATTGTATGAAAAATTGTATTAGCATAGTTTAGAGTAGCCCTGAGCTCCCTGACTTAGGGGTACTTTGAATAACTTCTGGGAATCCAAGTCAGCCTTCAGGAGCCTCTGATGCAGGGAGGCAGCAACCAGCTCCCTGGTATCATCGTTTCTGTGCTGTTTTTTCACTGGGAGATGCAAATGGCCATGCTTAATGAGGCAGTTCCCATTGCAAAAGCTACTCTGTCAGAAGACTGGATTTCTGCTTGCAGTTCACCCATGATGGCTGAACGGTCCAGCCACAGAGCTCAGGTTGGACTGACTTTGGTTTTAGCTGTATTTCCAAATCACCCTAATGTTATTTTAATATATATGTATGTATGTGTAAATATATAATATGTATAATGTAGGTATTACATACCATATCTATAACATACATCTTATATACATATAAGGCTAGTTTTTACATGTGTGTGTGTGTATATATATATAAAAATGTTATTTCCACTGACAGTCTTATTGAAGAGTCAGTTATAGGCTTCCACAGTGCGTCATGACACAGAAAACTCCTGACAGGGCAGTGGCCTGGCATTGATTTTAAAATCAGATTCTTCTTTAGTAATAGACACATTTTTGGTATTGATGGCGTTAGGCTGTGGAGTCTGCTAGAGCTACATTGTTCTGGTTGCCTGCCAGATCACTGACCCTATTGTTTCTCTAGCACCTCTGTATTAAGTTTGTATGCAGTACTCAGCTCCAGAGCAAAAGTTTTAACACGACACTGAGCCTTCAATGCTTTCCACTTCTCTGTAACTCTGACTGCAATGAGCTTTATTTAATTCACCGTAACTGCTTCTCCATTCATTGACCATCTATAATCCACTGGAACCATAACAATGACTTGTGCATTAGAATGAGAGCAGTGGAGTATTCCCCCCGACACCGAATCAGCCCACCTTGAAAGCCCTGACATTACCACCACCCCTCCGGATTAGAGGAGATGTGGTTTATATTAGTGACCTGAAGAAGGTTCATGCCCTCTGGGAGAAGGCTGTTCCCTGGAATGGCAGTGTGATTAATGGTTTATTTACAGCACTGACATCAAGGCTGTCAGGACTCTTCATCAGTCTTTGATGTAAAACACACTAAGAGGCCCTAGGTCA
>NW_009260264.1:1715730-1745710 GCF_000687185.1 Egretta garzetta | reverse complement strand
GTTCTGGTACTAATATTTTCCACGGTGGCAACAACAGAAGAAAATTACAAGGTCACTTCTGCTTCGCTGGCCTTACTGGTGGACGGGGTGACCACAGAGAGACCATGGCTTCTCTTTTTCGGCTGGGGGGAGGGCAGCAAGGTAGCGCTGGTGACAGGTAGTGTGGTGAGAACATGCAGATGCCTGCATCACCTCCACAGACAGGACACTGTGGGGGGTGAGTGATTCAGTTCTGCACAAATCACACAGCAGGGCGGGTTTTCACGTCCTAGGTGAAGTTGAGCTTAGACAGATATTTTTAGCGATTACTGTGTAATCCCCAGCACTATCATGTAGAGACATTTCCAATTTTTAATATTTAGTACTATTTTAGAAAAGGCTTCTGCTCCTGAAAACTCCCTCTTGTTTTCTTGCTGTGTTGACTAAGCGGGGTCTGATTTTCCTCAGCTCTGTGTGCCGGTAAATCCCACGCAGCCCGCTGCTCTCATGGGCTGGCTGATGGGTGAGATAATGTTGAGGCAGCGTCAGCCCTTTCCCCCAGCCCACTGATGGGAACGGGCTTGCTGACAGCCAGCACGTTTGCACAGGCAGCCGCCTCCTCCCCTGCCCCATCCAGCTCCTGGGGTGCAGGACTCTTCCAGGAGAGCTTTTGAGTCGGGGGCGTTACACCCTATCGGTGCTTTGGTTCTGCTTTGCCTTCGCAGGGGACATAAAAAGGAGTAAAATGCCTGAGAAGCTCTGCTGGGCCCAGTTGAAATAATAGCTGGATGAAAACCAGTTGCTGAATCAGAGCCAGACAAGATTGAAAATAATGTTGCGGGGGAAAGAAAACTATGTTGGAGAGCCTCAGCTTCCCCAGAATTTCCCTCTGTTAAGAGGTCTGGCACTTGCGCTATCAGCGTGTTCCAACCCACTTGGCTTGGTGTGGGCTCCTCACTATTTTCTGGTGCCTGAGCAGCACAACCCGTGAGATAGCTCTTCTGCGCACGATAGCCTGGCAGGCCCCACTCTTTCTTACCAGCTTAAGAGCTACGGATAGCAATCTATGACTTGCAGGAATACGGATAGGATATATGCCTGTGAATCAAACCGTGAATCCTAACAGGGCTCTGGTTTGTTCAAAACCCTGTTAACAGGCTTGCTTGGCAGAGCTGGCTTCCCAGAGCACGTTTTACTGGGGCCCGCTCCCTCCTTGGCTTCTTGTAGAGTACTCTATGGAAATGAGTGTGTGTAGCGAGGACCACCCAAAGCAAATGATTTCCATTAAAGCTAACGAGTCCTTAAACACAAGCGTGTAGCAGCATGTACGTGCAACAGGACGCAGAGATTTCTCGACAGCAGGTGTTACTTTTGGGAAGCGAAAAGCTCCAGGATGTAGTAGTAACAAACCACTCAAATAAAGCAATCGAGAAAAAAATACAGAAGCAATTGAAAGTATGCACAAAATGAAAACAGAGCTAAACAAAGCTGCACTTCCCCATCCTAACTTTAATCCTCTAAAAGGCCTTTAGACCTTGCAGTAGATGGCTTCTAGCCTGCATGTAAAGATCCTAACTATCATTAGGCAAATTATTGTAATTAGCAGTCTAGTTGATTTTCCTTCCTGAAAGTGCAAATTGTGAGCACTTCACATATTCATCATTTGACATTTCTGCTAAGTTTCTTAGGGGAATAATTCTCAGCTGTGGACCATTTGCAAATATTTCATTCTCAACATTTGACCTTTCTGCTGTTGGCAACTTAAATAGATTTTTCTGTCTTGGTTGGATGCCCCTTAATTAGTCAAAAGCTGGGATGGCAAAGATGATATATGAGTGTAAAACCTTAGATGCTCAGCACTGGTTAGGCAGGTAAAGTGAGCACTACTCAAATGCTTCCCTTAGAATACTGCTAAGGAGTACGTACACACGCTCACGTACATCTATCAGTGCCAAAATAAAACCTTTTGATGCAAACATTTCACACACACACACCCCAAAAAAGTGAAAATTTTGCAAGAGGATGCAATGTTTCTTCCCAGCTTTACCCTAAAAACTGTGGTATTTTCAGAGCAAGTATTTCCATTTGATTAGTACAGCTCTGTGTACAGAACCCAAACCAGAAAGATTGGAAAAGGCAGGAGAAAAAAAAATACACAGAAAACAAGTATTTGTTGATGACTTTCCCTGTTTCTCTTTGCCCCAATTTCATGGAAGATTCGAGGTAACAGAAGTTTATGTGGCTGGTGAGTCACAACCAATGATCATTATACTTGATACACAGTGTACATATATTTTGGTATTATCCAGCTCCCAGAGAAAGTTGCATCATTTTCTCATTCTAAAACTTTCCCAGACCACTCCTTTTGTAAAATCTGTTGAAGAGCTTTTAGCCATTTTGTGGTCAAGCCTCTGTCCCCCGTGCAGCGTGCTAGTCCCAAAATATGCTCAGTAAATGCAGAACAAAGTTGGGCTACCCTTAGAAGCCCCCACTCCCTTTCTTCTCTCCCTCTTCCATCTCCATATGGGAACTCAAAAGCCTAAATTATTAAGTGCTGCAGGGTTTGTTGTTGGTGATGAGCAGCTGCAGTGTTGAAATCAGCAAGGGAAATCTGGAGTTTCTGGCACCCGTCTTGGGAAACACACAAACCTGCAGCCTGGTCCTCCCCCACCACCCTTGTCTCGCTGGTGCCACCTGAGGCTTATCCCTGACCACGTGCATCCCTTGGTTCCCTCTACAACTACCTAAAGGGAGGTTGTAGTGAGGTGGGTGTTGGTCTCTTCTCCCAGGTAACTGGTGATAGGACAAGAGGAAATGGCCTCAAGTTGCACCAGGGCAGGTTTAGGCTGGACATTAGGAATAATTTTTTCACTGAAAGAATTGTTAAGCATTGGAATGGGCTGCCCCAGGGAAGTGGTTGTGTCCCCATCCCTGGAGGTATTTAAAAGTCAGGTAGATGAGGTGCTTGGGGACACAGTTTAGTAGTGAGGTGGCAGGGTTAGGTTAACGGTTGGACTTGATGACCTTAAAGGTCTTTTCCAACCAAAATGATTCTATGATTCTATTGGCTCCCTCCATGCCAGCCAGAGAGGTCCCTCAGACATCTTGCCTGCCTGTCAGGGGGCGGCTGCAGCCTGAGCTGCTCAAGGGCTGTCTCCTGCAGTGCACCTGTAGAAGTGCTCGGGTGAGAAGCCAGAGAGGGCTGGGGAGCACTGAGGCACCAGCAGCCCAGCTAGCAGCAGGGGAGCTCTGTCCTTTGGGTGCAGGGACAGAGCATTTAGAGCTGCTCTGGGCGGCTGATGGTCAGGTCAGGCTAAGGAGTTCCCTGTTTTTGTCAGACTCCCTCCTGCCTGCAGCATCCCAGTGGAAAGTTGAGACTGTCCTCCCCTCACAGGGAGGGCACAGGGCTCCTCCCAGGGAGAAGCAGGTGGTGTACTTGCATGCTAAAGATGACTAGCATCCCAAGGGTTAAAATGCTTTGCCACAAGCTCTGTTTTAGGTACAGCTCAATAAATCATTAGCAGCTGAATCATATCTGCTTCCCGGATCCCCTCCTTGAGGGAAAGGCAAAGCTGCCAGGTCCCTGCATGACAGCAGAGGACCTACCGGCTTGCTGGTCCTGCTTGCCGCCCTGGAGCCAGCTCCCCACCCACCCTGCCTGCAGAAGGAGGGTGCAGAGCTTTGCCCAGCAGCCAGTGCAAAGCAGGAACGGGGACTGTGGGCCCTTTTACCCACCGGCATAGGTCAATGGGATGGGAAGCAGCTTGTTTCTACATCCTAATTTCTGCAGCAGAAGTTGCAGCTTGAGTGAGCCACTTTGCCTGCGCTCCCCCCCTAAGCAGCATGTCAAATTTCTATTCTGTCTGCTGTATCCAAAGTCTAATATTGCTTCTTGAGTCTGATATAACCTGCTTTGCATCGGACAGAGTTCTTGCTGTGGGATATATTGCAGGGTCTGACAGTCCTTACATTGTATGTAACGCTTCTTCAGGTGCCAAATTTTTCCAGTTTAACACACCGCAGATGTGCTCGTAGTCTTTTCGGAGCTGTTTTAAAAAACAGCTACAGTCAATCTGTTTTCAAAGTGGCTGGCTAACTAATATGGCCTTGCTTAAGGGTGCATGTTTTCATAACTAGCCCCAGGAATAGCTCATCGTTTTTTCAGTGCTCCGCCTATGAAGCATTTCATTAATGGCTATTGAAGATCTACTGCCAGATTAATTTGTTGATATGCTATGTTCTCTAAAAGTTCTGCATCCAGCTGGAATGTGTAATATGGTGAATAGTCAAGCTTTAACAAATGCACCGATTCATTTTTGCAAGAGGGTGTTGCAACTTCTTAATTCCGTAGGTGTTTCAGTTATCAAATGCCTGTGGGTTTGGATGAGGTGTCTGAAACATAGCTAAACTAAAACCTGAATGGATACATAACAGCGACAAAGTGAAAAGCAGAGCAGCCACAATACTCCAGGCACAATATCCCCTAAGACTCCTAACAGGCTTCTCTTGAAGAGCACATGTGTGGAATGGGTATAACACTGCTCTGTCGCAGTTAAAGACAAAACTCCCATTGACTTCACTGGAAACAGCATCAAAGCCAAGCCATAACATCTGATAACAAAGCAAATGAGAACCTTCTTGCACTGGGACAAACAAGAAATGAAGAAATGATGGCGTACTGCGTTGCTGTGTGTGAAGTTTTGTTTCAGAAGCACTGAATGTGAGGCACACAACCTTGTTCCCTGCTCAGAGAAAGCAGCGGGGTTGACACCAGAGTTTTTAGCATACTTTGGAGCAGTTTCTCCTCCTGTTGAAGTAGAAGCACAACAGTGTTAGCTGATTCGGTGTCCTTTTTTACACACCAGACGGCAGAAGTGATTTTCTGCAAGGATGGGCTGTACTCTAGTCAGGATGCAGGAGTGGGGCTCTGGTATGTGGTGATAATGGTTCTCCCCATTGGCTTGCTGGGACATTGGTGCCTGTTCTAGGGCTGGATTCAGAGGTGTAAGTTAGCTTTCAGCTCCTCAGTGTGGTGTTGGGGGCTGTTGCAGGATGCCTCCATGGGCGGGTTGTGTGCCTCTTGCAATGCTCAGCCATAGCGAGTTGTCTTACTCAGCCCAGAGAGACAGGACCGTCAACTCTGCTGGGCACCACATAAACAGAGAAGGTGACGGTTGCTTGTTCTGTCTTGGTCAAGCCACTTATGATCGGGTCGATGGAGGAACTCTCACAACCTGAGCAGGATCTGGGACACATATGGGGAACCCAAGTCCATGACGAGAATTCCCAAAGCCCCTGCTCAGCTATTCTCCCAACCTGGAAGCACCCAAATGCCATAGGCCTCCCCCCTTGGGGCTCTCCAGGCACTTAGGGCTCCTGCGCTTCCCCAGTAGCACTTTGATCCAGGACTAGGTGCTCCTCTGCTGAAGTGCCCTGGGGTACCAAGAATGCTGCATCTCACAGCATGCATCTAACAGCCATGGACACAACAGGCCCTCATAAAGCAGCAGAGGCAGCTTCTCTCTTTTAAAGGATGGCAAGAGACGGAGAAGCAAGTCACCTGCCACTTTCCGTTCCAGCTCTCCCTTGAGCTAGGACACCTGGATCTATCTCCCCAAGTTTGAAGGCACTCAAACCCACTGGTCTCATCAGCTGAGCAGAGCTCTGCCCTCAGCCTATAAGCTGCTCCACTTGAGGAATGGTGCCCCGCTCCCGGCTCACCCTGCAGCACGTATCCACCCTGTCACGCCACGGGGCAAGCACCAAAGCGAGCGTGGCTCTGATAAGAAGGCGTGCGCAGAAGGGACTTTGCTGTGGTGTAGCAGGCATGTCCTGGGCAGCAGGGGGTCAAAGCCTGATTAGGAAGCCTGGCTGTCCTACCCACAATCCCTGCTCTGGAGGTGCCGGATGAGAAGTCACAAGCACCCAAGAGCTGCCTTCAGGGTACCGAATTCACAGTCTTGCCCTCTGTCTTCTCATACTTTTGCTCTTGTCTCTTTGTGTCACAGGATTTAATTTAAAAGCAATTTTACTAGCGTAAATGCTGATATTACTCAAGGGAACAGGGCTTTACTGGCAACGGGTGAAGTGTAAAATACAGCCGAAGGAACAGCGTCTCAGCATAACACGTTAGCAAGCCCTGAGTCAGCACAGGCGCAACACTGTAATCAAGAACATCGCCTGTTTACTTCAGTGTGATTAATATCAATCATCTGTTCTTCATTAAATGGTTAGATCCTTGATAATAGGAAATTTCCTGGAGTTATATTTGGAAATCCCATCCATCTCTCAAGAATTTACCTGCTGGCTCTTCACCTTGTGTGGCAACAGCACTGGCTTTGGCACTGGGGTGGCCAGGAACGAGGCTGATCCGGGCTGGAGCTGCTGGACACTCAGGAAATCCCAGAGGCGAATCAGAGCTGAAAATGAATCACTTTTTAATTTAGCTCAGATCTACAGCCCATGTGTGAGATAAAATAATGCCTGAGACATTAACGGTGTTCCTGGTTACGCTAGACTTTAGAAGGAACCTCTTAGCCTTATGCAGATTAGGCCTCGGTCTTTGACATGGAAACAATTACTACTTGAATGTGGTCTCTTTTTCACTGTCATCCTGAATTGGCCTTGCCTCTTAGCAAACTAATGCATGTCGAAAAGATTAATGGATTAAACATGTCCAGGGATAAGCCTATTACACTAAAGCCCTTTAAAATCAATCCATAGCTTGTAAAGGAAGAGATCACCTGAAATATAAGCCTCGGGGAGTATCTACAGGGCACCGTGACCATCCGTACGCCATGGCTGCTGTCGTAGGCACAATTGGACTGGACTCTGAGTGTCGCTCAGGCCACAGCCAAAGCTGGACACTGGGGCCCAGGGCGAGCTTCTTCCTACCTCACCACCACCCAAGCCATACCCTACGTAGCTAGTTTTAGCATTGGGAAAGATTTGCTCTCAGATGACTTTACTGGACTGTGTTTCCCTTGACTTCCCAGAGGTTTCTTTTGCAATTCGTGGTCTGGGCTCAGACCCCAAAGCAACTGCCCTGGAGGATCTCGCCGGTGTCATCTTCCACCCTGCCTGCCCCGTGGAGCCTGACACTTCCCTGCAGCTCCACGATGTCTCTTTCAGCATTTTCTCAAGAGGTTTTGAAGAATGTTTCACAAACAATTGGCCTAGCATGCCAAAAAAATACCCATCTTGTTTATCTACACCCAAATTATTTACCACAACTGGTCATTTTAAAATATAGTTTACACAGCTTTCGGACAGTTTATTCCATAATTTAACAGTTATCTTTAGAGATTTTTAAACATTCTGTGAACTTTTTTTTTAATAGATAATTATTTCATATACAAAAATGTAAATGGAGAGAAGGACAAGAGAGCCTGACCTTCAAAGCAGGGCCTTTGGTATAGAGAAGGAAACCACTGTCTCGAGTCCAGAGCTGGCACCACCTTTCTGCTCCAGAGCAAACACTGTGCCTTGGGGTTTGCATCCACTGGAAGTGGCACAAACGGGGGTCGGTAGAGATCTGATGCCTTTGAAGCCAACTGTGCATATGTCATGCTGAGGTCAAAGGGATTGCCTACACAGTAGGCTGCTGCTCTGCTGTTTGCAGCTATGGCCAGGTACCTGAGGCTGCATGTCTCCAGTTTCATGCTACCTGTTAAACCTGCAGCGGCAGATAAGCCTTAAAAGAGCCTTATAAACTTCTCCACAGTTTGGCAAGTCAGCAGCAGTGAACCCAATACATCAAGATTTTTGCAAGTCAGACTCTTTCATTTGACTTGGACTTTTCGGACTTGATGATCTTAATGCTCTTTTCCAACCTAAATGATTCTGTGATGACCTCAAGCCTGCAGGACCTGCCCATATCTAAGAATGCAAGTGTTTAAGAAAGAAGGTTTATCTTACATGTAGGGAATATAATACTGGACCCAACTGGCGGCAGTGTGAGCAGACACCACACAGCTCCCAGGGCACCATGCTCAGCCCGCTCCCAAATTCCCTGATCGTGTTGCAGTTATCCGAGCTCAGCTGACTGCAAAATACAGTCATTGGCCTCCTGTAAGGTGATGGCTCTATACTAGCTGTAGGTCTTTCAGTGCTGGAAAACCAGATGAACGGATTAGCTGCAAATAAGATACAGACCAAGATAAGGTCTTTTCAGGAAAATTACTTCTATGTCAAAGACAAATTAAAAGAGCCCAACAAGCAGGCCAAGAAAAATGAAGCGAGAATCACTGATACTTTGGGAAAGTACAGAGAGTCTTGCAGCCTTGAGTCAACCAACAGTTAACTAAAGGAGCAAATGATTTTGACCGTCTCTGATGTTATGTTTTCAGATGTAGGGAGCTTGATTTTTAGAGGCTCTTTTCCATCCTTTTCGCAAAAATTTTGCCTCTTGAAGGCACGTCAGGCAGTAATACCCTCACAGTGAAAAAAAGAAAATGTTTCCAATGTAGAATTTGCAACTTTTAAAATAAATAATATCATTTATATTAAAAAACCTAAAGAACCTTGCTCTTTTGGACAGTGTTTACATTGCACAGATTTGACTGATGAACTAGAATCTGATTGATGGTCCAAAAATGCTCACCATATGTCCCTTCTCTGTATTCCAGGAGACTAGATAAATATACAGTGCTTTCTTGAAATGAAAGAAGGTTTTGTAAGAGCCATGTACATAAAACACAGCATTTTGTGAATAAAAGAGATTTTATCGGCATAGATATTCTCATCTCTAGAAGCACGATATCTTTGCATTTAGTTAGGGCCGTATAGTGCAATTTGTTTGTTCCACTTCAACCACATTTGTCTTTAGGTTGTTAAGGAAAAAGGGCTTTCTTCTTGCCTGAGAATGTTTTTCCGTCTTCCTTTTTCCTTAATTTTTTCACGATGAGCTTTGTGATGTAAATCATATTGACAACTCGAAGTCACTGTAAAAAACAACAACAAAAGTGTTTTGTCTTACTGTGATAGCAGTGTAGAGGTTTAGACACCGGCGGGAGCACACAGGGACTCCGAAGGGTGTAAGGTCATTCGTTAGGTTTTTTTTAAATCCATTCTCTCTTCATTTCAAATGACCACTGGAATGTCATGAGCATTTGGAAATCACTGCTTTTGCCTTGAAGGTATGTTGAATCTTTGCTGTGGAGAATGACCATAATGCTTTAAAATCTAACTGACCATCAACATTTCCAGATGTGCAAGGAGAACTCGATTTCTTTCTCAAAGCTCCTTTTCAACACACAGCCAGCCAGAAATGCAGTTCAGAACATATGGAAAAGGCACCAAGCGTCTGACCTTCTGCTGGAAGAGACCTTTACTTGAGATTTGTCCAGTGTGTATCTTACATAGAAACTAGTGCTAAGTATACAAAGCAAAACCACATTTTTGGCTTTAGTGAAACAAATTGCAGCCCCTGACACTCCAAAAGAATGCAGGCTACAGAAAAAAGGAAGAAAAAAAAAAGTAATGCATCCAAAGTAAAAGAAATCCAACATGCTTAAATCCAAACCCTCCCAAATGTTATATTTAAATTAAAATATCGAGGGAATAATTTCCTTTGATAGACACCATATTTCTGTTCAAATTGTCTGTCATGTAAGTCTCGGCATGTACATCTACTGGAATTCTGATTTTCATGATTTTTAATTATTGTGGATTCTTTAACAGAAAACTAAAGGGAATAATATTCTTTATTTTTGAGAACAGAAAACCCTCATACAAATTAAATTATACATGTGAAGCCGTACGCATTAAATGTATTTAGTCTATTACACATGTAATGCAATCGCTGATACCATATTTCCTCCTTCAAAACAAGAGTCTTTTGTTCTTTGTCTTTTTTTCTCCTCTCCTTATAACAAAGCAATGTACCTTTAAATGAGGAAAATTCCCAAAGTAACAAGCAAACAAAACCGTAAATCTTGATTTAGTGTTGCAATGTTATGGCAGTAAATGAGGACTCAGGAAATGTCCTATTCCAAATGTATAGCTAATAACAGAGACTTAAGGCACTGTTATAAAATATAAACTATTCACCAATTCTTTGCTGGGCTGTGCTCCAGGGAAACTATTCTGCTTTGCAGAATTCTAGGGCTGACAGAAACGTAAATAGACTAGATGTCTATATTGGAAGAAGATTTTGCTTTTCCACATTGAAACTATCTCAGAGAATTTATAAATCAAAGAGTGGATAATGCTTTCTTTTGCCAAACCCCAGGTATGATAAATGTATCCCCTCAGAAGAGCATTTTAGCCATTTTTGTTTTGAAGCAGCAATAGCGGAATTGGTAATTGTATGAATTACAACCTACGAACAATACAAGATACTTAGCTAGTGAAGTTGCCAAGTATGAACCCTGTATCACTCCAAGTATTTGATTCTCTGGTGTGTGACGTGCCATTTCACTTCATTTTGTGGCATAATTTGTTTCCAGAGCTCAGGAAGTACAAGGTGGTTACACAGCTCTTCGCAGTTATCACTCCCGCTGCCAGCGAAATGCTGTGGATCCTGCCACAGGCTCAGCCTTTTAGAGACATTTGGAACAAATGTATTCCAAACTACAAGAAGTTATTTTTACATTGGAGAAAAGGGTGTAAAAAGGGCCTTTCATGTTAGTTTAACTGGATCAGTTTATAGGACTAGCCACTTGGCAACAGCACAAATTTCTTCTTGTAGATAAATCCCCCACTTGGCATTAGACCTCATTGCAATATATTCTGTCTTTCTACCGTGGATGTTACGCTCATACATTTTTGCCTCGTTTTGACAAATTCATCACCTGATGGATGAAAACGTGAAATCAGTCAAGCACAGTGACCGAAAGACGGCCCATCCAAAATACTAACTGCATTTCCATTTTAACATTTGAACCATTCAAAATTCCTGCAGATCTTGTAAAACCCTCTTGGATATTTTCATTCTTCAGATCATGTACGCAGAAACCTCTTTGCAGAAGCTCTCCCTTTATCTGCAAGGCACTAGCTCGGGCAGGAGGTGTTGTCCTCATTTGTCTTGTCTGGGTTCAGTATGGGGTTTGTCCTCGAAGAAAGGTTCCTTGTACGAGGCATGGCACACAATTAATAATAGCCGTATCCTGAGGGCGCTTGGTGAGGGGTGACACAGGCGAATGGAGCTGTAGCCACAGGGTATGTGAGAGAAGCACTCATGCACGAAGAGCAAAGAGCGGACAAGAAAGTGAGAAAGGGGCCAGAGGAAATCCAGGGGGGCTTCAGCTGCCAGGATCGGCAAAGCAGGGATGGGTTGGGATGGATTTAAAATGGCTAAAAGCAAGAGGTAGAAATTCTGGGTGGTTAGGTAGGCTGCTGAGTCCATTCACAGCTATAGGGAAGGGACAGAATAAGATTTGTTCCAGGCAGCCTTTAACTGTACAATAAAAAGTTACAAAATATTTTAGGAAAAGGTGTCGCTCAGGGATGTTTGTAGATGATTCTTCAGGGGGTGGCAGGATATAATGCCAGGTCGTTGTCATACAGATACACCTCATGCTGCAAAAATCTGTCCGAAATTGATCCTTTCATCACACTTCGTTGGCTGCTTAGATGGCTTCTCTTTACACTTGAAAAATGAAAGTACGTAAAAATAGCAATATGCCATGGAAATCATTAGGGACTGCTTATGTGTGTCCAAGAGAAAAATATATGGACTCTGGAACCATTTTGTATCTGCTGAAATCATTAGCTTGGTGGAGGGAGAATGCTTGGGGCTGAAGGGGTTCAGGTCCTTGGCCACAAGGCCCAGCGTTGGCTAGCAAGCAGCCCGACTGGCTCCGAAGGGTTTTCCAGCTAGTCCTTTCTGTTTAAACAGCTGATGGCTCTGGCATGAGATCTGTCTGGTATCACTGCACGTGGGCATTGATGTGCTCCTTGTCAATATTTTTAGGAATTCTGCTACTTGCTAGCTAGTGCAACAGCCTGGTGTTGGAAGGATGCCCATAATGGAAAAAAGCCCGTGGGTTTACACAGAAACAAGCTGATGTGTGAATGAGAATATATATCAGCCTTGGCATGGCAAACTATTATTGAAATCTCCTATGTTTCCCCCTACCACAGGGTGGTTTAAGCCTAGCAATAAGAGGATAATTGAAGATGGGAAGGGTTAGAGGTGATTTAGTTGGGACCCACAAGTCCATGGAGATTTTTACTATTATTACTACCATTATGTATGTGCAGAAAATTCTCCATGGGAACAAGCAAGGTCTGTGGTTGTACCATAGCACAAAACACTCACACGATGTTTTGCCTTGATCCACCCTGACAGCCAGTTTATCCCCTCAGACTTGCAGGGATGGGACTGAAGCATGGATAAGGGGTCCCAGGGAAACGGGTTGGGGTTTGGCATCCCAAGTCAGGGGTCCTTTCTTTTTTCTTCTTCTCTCATGATTCTGGGTTGAATGAGAAGGTGCTCTGAGTCAGACCAGCACAGAGAGGAGAAATCAGTCATTGCTGTTTCCCCACACTCAGCTTTGATCAGATGTTATAAATTTTTTAGTAAACAGAATTCTTACTAGCTCCAACACTGCTCAGTTGGCTGGTTTAATTTGTATTTTGACTTAAAGGCTTCAAAATGCCATTTATCTTAAATAAGCCTCTAATCTCATTTTTCTGAATGTGCTAAGCTCTTTCCTCCAGTCACACCCCAAATCTCCCACAGCCTTTTCCTCTCTTGCCCTGGGGTCAAGTGTCTTGGTGGCACAGCTGGCGTGGGCTCCTGCTCCAAGCTTTGCCTTCTGCCATGCCTCTGGGATGCTAGATAACCATCATAGATGTGGTGTCCACATCTGGAGGTAGAAAGAATGGAAGTTGCCTCCTCTTGTAAAGCATTTTGAGTTCTCCGGTATCTCTTTGCAAAAGAATGGCCTCTAAGCTCTGATTTCCACTCCACAAAAGCAGATGTTTAATAAGCCTAATGTTTGCAAAATTCTTCCCATTTTTACAACAAATGGCAACAGTTATTGTAGCTGTACTTGCTAGGATGTTGCCGCAGGAGAGTCTCTGCCCTTCAGTTCAGTGCTGGGACCACCACAAAGACTGCGCATTCTTTCTGATTGCTTTTTTTGCTTTGCGCTCCCTCAACTTTTTATTTTTTATTTTTGGAGAAGATGAAACAAAGTCAGTGAGTGCCTGCCTGAAAGAGGGATGAGGGACATGCGGATTGCTGGGTCGAAGCCTAAGCAAGCAGGGAGAGAGGAGGACCGTCTGTTGACCTGAGCACAAACCAATGGGTTCCCGTGGGAAACAGCAGCGGCGCTTGCTGAAGTGGGTTTTGAGAACGGGTTCAGGATGCATGTTTTAATAGCCAGCAACACCACACCTTTTCCAGCACAGCTCTGATCCCCACCTCGTGGAAGTCTCAGGGGGATGCAATGGGTGTCATCGATTCTATCAGCAGAGTTGGACTGTACATGAATTTCTCCCCCTGCAAAGGCACAAAGAAATTTCTCAGTGTTCTGCTGGCCCTTCTCACTCTAAAGGGTTCTATGGTAGCTAATACTAGTGAAGAACTTTCCACTTTGTTTGCTAAAAAACCCTGATTTTAAGGTTTAATAATAATTACAAATAATTTCATAGAACACAGAGTAGATGCTTAATATTAGGATTATAAATTGATCTTTCTGTAATTCATATCTAGGAACCTAAACTTTAACTTAGAAGCTTAACTTTCATGACCAGTGTTTGAAAATAACGCTCCTGTATTTTCATGCATGCTGATCTCTGGAACATTTCAAAAACACATGCTTTACATCCCCAAAATGTCAATGTGCGCTTTCTGTGCAATCAGAAGATACGTTATCCATCATGAAAATAGGTTTTTGCAGAGTTGCTTAAAAAAAAAGGCCATTATGTCTCTGCAGCATGCGACTTTTAAAGAGGTTTTAATGTAGTTAGTGCTAAGTGTGGTACAAGTCCTGCCTTAAACTTACTATTCAAAAGGGCAGGAAATTCACAGATAACGCTCAACATATACTTGGCAATGTGCAAGTTTCTGCCATCGTCCTAAACCTTCATGTAGCATGTACTTCACTCCCTGAATCCTAGGTTTTCAGACTATAAAAGGAGCTTTCTAAATAAAAAGGTGAAAAAGATGGTTTTCAGAGCTGGGGCATGCTTTGTTTGAGAGCTCTCTCAGGCACGATGGTCCATCCCATAGGAGTGATGCAGATCTATGCAGGCTTGCTTTTCCCCAAAGTCAAGAATATCATGGCTTTTCTCCCTACAAAAAAAGGACATTAAATCATTTGTTTTACTTAAGGTGTTTCTCTATGGAAGCCAGACCAGAAAAAGTCTTTTGGTGCTGCCACACCGTGATCTGAGAGCCCCAGGTCAGCACGTGTTTCACACGAGGAGAATGACATCTGACTTTAATTTACTATAGAAAAAATGTCATCGAGGTTATGTACTTCAACATTTTTAGGTGCTGCTGCCATCAGGGAAACTAAGGCAGAAAAGCATGCTAAAAACCCAGCAGTATCAGCAATGTCCCGTTAATCTTCTTCCCAGTTGTTTTCTGCTGCTGTAATTGTGGCAGGGGAGTTTGAAATATTTTGAAAGGACCGGTTAAATTTTAAAAGACCAATTTTATTGCACAATAAAGGAAATCTTCATTTATCTCCAGGATTTCACATTCTTTTTTTTTGCCGCCAGCAAGTGCCTTTTGTATTCCTCACTCCCCCAAAGCCCCATGGCGACTCATTAAAGAATTTTGTTGCAACAAGCTGCTTGCCATCGTTCATACTTGGGGTCAAGTTTTCTAAGGCACCTCAGAGTAAATCTCAGGATTTACTGTGTCAGTATATCTCACCTAAGGACAGGGGTTCTGCTCTGCCCCATGTTAAGGCATCTCCCCGGCTCTCTGCAGGTGCTGGCTGGGTGCTGGGCTGCCCACACAGTGAATGGGAAAGTTGGGGTTTACGTGGGGGGATAGACAGAGGTGGAAATGTGGAGCTGGGAGCTGAGCACCAAGCAGTGCTGAGGAGAGGACCAGGGCTTAAACTTTTACCTCTGAGTGATCTGAATACTCCCCTCCTCTTCAAATTAATTAGTCCCAAGACCTCCTTAGGAGCTAAGCAACAGAAGAGGCTTAATGGCAGCCTAGGCATAAAGTGATTTTGAAGTTGAAGAAATACTAAAAAATTATTTTTGTCCAGAATCGGTCACCATTGTTAAAGATACAAAAAGGGATTCAATAAGTATCAAACCTAATTTTAAAAGCAGTGGCAGGCTGTCTCTGGATCTCATGAGAACAGTGAAGTGCTTTTCAGTTTGTCAGTAACCAAGGGGATATGAAAAAAACCCCAACATTTAGGCAGAAGTTTGGTTTCCTACAGAAATGAGGCAAAAAGGATCTCAGTTTGCTAGATCTTATCCCAATAATTCCAAACCCACAGACTAATTCTTACCAATTTGGAGGAGGAGATGTTTCATAGATATCAGCTCCCAATAGCTTTGTAAAAATCAACAGCTGAGCAGAGGAGAAAAACCCCGTTAATGCTTCATTTCATTAAGGAGAACGTCTTGGCCAGCTGGGCAGCAGCATGTGGGTCCACGTGGCCAGCCAGATTCACCTGCTCACACTCCAGAGAAAGGAGCCTGGGAAATAGGTGTGGAAAGGAGAGGCAAGACACAAATCTGGTTTCATCCATTCCGCTGCTATGGTCCTCTGCTTGCAGTAGAGGCTCCTTAAACAGCTGCCTGCAGGGAACCGAATCCAGCGGTAACTTCTACTCTGTCTTGTAAATCCCATCACAGAAGTAGAGTTGTGCCATGAGTAGTATCTAATTATAAAATGGTTCATTTTGTATCTGTTGTGTCAGCTGCCTATTCAGGAGCTTAAGAGGCAACAAAAGGACTGTTCCTACGACTAGTAGACACGGTTTCAGAAAAAAACTAGGACTTGTTAAATGCTCCTGATGTCAAAGCTCAAAAGCCAAGGCTTGACTGAGGCAGATAGCTGACACAGTGGACTTCTGCCATGCATTAACACCCCACAGCATCCTGATTAAAAAGCAGAGCTGTAGCATATCTAGCAAGACACTTAACAAATGACTTAAGACACGGCTAGCTGACAGATCTCAAAATGTAGTCATCAAAAAAGAATTGTAACTAAATGGACTGGGGATTGTTGTGTGGTGCCACAGGGACCAGCGTTAAACACACTGCTATCTAATGAGGCCATTAATGAACTTCAGAAAAACTAAATTTCTGCTTACAAAAATTTTGCAAAGATTGGTGTGTTCAGTCTCATGGTAAGTGGAGAAGAATCACCTTCACTGGAGGCTTTTTAAGAACAGGTTAGGCTAGGGCTCTTGTGGATAGTTGGGTAGTCTCTGTGTATAGCGTGGGGGGATAGACTAGATGACCTTTTGAGGTCCATTCCAGGGTTACATTTCTGCTGGCTTGCAGGCCTGAACCATAAAATAGCTATGTTAGGCTTATCATCTATGACTTAGATTTTCTCAAAACTTTCTGTTGACTTGATAGCTTAAAGAGTACTAACATCCAAAAGTAAAAAGTCACACACATGCCTGATACAAGTAGAGGTCATCATTCATGCTTAGTCTTTGTTACCATAAAAGGAGGTTGTGAATTCTTCACAACTAATGGGTGTTTCTTCTAAATGATGGTTTCCCTTAAGCTGCTAAATGGGAAATTATCCAAAGGAACAAAGAATAGAAATATTCTTGCCTCTTGTATTTTTAAGCAACACCCTTTAGTAAACTATTGCCAAATCAGATTGTCTTTTTACAGAGACAAAATGTATACAACCTAGTGTAAGCAATTTTTTCAAACCTGGCAATTGCTTAGTGCATGAACCATCATTGATCAGTGTTTGGAAATTGGGTGGTCTTCCATAAGACAAGAAAGAGCTTTGCGCTCCTAGCCTGACTCCAAAGCGTTGTGTTTACCCTGCTGTTGTTTTGTAGTAGGGCAGCGCTGCTGCACAGTTTATAAAACATTACATGCTGGTGGTGTTGGCTGCATCCGCTCAGAACGAGGGCTGGGCACTTCCATTGCTCGGATGACCATTGCCAGACTCATATCTGATGGGATCCTGGCCCCTGTCACAGAGGGGCTCCTTTCATGGCCACCCATAAATGGAAGAAGGCATTTTGGCAGTTATGGATATTTGCCTATCCAACCCACTGAGGAGTCAGAAAGACTGCGAACTGCTCTCACAGTCCCGATAGGGACCCTCTCAGTAGGTGGTAGAGATTTAGGCAGCTTTTTACACAATGTCTTTCTGTTCTCACTTTTTCTGCTGGGTTTCCAGAAAGCAAGGTAGTAACTGTCTGCCAGACAAGGCTTTTTTGCGCCGATGCACCCGGGGTCGCAGAGTGGTTTTGCATACAGGCAAGAACCTGCTCTCTTCTCCAAGCCAAGCAGTGCAGGGGAATGAGCCCCCAAAGCAGAAGGAGTTGAGCATCAGTTGGCTCCCCCAGGAGCCAGCATTGCCCTGCACCCTGCCTGCCCCATGGAAGGCAGAAGGGAGGTAGCTGTAACTCTGGGCCAGTCTCCTGGCTCAGGGCAGGGCATGTGTGTGGGGAAGGTGGGCTCCCACTTGGGGGCCAGTGTGGCCTGATGCAAGAGGAGCAACTGAGAATCAGCCTACCCTCAGCAAAGTAGCACACAGGGAAGTTAAGGGTGGGTATAGTCTGTCTCATCTAGTGAGGGATGATGCATGGCTGAGAGTCTGTGGCATGTGGAGGCATCACTTTTCAAGAGCTTTGATTCACTGCTAACACCTGAGTAAATCACACACAGAGGCATATGTGCTTACATAGGCTGCTTCCAGAAAAGAGGAGAGACAAAACCAGCTCCGCAGAAAGTTGTGACGGTGGGTGAGGTGTTGGAGGAGGGTGAATCCCCACGCTAGGGGGCTGGGGAGAGAAATGAGTGGCCGTCGCCTCGCCTCCAGAGCACACTAGTTCTCTTAGCTCTGTCCTACACAGCAACCAGATGAAACTACTAGGCTGAAATAATGAATCATCAAACCCTAGTAAAATGCATATGTTACACAGCTGTGCTCCCAGCCAGCCACTTTCTTATCAGTGTATGTCTCAGGGCTGTGTTAGATGCTCTAGAGGCACGAAGCAGCAGCCGCTTGCTCTCCCTGCCCAAGTGGGTGCGTTTCCCCAGGCTGGGTGCAGGGAGTAAGCGTCTGGTCAGGTCCAGGCAGGCATGGTAGCCTGGCAGTTTGAGAAAGTATCTTGGAAGAGCCAGTGCAGTGCGTTACTTCAGTGTTAAAACAGGAAAAGTTATTGAACTGGTTCAGAGAACGACTTCAAAACTCATATCAGGTGTTTTTTTCAAAACCAGATGCTCAGCAAGTGATGGGCTATTATCCTCTAACAGCAAAGAATTTGCTTGGTTGGGGTTTTTCGTTTTGTTTTTGTTTTAAAAGGCATGATATTTGTATCAAATGCTTGCCCAGGAGAAATATTAGAAGAATGTCATGAAGCTTGTAAAATCAAATACCAGGAGTCAAACTGTGGTGCACTCTCAATTCATCTCCATTGCAAGCATGCTTAAATGGTAGTGTTTAACCACATGAATGAGAAAACTTCTTCTCCTCCTTCTTCAGAGTGGATGGTTCTTTCTCAAGTAATATTACAGCTTCTTCTTGTTCAGCACTTAGCATTCTGTCTTACCGCATGATATTTAACATCTGCTTTGAAGATAAAACTATTATTTTTTTCCTGGCTTACTCTGGTGCTTGTCATTAGGGTAACTTGATGTTTCACAAACATTAGCACAGTTATTTTTTTTGGTGCTCCACTGAAAGAAATGTGCAAAATGATCACCTTGTGCAGGGGAAGTTAGCCAAAGAAAGGCAAAAGAGAAAAATCTGGGCATTGGGGGTCTTCTGAGTATATCAGCAGTTTTATACCGTGTCTAAGTCTACTGTCTTTCTACAGCTTCTCTTTCCTTTTCACTGTCTGTGGTAAGGGATTGTATGGAAAAAATTCTATGTACTCGTGTAATTGCCAAATGGAATCCCAACAAACAAGCATTAGGCTTGTACAGACAGCCTCATTTCAGGACTTAGCCATCATTGCCAAGCTTAGTCTTGCAAGTACTGGACTTTAAGTTCTGGTCTTTCTTTGTTCCCATGTATAACCTCCCAGGTTGCTTTTAAAAGAATAGTTCTGCCCCCAAATGTTTTGCAGCACAGCATCATACTGGCATTTATTTGACACCTGGGCTGCGCCTCAGGCCCTAGAAACTATTACACAGACCTCTGGCACTTTAAGTAACTTAGTTACTGGTGGTCAGTAATTGCTGCTGTCCGTAGGGACCCGGGTGAGAGCAGAGGGAGAGGCCATCCATCACCGGCTCCTTGCAGCGGAGGGATGGTGAACCTCAGGCGAGCTGGGCTCTGTCCTGGCCTCGGGACGGGGAGATGCTGTGGTAAGCAACACCTTTGTATGTGCGTATTTCTCCTCTCTGCCCGCTGATTCCTGCCACTTCTGCCCATCTGCTGCTTGCTTTGCCGTTCCGTTGCTATCTCCCCTCCCAGGCTTCCCACCTTTGCAGTCCTGGCTTGGGTGTTGCAGATCCCGCGCTCCTGTGCTCTTGCACACAAATCCCAGTCCCTCCCACATAGCAAGAGGGCTTGGGAGTTTTTCCAAAGAAATCTTGCTAGAGCATAGTGGGTTTTTTAATATGGGCTAAAAAATGCTCAGGCTTTGTTCTCAGAAGTGACTGAAATATTTGGGCCCAAACTTTTCAAAACTGTGTTTGAAGCAGAATTCAGGCTTGATTTCCCTCAGCCCTGCCACTGGTGTTTGTTGTTATTGTCTTAAAGGTGAAAATGGGCAACTGCTATAGGATTGGGAAATGTTAAAGACAGGTCAGGCTAATCATGCAGCCTGCCCTCTATATACACAAAGAACTTAAGGCGTTTATATTTCCCAAAACAGTGCTTGACAGCATAAAGCATTTTCATGCGATCCAGTATCTGAGAAATCTACCATAAGTGCTTTTATAGGATGATTTAATGTCAATAACAGTTCCATTTCATGCCAAAATTATTTATACTTTGTGATTGCAGTAAGCTATGTATTAATCAAGGATAGCTGAGAAAGTATGGTGGGTGGGAGAAGCCTGGTCAGTGTTTCCCCTGGGAGCATAGCAGGGGCCATGGACTGCTGTTAGACCCCAGAATTTGGGGGGAGGTGGACCTTCTGTCTGATCCAGTACGGCAGTTTGTACAAAAGAGAGATTTTGCTGAAGCAAACCAGGAGAGCCAGAGAGCTTCAGCTGCTTGAGGGTGCGGTAATAGCCAAGGAGAGAGGTAATGGCACTGCGCTGCCTTTGACGAAGGCTTGATGAGCCAGGCTTGAATCAGCCGAGCAATGCTGTAGCTCTGCTGACTCACAGCTCAGGACCTAAGATCCTGGAGGCTAGAGGCTTGAACCGGGAACACTGCATTCAGTTGAAAAGAAGATGCCTTCTAATTTGAAGTGATGGTAAGCACCATCATTTTTCCAGAAAGATGGGATGAAGTAACTAATGCTGTACTGCAGCACACCTAATCTACTCCTCCTCTCCAGTGATTTTTATATCATTCTGTCAACAGGATGTATTTTGTGGCTGCTCTTTGTTTACACATACAAAAGGGCTGTTTATATTCCCTGCGTAGGACTGTCCCTATTTTATAGGGCCAGCTGCTTGCAAAAAGATTTGGGTAGTAAATAACTGAATAATGTCATACTAGGTAGAAAAAAAACAATACGTGTGGAACATATTTTTTCCCCGCTGGTTTTAATTTATTTGGTCACAATGTCACAGGGGACTAATTTTGCCATTTTCTGCAGGCACGGTTACATTATTGTTGTGTATGTCTGTCTGGTCTTATCAGCTGCATGTGGCATCACGTTAAATAATATGAAGTGACATGACTAGTAGAATCCGACGGGATGCTCTGGGAGAGCCTCCGAGCAGAGATGTCATCTTTAATGCATCTACAAGGAGTTTTGGAGTGTGCTTTGTTCATCCTCACCATTCCTTTTAATTAGTGCACTGGAAAGGTCCTGCTCCTACTGTGATCGTCCTGGGAAACTGTTCATTCATTTACTGCCCATAATGTGGGCCATGTCTTTTGAGTTCTGATGTCCAGAGGGAAAAACAGCCTCAGAAGGCATCAGCGTCTTCTTAAAGTAACCACAGAGACATCCTGAACCTTTGTCTTTGGAGTGTCTCTTGCTTTTACCCTTTATGCAAGATTTCAAATGTTTAAGTCCTTCTGACCTTGCTGCCTGTGACTCATGGCCAAAGTCCACCCAGCTTTCTGCCTGGGGCAAGAAGAGAGTGGCTGGCAGTTGTTTGGGGATGTTTGTGAGGGTTGCTTGCCCATGTACACCTCTCTCCTGGAAGGCTGCAGGAAGAGGGCAGCCTAAAAAAATGCAGCAAAGCTCTTCCCTTTCCCCTCATGCTTAAACAGGACCAAGGAGGGGGAGTCAGCAGCGAGGCAGCCCTTGCCCCCTCGGCAGTGGGGAGCAGAGCTCTGGTCCTTGGCCTGGTGGCACCTGGATCCTGTGCGTTGATGCAAGAACCGCACATCTCTCCGCATGAGCTGAAGCCTTGTCACCATTACAGTGACACATTATCCCTCCATCCCCAAGACCAAAGGCCAGTCCCATGGGCTGGGGCACTTCTACCTCCACGCCAGACAGCACATCTCCCCGATGCTCATGGGGAGAGCTAAGATTAAGCAGAACTGTACAAGCAGCTCCTGCATGAGCCATGGCCAGAAGCCCATGATTAAAGACGCAGGAGGCTGCAGGTCGGCTAAGGCTGCCAACAGGCCTCCTGAGCAGGAAGAAAACACTTAGAGCTGTCAAACCACTTAAAGGTATGATCCTGCTCTCTGGGCTGGGCTCCTTTTTTATTTTTTAACTTTTTATGTCACCTATTTTTTTTTTCAGGGAATTCACGCTGCAAACAGTAGGTTCCTGTGAAAGATGCTCCTAACCTGAGCAGTGGCTTGAATTTTTAAAGGGTCAAGGCTGCAGCATGACTGAGAAGGGATGGCAACAGGATTGGGCTCTGCTGCTCTCAGCTCTGGTGCTGACTCTCTCTTTGCTCCCAAGTTTCGCCAAGTCACTTAAATCCTTCTGCAGCTTTACTGCAGCACAACTTAAAACTTTTTTCAGATCGAGAGCCTCCTCTCCTAAGATTGACATTTCTAAAAATGAGGAATTATACAACTCTTTGGAGGTATTGTGGTAAAGGCAGCCAGTACTTGCAGTTAATGACTGCAAGAGATCAAACGTGTTAGTCTGTCTTTCTCTTTTTCTGTATTTTATTTACTTTGCTCATTTGAACTGCTGGGGAGGGGGGTGCGGGAATCCTGGCTCTGCTGATTTCTGAGTTACTGTCAACTGCAATAATACCAAAATATTGCCCTTTGGGTATAGATGTTACAAAGTTTTGTCCAGACAGTCATTGTGTTGGTAACTTTTCCTATTTCTACATGTCTTAACATGGAACAGAGGAAACATTTACACTTCTTTTTTAATAGGAAAAAATGATGGCTAAACCACATCTTGGCAGTGGAAGTAGGGATAGGTGTGCGAGCTGAAATTTCTTTTAGCTCTCTTTATATTGGCTAATTGTCAAGTTGACTTGTTTCCATTTACGGTTGAGTAGAGTACTGGAAATTTGTATGCATGTATATGTTTCTATATGTATGTACACGATGTACACTTATTTTTTGACAAACTTATTATGCTGTCACTGTAGAAAACAAAAACTCAGCTACAGCAGACTGTGTGTGGTGGAAGATGTTTGTCCTGATGTTGTCACACACAGCATTAGGTTGTACCGCTGAGCTGCTGCCTCGGGTCCATTTGTAATTATTCTTCCCGATTCATTGCATGCTGAGGGAACTGTAAAAGCACATCAAGAGAGGCATACAGTAAATGAGGAAAAATAGCAGTTAAAACTAATTTTCCTGAAATTGTTCAGCTATGTCTCTTGAGATATTTCACACTGAGCCATACATCTAAGGCTCCAAAACTTTGGGTGATTTGGGAATCATGCTGTGATGAGTTCAGAAGACTCTGTCCTTATCTGTGGGAGGTGACTGTCTTGCAGAGAAGGGAACGGGCTGTGTTTTGGCCCAGATCGGTCCCACTGGGAGAATCTGCTGCTCAGCAGCTGTCGGGGGGCTGGCGAGCGGTCAGTGCCTTCTGCAGCGAGGAGGTCCCCGGGCAAGCCAGGCTCCTCTAGTCACCCTCCTGCTGCTTTTGCACTGGCTGCTGCCCAGCTTTGGATACCCAAGCAACGAAACCCAGAAAAATTACACAGATTTTATGCTCTCTTCTCTACTGCCATTTTGCTGTAGCGGGCTGGAAGTCAGTCTTTTTTTGGGTCTTAATTCCACTGTCTGTACGATAGAAACAACACTTGTAATCCTTATGATACATTTCTTGATGAGAAGTCCTTAACCAGGAAAGGCTTTTGTGCAAATGTAGCTGTCTTGCCCGCGCAGGACATGATTGTTGGCATCCACTCATGCTTTCAATATTTTGCATGCACAATTATGGATCCTTGTGTTTTGCCAAGCCTCCTAAAATGGGGAATTTGAAGTTTAGGAGACTAAAGCACTTCCTGAAAGGGAGGTCTCCACTGTGTGGACTGCAATATTTGAAATTCGAATTCAGCTCTTGTTCTGGCCAAGAAAATCCCCTGGCCAAAGCACTGCCACAATATTGCGGAATTGATCGGAAAATAACTAACGCCATGGAAGTCTGCTGGTGAAAAGTGCAGCTTTTCTGAACTCTTCAGAAACTGTTCAGAAATGGATTTTGTGGGGAGAAAGGGGACATCTTTTTTTTTTCCTTCCTGTAAGCTGTTAGCAAAATTTGCTGATTTATATAGGGTATTTCTTTCACCATCTCTTTCAAAGACCCAAACTGCTTGTGATCGGGTGTGTGCGGTTTGTCCTTGGTTAGGATGGCAAGTCATCACAGCTCATCGCTATCTGATGAGTGAATAACTAGAGGTTGAAGGAACAACACTGAGGCAGCTTTTCTTAGTGCCATGGAAGGACTGATGTTTAAAATGCACATGATGAAAATAAAGCATTTTGCATGCCTCTTTCTATACCGTGAATGACTGCCTGCTTAGTCTGAGCAGGGGTGGCCTGTTAGTCTAACACAGATATTTTAACGACTTTTTCAGCCCAGGCTCTGTAGTGGCGGTGTTGGCAAGGCACCCCACAATATGTACATGGTCCTTCCAGGCGCCTTGCTGCTGTTGGGTATTCAAGCAGCTCCTCTAGGCACCTCCTCTCATCTGCAGTGAGCTACAAGTTTATATTCCCCATCGTCGGTTGTTGGAAGGGCCATTGCGATCCACATCTGCAATTTCTGGGCTGGACAACAGACAGTTGGTCCAAGGAGGAATTTTTCTTCCAGGCCTAAATTAGGCTGTGACTGTCCCAGACTCTCTCATCTGGCTTCCAGCAGTTTGGGTTGCTGAGCGAAGATCAGCACAGCTCTCTGCTCATTGCACTGGCCTCTACAAAGCTGCAGGTCTAGCTGGTGTTTGCTTTGAGACCTTGTAGTAGGGCAGTCTACCCTCAAAACCCCTGTTCTTGGTGACCATCCCCAGCAAGAAAGGTCCTTTGGCATCTTGCACTGTGAGGTGAGAAAGAAGGATAGATAAGGTGCTCCTGAGAGCTTGGCTGGTGCAAGCAGAAGCCATCGAGGCTTTCTGCTTTGCTGGGACTGGCTGGGATGGTAAGAAGTAAAAAGTACAAAGGGTCCTTTCTTATCTGCAGAATAATTCATAAAGTCAGCATGCAGAAAGTTTCAGCAGTTAGGCTTGGAAGTTTTATGGTTCCTTGGCTTGATTTTCAGCCTTTCATCTCTGTACATTGAACCACCAGCCTAACGTGTCCTCTGTTTTCCTTTCGTAAGTGGGAAGAAGCCAAAGAACACATCTATCGAAAAGATGAGAAAGCAGGGGGAGGGAGGAGGAAAGAAAAACCCTATTTTCAGTGCGGTCGTTTATTTCTGTCCCCGCGGAGGTGTGTGAGACTCCTAAGTGTAATGGTGATTTATCACAGGAGCTCAGCAAGGTTTGGTTTCTGCCACTCGCTGAATTCAGAGAGTGCTGGGAGAAAGATTGACTAAATCTGGAGTTGTGTCCCTCTACTGATGGGGCAGCAGGCTAGCTCTGGAGCTCTTACCTGTTAAATTACATGTCAGTGCATTCAAGAATAAAGTTCCTTTGTGTTTCTGCATATTAATTGCGATTAAATTGTGAGGAGGAGGAAAGGGAAGGAATGAGATAATTCCATCTCTATACAGTATCCAAAAAATCATCACATTGTTAACTGTGCCTTGCCAAAGGCCATTGCTGGCTCTGCTGCAGCATACGATCTGCTAGAGGGCAAGAACTATCCAGGTATTTCTGAGTTGGTGAATAATTGCAGTTCCCATCCAATCAATACTTCGCCCTGTTATTTAGAGCACATTGCATGGCACCACAATAGGATACTTAATTCAGCTTTAATGTGCCTTAAGTGCAAGGTTAGGGATCTATTTATGCACATCCTGCGAAGTCACACGGCACTGAAAATTGGGCTGTGTGTTGAGGCACAGATAATCATAGCAAGGCTCTGAGTGTTCCTCTGATGTCCCTTAGATTGAGTTACATTGAATTTGGCTTGGCTTGTTGGAAAATCTTTGGTGTCCATTTAACTGGGTTTCCTGTAGCTTGTCTTAAAATTGTTTCAGTCTCAAAATCCTTGTTTTAGACTCTCCCCAACCACCACCCTCAAAGTATGTACTCCTTTTCCCTCTTATGGTATGGTATTACTGTACAACAGCATGATGTTAAAAAAAAAAGTTGCCAGAATATGAAACTAGATTTCAAGCGATTTTACTTTTCTATGCAGTGCTTTATATTCATGAGCTATATCTAAAAGAGCAGAGTTCTGTGAACTTTTTATTATAAATAATTAGTAATTACATAAACGAAAGCCTACTAACTACTGATAAGCATGTAATGTATCCCATCTGCATAAGCAGTGGAGCAAAAAAGATGCTGATCTGGAAAGGAATCCATGTGGACTAGAAAATAACATGCATCTAGATGTGTTGTTCATCCAGAAAGCATCCTCTCCTTCCTGTTTTGAAGATAGTTTCATACTTGCATGCAATTGTGCTGTTATTCTTGTTTTTACTTGAGACGGAAAATTGCTTTCCCTCAACACTCTGCACGTTAAATGTCTGTGTCGATAAGTTAGAACAGGCGATAATGTGTTTGATAGGCTTGTACTAATCCATTGGTACAAACCAGAAGTATGCAGTGTGTCTCTAGCAGATCTGACACCTCTGGTTTGACCAGCATAAGGACAGAGCTATGTTTTCAGCCTCTTTCAGAAATTGCTGTATCTTTGGTTAATCATGTAAAAATGTGGGAGTCTTTCCTGTGTGCTTGTGTACAAGAATGTGAAATTTCCTCTCGTGAGTCAGACCAGATTTTGTATGATTCAGTTTGTCTGAGCAATTAGGTGACACGAGCTGAATTGCAGTCCAGTAAGTCCTGGAAGAAGGAGAAGAGGTATTGCCATCCAAGACCAAGATCCTGGCCTTTGCTCTGGAAGCATTCCCAAAATCCTAACCCAGCACTTCGAAGAAATGTGGCTGGAAGACCCAGTTGAGAATACAAACCTCTGAAAGACAAGGTTTGTGGTGTGAGAGCCGGGGCCGTGACTGCCAGCAGTCACCGTCCTCCGACAGACTGATCCCCTTGCTTGCAAATCGAGCTCAGGGGAAGTATTGCTTGTTGAGGAGACTGCCCTGAAACCCAGACGCCTAAATCTAAGAGAAAATACCATTTCCATTTCCCGATCTTCTAGAATAGACTCCAATCTAGTCACACTCGTCCTCAGTCATTTTAATTTTGTCAATGACATTTCCAGGAGTCGTGTACAATTGTTTAGAGCACTGCATCTGTACTTGAATAAGATAGCTGGAATTCAATACTCAAGCCCCTGAAGGTGGGCTATTTGATCCAAATCCATTTATCCCTCAGATTTGAGCTCAGGATTTATAGCCCCAGTCTGTAATCGTGCAAAAGTTAATTTTTGACACTTGGGTTTTTTTTTTTTACTGTGAGCATTTCTTGCAGGCTGAGGCTCAGGCGGGAGGACGTTGTGCAGGCTGAAGAAAGCCTTTCTGACCTTCATGTGAACAGCAGCCATCAGACCCACGCCACTGATGAGCAGCAGTGGATTGCAGTTGTGTATTTTGGGTTGTTTTGTGTTTTCTTTTTAACTTTCTGCCTTTCTGAGGCTGGGACAGGACAGGACAGTTCCTGTGCCAGGCTCCGTGGTTCCTATCCCCAACCCCAGCGAGGCAGGAAGGCCGCCGGGATTACAGCCGATGCTGATGGCTCTGCTCCAAGGTGCACATTTCCTGCAAGAAAGCTCAGCTGGGAATATTGAAAACCAGCTGGATAACCAGGTCCTACACAAAGCTTCTTCACTGGAGCCTGTGCTGCAAAAAAAAGTCAGGAGTCCAGTAGCATGAGCTGCTGATCCCACAGGATTTTCCAAACTGGGGACAACAGGAGGTGCTGCGTTGAGGACCCTGTGCAAGACTTGTGCGTGGGCTGACTCCCTTGTCCCTGTCTATCCCTGCAAATGGGGACAGGGTGAGAGGCAGGGGAGCAAAAAGCTCTGGCCAGCATATATGAATGTGAGTTGGCTGTGCAAAAGCCTGTGGCTCTTGATAAGGATGCGCTACCAATTGGGAAAGGTACCCGGGAAGCAGTGTGCTGTCAGCACTTTGCTGAGAAACACTTGTGCTGGGGCAGCGTTGAAGCTCACAGCCTCCTCCCTCGGGAGCACCCGATGCTCCCACATCCATACCAGGGCTTGTCTCCTCCTTCCCCTCTTGCCCCTGCTGGCTGCTGGCACAGGGCTGGCTCCAGCCCCACGCCTCCCAGGGCAGTCACCCACAGCAAGTGGAGATGCTCCTGCGTCCTCAATAAGGCTGTGCCTCTCAAAAGCCTTCATCACCTGCTTGCACACCTCTGCATGCAATTATCAGGGAAAAAAACTGCTCTGCCCTGACAAGCGGTTGCTCCTTTGCAGAAGTTTTTGGTTCTTTGCAGCTCTCATACAAACAGGATTTCTCTTCCTTTTCCACATCTATTAACAGGTCTGTGCTGTCACAGTTTGGAGCTCCAGTTTAACGTGGAGATAAATTCAGACTGTGCGTGGAGGCTGGAGAAGAAACATTGGCCCTGTAGAGCTGCACACCAGGTGCATCACCTCCGGCAGAGTGCATGGGCAGTACAAACTCCCCTGACTGCGCTAAGCAGATAAACCACCAGCCATCGAATTAACAAGCCCCCAATTTACTTTCACTGGAGCTGTCTGCCTCTAGTTCTACCCCTTCCCTGCTGCTGATGCACCCAGCGGTGCCTCCGCACCTTCTGCTCTCTCAACCTGTGCTTGAGGCCCCCAAAACCACCAGGTCCAGGGCTGTACTGCAACACACTGCGGTGCAGAAGCAGGCAATTCCTGGAGGTGGTGGGTTTGCTGGGCTTGTAACCTCCCCAGAGCCCACTGGTGCTGGTGTTTAGAGACTTGGCTTTAGGGGAAGGGGATTTTCCCTTGCATTGACTGCTCCCACCAGTCTTTCTGCGATCCAGATCAATGAACCATTGCTGTTTGGCTTCCAGAGCAGAAAACAAATGCCCAGTTTAACAAAACAAGGGTGACTGCCTGTAGCTGTGTAAGGCTTCCTCTCTCCCCTTGCTCTCGGAGAAAGCTTTCTGTCCAGCTCTTGAGGCAGTACAGCTGTGCCACCCCAATATCTTGGCCTGTTCTGCAAGACATTCACTTCTGCCTTCCACAAAACAAGAGAAATCTGCAGATGTCGAAAACATTGTGGTGAAATATGACCCGTCAGGTTTTAGCTATAAAATAGTTCAACCTCTGTGACATGCTTCTCTAATTCCATAGCTGTTTATTGTTTGACATGAATTCTTACTTGAATTGAAAAATTCAGGAAATGAGGACAGAAATGGGTAAAGGGATGCTGATTCATATGCAAGGGGATGTCTAAAATTTTCTTCAAATCCACTGACGGTGGGTATAAGAGAGAGACAAACGCCGCCTCAGCTTTTTCAGTTTTCTTAAATTCGACCTGGTTTAGTGTCTGTTGATTTTGCCTGACCCAGAACACCACCATTAAAATCTGAGTTTCTCCGATAGATTGTATGGACTAGAAGAGCTTTTCCGTAGGGTCCTCACAGACTGATAGCTCTGCCTGGTCCAGGGGCTCCCCTGCATCGCAACATGACGCGGCAGCATGGTGCCCATCTCTCCTCTTCTGCTTCCCCTTCCACCTGGCTGCAGATGAGACAATTTGAGCATTAGTTATTCATTCCTAACTGTAGAATAAAACCACAGTAAGACCAGAGAGAATCTGAGACCCCTTCCCACTCCAGCGCTTGGCCACTGAACTCTGGTTTTGCAGGCTTTTGTACCTGTACCTCTCTGCTGTGATGGTTAGCACAAATATAGAGATCTCTGACAGCTCTGAAAGGGAGATAAAATCTTCCTTAGGTCACCGGAAATAATGGATTAGGTCGTGAGACCTTTTCATTTTAAACAACATGATTTGGCCAAGGTGGGCTGTTTAAACGCAGGCAAGATACTCCAGTACCTTTTAGACTTTGCGGTTAAAATATTCTCCTTAAGCTACCTTTTCCACTCATCTAGCTTACATAAATATTTGACTTGAACAGATACCACTATTAATCTGTTTAGAATGCTGCTGTACTGTTTACACAGAGAGGAAAGCTGTAAGCCTGCTTGTCCAAATAGTTTTAAGCAAGGGCAATGCTGCTTTTTAGCACCTGGCATAAATATTTGGAGAAATTTATAAATCCCAGATAACCTTGCCTCTCTCAGATGTATTTACTGCTTCCTAAAACC
>NW_009260264.1:1710448-1715479 GCF_000687185.1 Egretta garzetta | reverse complement strand
CCTACAGGTTCTCTCATTTTTTTGTTGTTCTTTTGGGGAGAGCTTGATTTTTCTCTGTGAATTTTATTTGTACATCCTTCATGATCCTAATCAACGCTGTGATTTTATGAATTAAAATATTTGTCTGCCTAGATTTGTGCAGATAACATGATCTAGTAGAATAGAGCAAGATCGCTTGAGAAGGCCTGTGACGTGAGTTAAAGCATGCATATTTGAACAGATCATTTCAGAATAATGCAATAAGCTCTCTCATGTTCTGTATGTCCTGGCTTCAAGGGAATAATAAGGCCATAAGGCAATGGCCGAGATTGCCTTTAAATAATAAAAAAACTTATCAGCGCTGTGGTATGGTGGAGCTTTGTTTTGAAGCTGTCTTTTATTTAGCTGAGATGTGGCTGAAGCAAGTTGGGTTTTTCTTAAGATTTTATCCATTACTGATGATTTTTATTTCTCCTATCTGCTAGGTGGAATATATGTGATTGCACATGGAAGGACACCACCCCTTCCCCCCCCCCGCTGTGTTGTCTAAACAGTTTATGGTTGTTTTTTTCTTTTTTTCTGGCTGTGAGCCAGAAAAGATAAAAAAAAAAAAATTTGATATGATTATGATTATTACACTAACATTTCAAGGTCAAGTCGCCTGCTCCAGACTCCAGGCAATGCACACAGGGCAAGGGGGAGCCGAGTGCCTTAGGGGCAGGAGTGCGCTTTGTGCGTTGGGTTTTCTATACAGGCTATTGATTACTGCTAGGAGACAAAAATATGTTTATGAAGTGTTTTCCCAGCTTCATTTAAGCTTTCTGTGGTCTGTTGTTATTTTTTGTTTTGGGATTTTTTTTGTTGTTTGTTTGTTTTTTCTTTTTTAAGAAAGCATTGCTTTTACACGAGAGCTTCTTTGAATTTGAGAGATCAGTTTCAGCGTGCTTGACCTCTTGTACTCGTTGTTCAGCCTTTCGGAAAGCATTAGCTTCCTGGTTTTAAAAATCTGGGTCTGTTGAATCACGATAATAAAACTGCAAATTGATGGAGACTAAAACTGATCGCTGGAGTTAAAGTGCATTATAAATAATGATGTTATCGACAAGTACAAACTCACCTTGCAAACAACAATCTAGGTTTTAAAATGAAAAACCTAGTTTAAAAAAATGGGAAGAATTTGGAGTTTCTTAGCATAATTTCTGCCTGCCTCTGTCTCACTTGCCTCAGGGACAGAAATGGGGGAATGCAAGGCGTTGAACCAGAGGAGATCTGGCGATGATGGGATCTGCCCGTCGGGGCTTCGTGGGTGCTGAAGGGGAAGGGAAGGCAGGTCCAGCGATGGAGGAGAGGGAGGTCAGAAGGAGCGGTGGGTGGGGAAGCCATGCGTGCTCAAAAGACAGCACAGTATAGAGAAGCCAAGCTAGGAACCAAATAATACAATAACCCAGGAAAAGTTCAAGTATTTTTAGGTGGCTGCTACTAAAATTGGATATGCAAACCAGGTTATTCGTATGGCCATGAAGTTAGAGCAGATCTTTTCTATAGCGATGTGCGCAAATTAACACCTGGAAATTCCAGTCCATTTTCCCCAGGACCTGTGGACCTGGTGAAATTTTGTGAATTGTCCCAAATGCTGTGTGTGCAGGAAATGAATCGTCACACAGAAGAGAAAATGATGAAGGGGAACATCTTTCCTAAAGAAGGCAGAGAAGGACAAGGCAACAAAACCTGAGAGGTATTTTGAGAGGCACTGTGCCATACTTAGGTGTTGTGCGGCGTCAGGTTATAATTTAAGTTCCCAGCAATCTGATTTCTTTCCAGTCAGCTTTCTCATATGCAGAAACTCCACTAAGTTGCATTTAATTACAACATAAAGATTAAAAAATGGTTTGTTCTTCTTGAACTGGTGCTCTGTAAATGTTCAAAGTGCCTGTAACCCCATACTGTAGATCACAGAGCAAAGCGATTGCTTCCCATCTCCAGGAAGCTTGCCAGAACCCTCTTTTCTGCATTGTCTCCGAGTCAGGAAATCTAAACATGTATTCCAGTTTGTCAAACTTCCCAAAGTGCTGCTATGTATTTTGTGGCGTGGTGAGGCTCTGTTTATACCTCCCTCAACCATGAGCGTGAGAGCACTGAAAGAAGAAAAGAAAAAGAATAATGGGAAAGAAGAACAGAAGTAAGATGTTTCCCATTGGAAACTGCAAGTATTGGTATACAGGCTGCCTGATTTCAAAGTTGGGGGCCCGTCCTCTGCTATCACGTGTAGGCAGCCAGATGCCTGGAAAAGCTGACAGTGATTGAGCTGGGTGTAATTGTTCGGTCAAACCTTTTTGGAGAGGGGGGAGCGGGAAGGAGGAAGGGAGAGAGGAAGAAGAGGTGGTAGATGCAAACAATGAATCTGTATTCAGTGGCACAGGGAAATATTGTGAATTTGTTTAGGTGTTAACAAACTGCATTTGGAGAAAGGAAATGCAAGTACAGATGTCCAACAGTTAATGCACTTCATTTGACCTAAAAATGGTTACAGATTTTCTTTCCCATATGTCCTCTAATTCTGTTGAAATAAAACACTGCAGTTTTGGTGGGAGTCTTTTGAGTTGAAGGAAGAAATATGGACAAAATAAACTTTTTGAATGTGTATTTTATCCATTAAAATGTTTGAAAAATATTCATCAGGTTAACCTTGAAGGTGTTAAAAATCTCCACCCAAAGCTACCTGTGTATTTCATATTGTTAGTATTTACACCCTTCTCCAAAATCCCCACAAAAAACTAGTGCCAAGACCAGATACTCTTGGCATTTTGAAACGCTAGACACCTGTGAAGGTGTCTGAAAGATATGTAGATGCTCCATCTGTAAAAGCTGAAGTTTGGAAGTGGTGTGTGCTTCTCCATGCTTACCTGCAGTGGGGCAATCCTTTGTAACAGACTGTGAGAAAGGGCTCCTCGGGGCTGCTGCCGGTCTCTGCTCTGAACCTTGCTGCCAAACATAGGAAGGAGAGCAGCAGCTGGGCTAAGATCTGCTTTAACATTATTAGGAAAAGAAGGCAAGAAAAGACTCAGAGGGTCAGATCTCAGTCAGTCCTGCCAACGCTGCAGAACTTCCTTCTGGCCTGGGAAGTCAGGAGTCCTCCTGGCAGGGAAGTCACCATCTGACCTGCTTTTTATTGTCATCCACATAGTTTCCCCCATGTTTTCTGTCTTCCCCTTCCTATGAGCACGCTTTGCCTTAGTTGTGGTTGGGCTGAGACCTGTCTGCAAGGAGAGGACTAGGGAAACGGCGGCCAGCAGAAGCTTTTCAGGGAAGGGTAGACCAGAACATGCACAGCATAGTGCTCTCCTTGGCACAATCTCCAGGCCATCGGCAGCGTGTGTAGACATTGACTCATGATAAGTGTTGTGATTCAGGGTTCACAGTTCTGCAGAGAAGTTCTTACATCATGGAGCTTTTCCGGGAAATAATTTTGAAGTCACGGGTCTATCCTGTTTTACGAAAACCGCTTCTCCAAATAATTGTATGAAGGCTGCAATGTAGCATTGGGCCTGGGTGGTGGCTGGGATGAGCAGTCTTCTGTGGCCCTGGCTGGCTGCGTTGGCTGGTGAGGTGACAGGGGTTGGGAATTTAACTCTGTTTCAGCTCCTGCCCCTGGGCAAATCTCTGCAAGCAGGAGGCAGAAAGAGATTCATGCTTGGGTTGCAGTGTGTCACGGCAGGAAAGGTTTTGTAGAATGCAGTCTTAGCCTTATATGCTGCAGAATAATCCAGGCTCTTCTGTAATTGCTGAAGGAGTTTCCTTCTTGATCTAAAATGCCTGTACTTCCAGGGCAGGCTCTGACTTTTATGGCCCAGACGGAACAGAAAACGGTTTTGGATTCAGCTCATCAAAACCACAGACAGAAACACTGTGCTATGCTGCAGTCAACTCTTTCCATGAACAGGCAAGGGAATGCATTGGATGAGATGCCCTGTGGTTATCTGTTACTTAAGTATGCTGTCCCAAATTTGTGTATGTAACAAAAGTCATGGTAGAGGCTACGAGACAAAGCTCAGTACAGCCTCTACAACGTGACTGTCCTATTGGAAATAATAAAAGAAGAAAGTATGATTTGTTTCTTACTCCCCATTAACACATCCATTTCTGGACAGATTTTTAGTCTTGCACTAACCAAAATTTAATAATCTCCCCAAAGGAGGGAGGATGACAGGAAGACTGAACGGCTGGGGACTGGGGGAATGGATGAATGCTGTGGAACTGGAGTCTCTCCAGGTCTCCTGAGCTATTTCTGGTTTTGCAACACTGGTTAGTTTGCAAAGCATTTTTCTGTAATTTAAACCTATCTGTTTTCATGGATGACTCATTTTAAGAAATAGTGTTCTGGCTAAAGGCAAATCTGTGCTATGTGCTTAGAGTAGAAATATCCTTCTCACAAAAAAAAATAAAATTGTGAGGTTTTCTGTGCTGTGTAGTCAAACAGTCTGCCTGAGATGGAAATGGTTGCCCTAGTATTTCTGTTAGAATTTAGTCTCAAACCCAGTAAATCTGAAGAGATTTGTGTTGGGCAACTAAGGTAAGAGTATGACAATCCCTGCCAGAAGGGCGAAAGAGCCGTCTCTGTGGGGTTCAGTGAAACTCCACAAAATGAAAACAGGGAACAGATAAGGAGACAGACAACTCCAAGCACTAAAAGAACATTTTAAATAAAATGTATAGTTGGAAAGCATTCTTCTGAGAACAAGCTTCTGGTATAAAACATGCAATCTGCAGCTCAGATCTAAAAAGAGAAAAAAGAGCACGTTCCAGTCTTGCCTTGAGTGGTGGTGTAAGAATCAGCTGGGTAATCTCTTAGCATTAAAACCAGCTGATTAGCAGTCAGGGAAAAAGGATATTTTATCAAGCTGTTATTACAACAGAGTAGAGAGATTATTTTATGATCTCTCGCTGAATTCACACATTACAGTTTTAAGATTAATATTTTTTCAAAATTGCCACCCTCTATAAATGGCTTAGAAATGCTATAGTACATTGAAATTTTCATGGATACATAACTTT
>NW_009260264.1:1685702-1710410 GCF_000687185.1 Egretta garzetta | reverse complement strand
ATGAAATGGAGTAGATGGGGTTTTTCCTTCCACAGAAACAAAGAAATCGTCTGGATGATAGAAAAATTTCAAATGCTCAGCCTCATTGGCACAAAAAACTAGCCATCTGCAACTAATCTGAAATCAGCTTGTAAGGAAATTGGCCCAAAATGGCTGGTCAACGGCCTTGCAGATCGTATCATACATCATAGTAGAACTAGGAGAAGTGGTGAGAACGCTGACGGAGAGGTGAAAATAAGAAGAACGTATCCAACGAGCCCCTGTGACTTGAAGCCACTGAGCCTCCCGCTTCCCAGGACAGCAAGAACTTCTAACTGGCTTTCAGTGAAACAAGTTTGTCAAACTTTCATTTCTTAGCGTGGATTTTTTGGGGTGTTTTTATTTTCACCTTGCTAGCAGTATTCCTTGCTAACACCTTGCTGACCCCCTTTATGCTTTCCCTTCCTGTTTAAGATCTCCTTTTCCCTTATTTTCCTTAGCACTTTCAAATACTTACCACTAGGTGCACAACCAGATGTGCAGCACCTGTATTCAGCCTCTGAAACCAGACTTCCAACAAATTTGTTCATTCAGTGTTCTTACCCACCATGGCTTAGCTCTTTTGTGATTGTTGAGGTATAAAAGACAATGCGGGGCATCTTGATCATTTGCTGGGACCTGCGAAATGGCTGGACTAAGCTACTACTCTTCTCGTGAAAGATAATTTTTTTTTTATTACTCGGCTTTCAGAATATGGAATTGGAAAGCAGTTTTCATCATGAGAGGACCTACATATTTTTTCCATATGAAAACTTAATAGGTGGCCCTTTGTTTAGTAACTAAACCTATAGTAAGAACTTACATAAAATACCATTCCGCATTATGGCAACATTCCCAAAGGATATGAGTATATGAGAAATACCTCTTTTATAAAGATTTGGGCAATAATAAATGCTGATAGGGTTTTTTTTACCTTTTTAAATGTTCTAAATTCATATAAATTTGTTGTAGACTTTTTTTTTTTTGTTTTAAATGCCTATTTTTTTTTCGTTGTATTTGCTGAAGTACAGGTTACCATGTATGGTTTAAGTACTCCAAAGATTGTCATTCTGTGCATGTAACAGTCACCAGCGGCTAAAAGGAGAAATGTTCGCCTCACCTCAACACCACAGTGGGCTGTTTTTCAAACCACAGTTTCGTTAGGTGGCAGATAGCCAGTTTGGGGGGGGTGCTGTTTCTAAATAGGAACTCCACAACATCTTAGTGGTTGGTGCCAGTTAGATATGATCCCCGCAGTCTGTCACTGGGACTAGATACGGGTGAAATCACTGCAAGTGTAACGCTCACGGCCGGAGGAAATACAGACCTTGTCACGTGACGCTGTATTCGACTTTGCAGTCCTGTTCCAGACACTGTGCTTATGCCAGAAAATAAAACCTCCCGTTTTCCTGCCAGCATTCCTGGCTGTCAGATACTTCAGACAGCAGGAGCCTGGAGCCCCATTATCTGTGTGTTTTATAACTCCCCCAGGGTTTGAGGTGGACTGAAGGGGTTCACACCTTTTCACTTCACACCTCAGCTGCCTATTATTTTATTTGCTTCCTGGTGTCCAGATGTGTACTCCCTCACTGAGAGTAGTATTACTTTCAGTCCCCTCACTTCTTTGAATTGACGGTTCAAGCATGTCGTTTCTTTATCAAGCAGGATGCGACCTCTGGTCAAGGTTCCTCAACCACAGGTGATGTGGAGAAGGCAGCAGGAAAGCATCTCTCTGCAAGAGTTTTTTGTTCTCTTGCTCTTTCCTGGACACCTCCCGTGGGGCTGAAACAGGGTGCTGGGCAGCATCCTCACCCTGACCCCATGTGGCTGTTGTTGTTTATGACTCGGGGGTTAGTCATTTTGTTTCCAGTCAAAACTGCCTAGCTCATGTGAAAGCTGGCTTATTTCTTGCTGATGTGTCATCTTGCCATGCTGAAGTAGCACCGCCAACACTGCTGTGTCTCCACAGGACCTTCAGGAGAAGCTCAGGGACATCCAGCTTGCAAAGGGTGTTGAGTTTCCCTGCTGATCACAACAAGGATGCGATTTGATTAGGTATTTGAGCATCCATTTTTGGTTCCACTTTTTTTGGCAGGAACATTATTTTTTGCTGATAACCTCTCCTCTGGGCAGAATCTCAGCGTAACTCTCCCCGGGCTGATTGATGACTTCCTGGAGCTGGTGTTGCAAGGCAGGCTGCTGAACGCCGCTTCCTCCAGAGACTCCGCCAAAGCCGTTTGGGACTGTAAATGGATTGCATACGCAGGCAGCTCAGGAGCTGCAGTATGCTAACGTTTTATGGCTGTTTTTTCCTTCTCATTATGTCTAATACTAGTCATCCAGGTGCTGTGGGCTTTCCCTCCCCCAGTTGTCTTGGTTGCATGAACTTGCTAGGAACTGTTTATCTGACGTTTATATTACTAGGATAACAAATGGCTACATTTGGGGTTTTTTTCGTATTTCAATGTAGTTGTACCCCTCCAGAGGCATTAACAACTGTACTGCTGCAAGAGTATTTGTTTCCATCTTTAATTTGGCTGATTTCCATCTTGCATCTGCTCTTTGCTTTTAGAGCGATGGTAAAACTTGAAGTTCACATGTGTGATAAAGATCTGTACGAATGGGCCTAATCAAGATTTCTTCTAGAACAAACTGTGGAAATCGTGCTGACCTACCCAACCAGTCATCCAAAAAATATGTCTATGGATTCAAGTCATTTATTAGTCTTGGCTTTTATTTTATTATTTTTTATGTTGCTCACCATGAAATTTTCTCTTGCTAAACATGAGATCCTGCTGGGGATTTTGGTAGCTCTGCTCCACTTCTGTTCTTGTATGACTGAAATACACTGTTGTTTTTGTTCTGTAAATGTGAATCTCTTTCAGTTGACAGAGGTTTTTTGTAGTACACAGATTGCTGCATCCAACGTCTTGATCTGGATTCCATGCTCTTACTCATCCCAGCCTGTTAGTTTTATCTGCTGGCTTTTAGAAAAACAATTTTAGCTTTTATTTCCTGTCAGATAAACTCCCAGCCCAGTTTACCGCCTCCATCAAAAGTCTCTGAGACGCTACCGTCTAAATGTCTTGAGCTATAGTATAAATAGATCTTGCAATTTGTTTATAAACATGCCTTTTTGCACAGATCACAGAAAAAAAAAAGCATTTTGAAAAAGCAGCCCTGCTTAGGCCACCACATGTTTATTCAATAGCCTAGGCTCCTTCTGGAGTGTATGATAAATAAATACATGATTGAATTAGATTTACTGCACGAACATCTCCCATGATAGAGGAGGTAGCAAAGCAGAACAGAAAGTCCCATCCTGTGCGGTGCTTGTTTGAGGAACCCTGCTCAGAGAAGGAAGGCTTGTTCCTCCCCAGACCTCATCCCCGCGGGGCTGGGCAGGACAGCAAGTCCATGGAGGTGGCCGTGCTGCTGCCCTCCCTGCACCGTGGTCCTGGGGTCGGCTGGGAACCTGACCTCAGGCACGGACTCCAACGGCTGGCGGGGGGGTGTGTTTGTGTACAAGAACCCCCAAGCTAAATTCCCACCTCCCCGCACACAGGGCATGTATTTCATCACGGCCGTAGATTGCTTCCAGATGACCGGAGACAACTACAGAGGACAGCCTGTTTGCAAAGGTGGTGAGGCTAGAAATGGACTTTTTGCCTGGGCAGCCTTGCTGCAGGCGTGCTGAGCCCAGCCTCCCCTCTGGGAACCAGAGACACGGGGAGGTGGGAGACAGTGAGCCACCCTCTGCACTGCTCCCTTCCCCGGGGTTGTCCCTCTGCTCTGCAGCAACCCAGCCAGAAAACCATCTCTCGATCAACTCTCCTCCCTGCCTACAAAGCCAACAGGGAAGATGGACACCTTGGTGGCATGGACTCTGCATTGTGCTGGGGGCTGCCATCTGCTGGTAATTATTTTTTTTTTTTTTTTTTTTTAATTAATTTAATGAGTGCAGTTCAACAGCCTTTCAGAGGTAGCCAAAGACTCTCTCATTTAGTGCTATTACGACGAGGAGAGAGTTGCCCCTTGCAGCAGTCGGTGGAGGCAGGACTGGTTGACCATGCAGACGTGGGACGAGGGGTGGCCGCGTAGGCGGTGCATCCAAGCAGCGGGCTCTGGAGGTTGCAGGGTGTCACAAGCTGACCGTGAGTCAGTAGAATCATTGTTGCTGCAAAAAAAGCAAACATACCACTGGCTTGTATAAACAGGCATATAGCCTGCGAGAAATGTGAAGTAATCCTTCCGTCCTGCTCCACACGGATAGTGCCTCAGCTGGAGTACAGCTCCAATGGATGACACATTTCCAGAGGGTCTGGAGAAACTGGAGTGAGTCTAGAGGGCAGCAGCAAGAGAGGTCATGTTTCCAGGGCTGGTGATCAATGAAGGGATGGATGCACTAAGCTTACTCTTGCCTAAGAAGAGCAGTTGCACAGGACCAGGCTGCAGCCTTAAGGGGTGCATAAAAGCTCCTGGGGCTAGCCTGTCTTCCTTGGCATCAGTAGAGAAGATGCAGATTAACGGACTTTCATTTCAGCCAAGAAAATTCAGGTTAAACATTGGGAAGAGCTTTTTCTTCGGGGAAGGGGGAAATGGATCTCTGGGATAAACTCTCTGACGGGTCTGCAAAGTCACTGGCCGAGCGCCAGCATTGGTCTCCTCCTTGGGAGGGCAGGGAGGCAGCAGGCAGCCCAGCTCCTCTGCCCTGTCCTCTCCTCCCCTAGGGCACGGGATGCTCCCCCTGCACCCCGCTCACCTAAGACAGCCCCATTGACTGCGCTGACCCCCCGGATGGAAAGCAGCCACCTGATTCTTCAAAATGTTTTTAACATCCATTTGACTTCTAGCTGTACTGACCTCAACTTTTCAACATAGGTTTTGTTCTTCTTGAAGGAGCTGACGTATTATGTTAGATCTAAAAGCAAAACTACGCTGCTTATTATTTTGTTACATATTTATTCTTGGGCAATTCTAGACATTACAAAGGTTCAAAACAAATGAGGTGAGGTCAGTGTTGCAATTCCAGATTGTTTCTTTTTCCCCTTAGAGATGTATTACGCCTGGCATTTCAGTGACTCTGGTGAATAATCCCATTTTTGCTCTGTGTGTTTTGGTTTTTTTGTTCAGAAACACAAGAATGTTAAAATGTGTCATTTAAAGGAATTTTGCAGAAGTATAAACCATGTCCATCTACTTTAGAGCTTGGGAAGTTAAGGACTTCCATATGTCATGACGGCAGCCCTGAGTCAGAGTATAATGTATGTGTTCTCAGCATGTAGAAACAGAAAAGCATTAGAGTTAACGTCTGGGAGAATTCAGCATTTGTTTCAGGTGGATTGCTCAGGCAAAACCTGAAAATATTCTTGGCAAGGCTCTAATAAGCATGATGGTTTCGGGTTAGAGATGCTGCAAGTGCCAGAAGACTATGAATTTCATTCATTTTTCTTGAGGATCCTGGAAAGAGCATCAGCACAAAACCTTTTCCTTTTATCTTTTTTTCAACTGCATTTGATAGTTACAGTTTCCATTTAGGCTGACTCTGGCGCTGGATCACCTATGATGGGAATTCCAGGGGCTGGGGGAAAAAAAGTTTTACATGGAAATTTTAGATACCCCTGTGAAGTGGACTGTTGAATAACAGCTGCAGTAGCTTTTGGTATCTGAATTAATGGATTTTTATTAAATGTAAACACAATCCCTAAAAGTCCAATATGGGAAAATAGAGCTCTAAGGTGTTTTTCAGGCAAGAAGCACGGGCTTCTACCTACACCCCCCAGCAAACTGGGTGCGCAGGAGGAGGGCAGAACTCTGGTATCAGTTTGCTGAGGGTCTCTCTGAGGAAGTTTCTCTTCGCAACGGTGGAAGTTACTTTCTTTTATGGTGTCCAGAAATGTTCTAAATCAGAGCAGCGCTTTCAAGCACAGGTTCATGTAGTTTGAGCTGTATTTTGGAAGAAACTGGTCTGCTGCTCGGATATGTGTTTTCCTATCAAAGGTATTTTCACACAAAATCTTCTTTTTTGATAAATATGTTTTCAAGGTTGTTGGTTTAAGGGTCTGTTTACTTTTTAGAAGTATGTCATTTGTATAGAGATTTTTTTCTTTTAAAAAATAGTGAACATTCATCTTATATCCCGAAATGTTGTTTATTTATTCATCTGTCCAAAGGCTAAAGCATTTGACCCAAGCATAAACATTTCGGCTGTAAAGATGCCACAGAAGTTCATGGGAATTTCTGTTTGGGTACCTGAGACTTGTGTTTCCCTGGAAAAGATGATCTTCAGTGGATCTTTGGTTCATGTGATGCATTGCGAGCACATGACTGCCATGAGGAATTGCCTTCTCTTCTTCACAAAGAGAAGAAAACACACTGCAGCGTGAGGAGCATGGCCTTGCTCCGAAACCTAACCAAAGTGCAAGAACGACAGAACCCCTCTCCTCATGCAAGTCAGATTCAACCAATTTTTTATTTCTTCAATTGCAAAAACTTTGGCTATTTCAGGTGAAAAATTTTCAAGGGCAGAGAAGGAATGAATAACTCTCTTCTGACGAATTCTGATATAAATCATTGAACCCATTTAATTAATATTTTATTTGGCTGCTGCTGCTTTGGTGCCAGCCCAGAGCAGATGCTCACAAGTTTACTTCTTGCTGACTTTCTTAAGCATCATTCAGTTTTTTCGTATCATTTATCTCTCTTTCTGTCCCTTGGAAGGAACTGTCCTATCATTGTGACATAAAAGATTCTCAAATAATTTTTACCCAAATATATCTTTGTTTAATTTGTAAAATTTCAGTTTCTTTTAAATTCAGGAAGGATGATGAATGGCAATTTTGAAAACAAAGTAGTTATTTCTCATTAGGCAGCCAAGAGCTTGTTTTGGGCAGCAGAATAGCAATAAGGCAGTGAGACTAATTGGTCTAAATTATGCAGCAAGTTTTCTTTTTTTAAAGCATTACTGTGTTGTTCTGGATCTTGTGGCCTTCCTACATCTGCTTTTTTTTTTTTTTCTCCCCCTTGTCTGGGGTACTCTTTGGGAGAAAAGGTTGTTTTCCTTTGGTTCACAACTTTGAAAGTTATCTTTCAGAAATAGGGACTTCCAGGAAAACCATGCCCTCATTTAGTGCATTAACTTCCCGTTACAATCCCTGAAACCCCCCAGACCCCGCGCCGTGATTCTGCCTCCAGCTTGGCAGCCAGAGATGCATCCCAGCAGCATACATCATGAATCCTCCTCCGGGAAACCAGGGATCTCTCCGTGTCCTGTGCGCCAACAACAACAAAATAGCAATGAGTAATGAGCAAACGTAATGGGGTACCTCGGGCAGTTTTCCCCCAACATCATTTTCCAGGGGACCATGTCAGAGAGCCATCAGGTGATCCCTGGTGTCGGCACCAAGGCTTCTCTGTAATGTACAAAAGTTGAGCCTTTGCTCAAACACTTTCTTCTCCAGAGTTTGTCCGCATTTGACAACAAAAAGTTGGGTTGTTTTCTTTTTTATTAGTCTCTTCATAAAAATGACACATTCCTAAAAAATGCCTGAAGAGCTCTGTTAAAAGACTGGGAGGAATGGGGGGCCCATTTGCATAGTCAGGCTACGACTCTGAAAACATAGGTAGCTCCTGAGCCGGCTGGAAGCCTCAGCTCACTGTTGGAACCTGTGACTTGAAGGCAGGAGGCTTTTTTCTGAGCTTCAGACCAGTTCCTTTCCATTCACTGTTGTTTATCTCCAGTGCTGAATGTGGAGAAGGGGAGATAAATCACTGAAATCTCTGGTATTTCATAGCAATATAAATGCATCCTTGCTGCAGTATGTGCTTGCGTCTTGTGAATAGCTAATGGCTGCTCAAAGGGACAGCAGGTCAAAAGTGCACAGCAGCCATCTCAGGCTTTAAAAAATAAATAAATAGGAGATTCTGTTGACTCTGGTGTGGAGAAATGCACATCTGAACTCCCTGTTGTATGCATGAGGTGTTTCCTCATTTACCAGACGGAAAATTTTGGATAAACTTCCTGCAGTGACGCATCTCGCATCAGAGCTCAGCAGATAATAACTTGGGATTAGCGCTGTACATGCAGGGTCCTGTCTCGGTGGGACTAGCCGCACCAGTGAGGCTGCAAAAATTTCAGGAGCCCAGAGCGAGCACCACCAAAATTTTTTAAACATTGGTGAGAAGAAAAAGAAGAAAAAATTGAAGGAAAGCGATCCTTTTATAATTCATATTGCTTTCCTTCCACGGATAGCTGTCACACAGCAAGCAGAGCAGAAAGAAATCAGCAAACAAGTGGAAGGTGCCTCAGATGGGTGGACACGGGCAGCGCAGGCAGTGAGGGGAAGAGAAGGAAGCCAAATCTGGGCTTGAGGCTCCGCAAGGAGCCCCACAAATGTCCATGGTGGCACGGTCAGGCCCCCTGCCCTGGGCAGTGGCCTTGCAGATGAGCACCCCAAACTTGTGGGGAGCGGGGACCTCCCATGGACTGCAGCCACATCAGCTCCCTGTTTTGAAGCAGGGGCGCTCGGCAAAGGTGGGAGTTGGAAGCTGTAGGGAGCTGTTAACTGCTGGAAATGGGTTGAGTCAGAAAATAGTGAAATGTATAACAAGAGGCAGCAAAAACCCCTGGGAAGTAGGAACACAGTAAAAAATGTGGACTATTCCTCTGAAGGAAAGCAGTGAAAGCCTCCCTGCCTCCAACAGGAAGGGGGACGTACTTCACCAGGGTAATGGCTAGGTTATATAGCAGGTCTTTTCCATCTCTGATTCCTGACATCATACAGCCAGGCATGTTAACTATAATTAAGCAACCCATCAGGCACCATTTACCCAGGGGTGTGCCTTGGGTTTTCTGCTCTTCCCAACGTGATGCAATTGCCTCCATTAGGCACAGCTCTCTGAGCACAAGCACCCGTGACTCATCAGAGGCCGTCTACCTGTCCGACTGCTCACAGACTCAATTAAACACTGTCACGGAGCAAAACACAGGGTCTGTTCGCACCGTGGCATGCCATGGCAGCCTGGTGCATGAGGTTGCCTTGTAAAGGTGCCTGGCCAGGACCATGGGGTGTGTGGTGGCACCCACCTGTGTGCGCACATGGAGAGCTCGCTATTGCTCCAGCACTTTACTGACAAAATCAGGCTTAGTAAAAAATATTGTGCACTCCAAAAAAAAAACCCCAAACACCCAACTGTCCTTTTTAAAGACCTGATCTCTACTTGCTCTGAATTCAATGCTAGTCTTTATCAGTGTCTTCTTTAGTGTTGTGCACTTGGACTGCTGAATGGCAGAGATCCCCAGTGCAATGTAGGGGATGGTGTTAAGACTCTCGCCTAATACTTCAGATGCCTTGGTTTTATTCCCTGCTCTGATGGTCTAATCCCAGATTCATCCCAGCTAAATTTAGGCACTTAACAGCTCTGCCTGAGTTAGGAGCTTTGCTTCCTTTCCGGAGGAGGCAGGGATGATGCTGGGCTGTGGTCTTGCTGTGCCTTAGATTTCTCAGAACCTGGGGAGGGGGCTGAGGAGGTCGGGGAAGGGTTAGGAAAATATAAAGAGACTGGAAAAGAAGAGGCACTACTACCAGGCACTGAAGTGAAGGACTAACCATCAGGTAAAAGCCATCAATTTTCATCTCTGAAGTAGGAGAAATTGTCTTTATGTCAGAAAAGGGTAAAGAGGAGGAATACGTTGAGGGTTGCCAGGCATGTTGATGCGACAGTACTGGGGAGCAGGGCAGGAAACATTTTTCTAGAGACCAACCCAGTCTCTTTCTTCGTGCACCAGTGCTGTGTACCAAGTAACTCTCCAGGATTTGAACAATGTCAGACTTCCCTCATGGGCTTGTCGGGCCAAAGCTTGGATTCTCTGTGATAATTTGAAAACAAGGTCACAGGCCAGCTGCTATCTTTCTGTAGACCTCTGGAAGAGGATGGGAGGATGGGGTGAACCACGCTGAGGGAAAAGAAGTGTTCACAGAGATGCCAGCAACAGTACTGCTTGCTCCATCAGCATACACTTACAAGTGCCCTCATGAAAGAGAGGAAATGCTGATGTCATGCCAATTATTTTCCATGGGTACATACGAGGGATTTAAGAGACTATTGTATGTGGCTGCATGTCATCATCAGAAGGGGTAGGGAAGAAATCACTGGATTCCCATAAGTGGATGTTAATGTACTGCAGCTGGCTTCTCTTTTTGTTTTGGAGAGTTCACCACGTATGTTATTACATGACTGTGGTAAAGAGCAGTGGACTCTAATGACCATAACAAATTAATCCTTACAAAAGCTCTATGAGTAGTAGCATTATTATTAATGTTGGCAAAAGTCTTTAAAGGCAAAGCATGAAGTAAATGCAAGGTGTTTACATTAGCACTCCAGACGTTTGATAATGAACAGTCCCATGGAGATGAACTTGCTCCCACCATCTCCTCTGGAGCGTGTCGCGGATGAGAAGCGGACAAAGTATCGCGCTGATCCTGAGGATGACTGTTGACTTTTAGGAAATGTCATCCTACGTTCTGTCATAGCTTTGTTGTGGCTGTTGATGCTGCTGGTTTCCTTCATTTCTGCGGTAGGAAGCCTGGGGAATTGCAGTGCATCTAAAGAGCATCTTATCATTTGCATCTTGGTGGACTTTGGCATTACGATGCAAAATAGCTATGTATAAAACAAATTACAAGAAGGTGTCTCTTTCCCCTAAAGCTGTCACTCTAAATAGGAAAGACAAAAGGAAAAATGTGTAAAAGAGTGGAAAAATTAAACATGCCTGGCATCTTCCCTGCGGCAGACCTATAATCCAGAAACCACACCAAAAGGCTGTCTGTCTTCCTCTTCCTTCGCACTGTCATTATTCTGTTCCTCTACATTTCTAATTTTTTTTTTTTACCATTTGGTAATTACTTTACCATTCCTAGCATGAGTTGCCTGCAAGTCTTGTAATTGGATTGAGAGTAAAACCAGATTCAGAAGAAAGTTTCTACTTAGCGACGCAGCCTGTGACACCTGATGGAGTTTCCATCTTGGGGGGAGAGCTGTGCTTTGAGCAGCCACAGGAGGTATTGCCGTGCTCCTGAATCCCTAGATTTTTCCCTGAAGGACGAATCAGAAGCATCTGCTTGAAGCCTGACAGGTGAAGCAGACATCCTGCTAGTCAGTGCTGGTGTTATCCAGTCACCCCACCAGGCAGCCGCATCCTGAACACTTCACACCACTTTGACTTGGTCACTTAATTGGCAAGAGGCGGGGGTCAAAATTAACCCTCAGCTCCCTAGGCTTGTCTGCATTTTAAGAGACAAAGATGCTTTGAGGAGCTCTGACCTGTGGATGGAGTCCAGAGGGCGTAGGGGGCAAGCACCTAAGAAATAAATCCGTTTTTAATAACAGTTAATCTGTATGGTTTGGTCTGTGTGAGCCAGTCATCGTCCCTGTAATGATTTTGAACAGGTCACTCTGCCGTCCTTCTCCCTGCTGTGGGTCCCCAGGTCTTATTTTAAAGGTGGGATAAAATAAGTTGCCAAGGCCTGGGGTGACTTGCCCAGGGTACCTTGATGGGTCGTTTGGTCAAGCAAGGTGGGAGCCAGCATGTTTTGTCAGGGCACCCGCTGCCCCGGACAGGCTGGTGTGCTCCTCAGTTAATGCTGCTGGGGAAAAGTGGTCTGTGAACACCCAAGAAACTTGCTGGACCCTATGAAAAGCAATGGTAAAAGAGATGAGGGATACTTCTCTTTTATTTATTTACTCATGAGCTCCCAAGGTGATAGTGTGGCCAGAAGAGCTAATGGAGTTGTTTCAATGTGGATTCAAGGGAATCTGGGGAGGTTTCAGTCTGGGGCAGGGATGCAATGGGAGCGAGAGACGGTTTTGCCTGGGAATGAAGATGCGTGTGTGCTGAAAAATGCCAAGCAAGCCGCTCAGCTTCTGAACAGAGGGATGAAGGGAACCTGAAGGTTGCAAGCGCTTCCCTGGGAAATAACACCCTCGAGCACAGGCACACACACCCTGTGACATTCAACGAGCTGTTAACCAGGTGGCTCACCAAGTTCTGTGGGATGTTCCCCATCACTGGGACTTTTTGAAACAGTGAGCTGAGTTTTCAGTAAAAGAGATGTGTTTGGTTCAAACTGGCATTAATTCAGGGAAGCCCGCTGGCCTATGTGATAAAGGACATTAAACCAGATAGTTGTGCTAGTCCTTCTTTTGATTTATGAATTTGTTAACATTTTCTCCAAATAGCATGTTCGCTGGATATTTTTCCCAGATTGCAAAAGAGGTTCTGTGTGATTTTAAAGACTTGTTGTCATCAGCCATTTGCACTGATTTTTGAACAGGAACGCATTTTCCTGTAAAGTACAATGAACTTCCACCCCCTCCTCTTCGCCCCCACCCCACTTTGTGAATCGGTTTCCAATTTCAAATACTTAATAGAAGGAGTCTTCAGTGGTTTATATTCTGGGCAGAATTCATAGATTGCACACTTTTTGTGATCCATTTTATTGCAGCAAGATTCTTTCCAGAAACGTTATACTATGTGTTGCTGTTTTGTGATTGGGACATGTGGTAACTCTACCTCAAGAAGGAGCCAGTGCCAGATTCCACAATACATTTCTACCTTGTCATCCATATAGAGGAAAATCAGAAACATCTGTTCTTTTTTTTTTTTTTTTAATTCACTGAAAAGAAATATTACAAGCACAAACTAGTATAGGTAGTAGGACTTGATGCACAAGAGTGGAATAGAGAGCACCATGTGGAAGCATATTCTGGAGTTTATTAATAAAAAAGACAAATTACTAGCCATTATTTACCGGTAATAAAGAGTGATGTTTAATATTCTGCATCTCTTTAGGAGTCATCGCTGCTCATCTTGTGACCATGTGTCTATGTGGAAGGTTATTATCAGCTTCCAGATTCTGAAATCAATTGCAGTTTTTCACCTTTCTTGAAGACTGCGGCTGTGTTTTTAAATTTTCACTCAAATTTAGTATTTTAGAAGTGCTTTTTTCTTTAAGAATATATATACTACTGTGTCATTCCTCAGACCCTCCTTGGGCCAGGTTCACCAGGACACATCCTTCCTATTTTGTAATGCCATAGGGAGTTGCAGACAGGCAGAGCAGCTTCAGTGTTACCGTACAGAAAATTGTTCCAGGCACTAAAAGTTAAAATTTGAAAGATATTACTGGTAGGTTAATATAGAGAAAAAACAATGCATTTGGCTTGAAGAACAGCAGGCAAAATAAACTGCTTTTTAAACCTTGATCAGTACAAATTTTTTATAAGCTCCCAGTCACTCCCCTCAAGAAAGTTACTGTCGCTTTTACCATGCTGGGGTGCATCAGCTCCAGGGGATAAACTTAGCAGCATTCTTGCTCTGAGTACTTGGAAAGCATCCCTTTACGTCTCAGTTTTCAACATTCCTGTAGATTAGGACTAGTCTATCTCTCTTTTTTTTTTTCCCCCTTCATAATTTGTATATATAGAGAGATCACTTTCTCTGAGTGCTTGTTGCAGTTATTTTTTTTGAAAAACAGCATGCATTTTTCCAAACGCTGTTGGCTGGTAATATTACAAGAATATACCAGTGCTATTCCCTTAGATTAACAAATCTCAGTCTAAACAAGACTGAGAGAGTAAGGCTTGAGCGAAATACTTTAGTTCAAACTTCTTTAACGAATGTAGGCAGCAATTTAATATGCTTTGAAAAAACGGGCTTTATCACAGTGAATTATGTCTACTGGGGGAAGGTAGGACATAGCTTTAAAAGCCTCTGCATTATCTTAAAAATATCAATAGAATATTTTATAACTAAGAACGATTTTGTTTCAAAATTCTCTACACATTTGAATGCAAATATTTTGCCTTCCTAACTGAAATTATTTTTTTGGTTTACTGAAACCTTTGGAAAATAACCTTTAATTTTTTTAGCAGAACCACCAACACACCGGGTAATCAGTCACATGCATCACTCCTTGGCCTCATATTTATACCACTGTCAAAATTATGAAAAGGTATATATTGTAATGATACTGAAATAGTTTTTCTGTTTTGTTTCTAATTTTGACTGGGTAGGGTTTGCCCTCTCTAATACTCACTCCCATGTGACTTTTTGTGACTCTGCTATCTTTGTGCATGCTCCTGTCATTAAAACGTAGGACACAGTGCTACAGACTTTTGTAAAGACCAAAAAGGTAATATTATTCAAAAAGTATTAGTCAGGTGCAATAGATAATTTACTTGGAATTTCCACTTTATATATGCCCTGCCCTCCTTCTAATACCTCCTCAGGTACCCTCTGCTTGAGCACGGAGGCTGCCCGGGCTGGCATGGCACTGCCCCCGCTCTTATGGCAACTTTAGTTGTCAGTGATCATGACAGGAACAGACATTGAAATGGAGCAGTTGTAACAGTTTCATGAAGATTCAACAAGATGGGAATGTCAAGAGCATGCTAGCTTGTTTTTTTGGGAGAACTATCACTGCGCCCTTTATCACATGGGAACAGTTGTGCCTTTGTTTTGGGAGCACTGTTTTTTGAAGGATGAGAGAATAGGAGACAACTGATGTTTTTGTTTTTTCTTTTTTCCCAAATCTCACATGTGTCCTCTGCCTGGCACATCTCTCTCTGAAGCGTAAAATTAGTGTGCCACTTTGCTTTTTGCATATTTGAGGATCCAAAAAGAGGGAAGGAGCAGTGAGTACTAACTCATGGCTAATTTTATTCTGAGACTCGGCAAATGAGGCTATTCCCTGGTTTTGCCAGGGAGCATCACTGCTAGGTTGCCAAGCCTCTAACAACTAGACATGTGTTGACGAAGGATGAGGTCATTTCCAGATGATGGGCGGCAAGTGCCGCCAGAGTAATGGTGGCAGGAGAGCTGGTGGTGGGAATGGTCTCCTCACAGGTTGTTACCCCAGTTGTGCTCAGTAGACGTCTGAGGTAGGTCCCATGGAGAGAAAGAGAAGGGGGGGTGGAGGAAAACAGTGAATTACTGACAAAGTCTGCTCCGCTTGTTCATCTTTTTTTCATTCAGTTCTCCCTCTGGTTGTAGTAGCAGCCCGGACGCTGCATGACAGACAGCTTATTGTTTCTCTCCTGTAAGCTGCAAAGAAATTACTGTGCAGAAACATGCAGCGTTACTTTCAGAAAGGCACTTTGCAACATTCAGGCTCTGGCTGTGAAGGACCTGAGGTCTGAGTCATGTAGACCATAGGGAGGAAAAAAGCAGTGGGCCTTCACGTGTAGCATCCAGAAATACATTTGCTGCTTCTACTAGGTGCTCTTCGATTTTATTCTGGGATTCAGAAAACATAATGACTTCCAGATATTGCCAATGTTAATACAGAAAAATATTTCTTTTTGTGTTAAAATGTTATTTTAAAGCAATGAAGAAAATCACTGGAAATATAATCTTCCTGTAGAAGTATGTAAAGTTTATAAGCCATATGGCCATATGGCCACATAGTAAGAAGAAGCATGGCTCCTTTAGAAACATCCGTAATGAAACATCCTTTTGTAGACAGTGAAGAATTTAAATAAGTTTAATTCAATCTTTCAGGTGGGATTTATTTAAGTAGTTATTACAAAACTGTGTGTGAATATAAAAACATCATCTTTATGAAAATAAAAATAAATAAAATATAAGAAGTATTTCAGCTTGGACATTGGTCAAGACCTGGCCTATAGCTACAACATCAAGTGGGTGTCTAGACCATCAGAGGCCCTAAAATAGAGGGTCAGAGAAGGTACACTACATTCGGAATGGTTGTTTTAAATCATCGAATACGCGGTGTGGAAATTTCTTTCAGAATTCTTCATACCATTATGTAAGACAAAAGTTTGGCTCTGGCTGTTTCAGTTTCAGCATAATATTTTTCTGGATGTGGTATCACTTTAAAGCTCCTCCCATGGCTTTAATTAGTCACATGAAAGCTGGCTTATCTTTATGTATATTTGTGAATATTGCAGCAGGCATAAAATAACATTGTGCTTAATAACAAGTAATTCCTTTATTTGTTTTGTTTAAAGACATAATGAATCTTGCAGGCCAGGTTTGATTAACTATGCATTTGTTTGCAGTTCTCATGCATATCCAGTATCTTACAGAAACATGGAAGAAGGTACTGGAAAAAGGCTTAGCCATGTGCGGACTTGCAGAAGCAAACAAACCTTAACTTTTTACCTAAAGACTAAAAGCAAATGTCTTATGCTTCTGGCCTATCATTCAAAAGATTTGGTGACATTCCTGTAAATTCAGAAAAACATTCCAAACATGGACCTGTAAGAAGGGAAAAGGTGTGAAAAAAACCCCAACGCTAGCAAACAGGGAACTCTTCAGCACGTTGACGTGGATGCAAGGTTCTGAATGAAGGCAGAACCGGACCACTAAAAGTTTAAAGCCAGATCCTGCGAAGTGCTGAGATCCTGCCTCCATCAAAGTCTTTGGGCATTACCCTGACTCAGCTGGGGCCAGGTTTACACTCACATGCTTGTGCTAAAATTAATGCTGAAATAAGAAGAAATAGTGTTCCTGGTCACGTGCTGGCTCAATTTTAGACCTTTGAGTGCTGTCAGATCCTTTGACCTTTCCTATTTTCCTGTGAAGAGCCATCACCTGATAAACCTTGAAGTTTGTTGGGTTTTTTTAATTTTTGTTTTGTATCAACTTTCCCTGATTTGAATGAAATAAGGAGAAGTACCTCAGTGACCAAATTCTTATTAACTATTTAAGTGTGGCCAGGGAAGGGAGTAGGATCTGCATTCAGCAAATGAGCTCAAGCTCACAAGCTCTTATTTTATTCCTTCTTTACTTGGAGCTGCATAACAAGGATGATTTATTTGCAAATGAATTACTTTAATAGTAGGTTTTGAGTTACACAGAGCATAGACAATCTTGACCCCATCTCTGCAGCTGTAAAAGTAAGAGCGTGGGTGTGGTCGCCTGGTGGCTGGCCAGGATGATACAGTTCAAGGGGGTGGATAAAATAATATTTACACTTACAGTAACTGTTTAAAAATGTAATTTGAGTTCTGCCAAATCCTTCAAGTTCATTTTGGGAATCCAGGTCGTTAGGGTTGCCAACATTCAACTCTTCTCACCCTAGTTTTTGCAAGTTGTCTCCTCCTGTCAGATGCATTTCACTGCAATGGTCTCATTATGGAGCGTGAGGTTCCTCCAGCCTTGCTCTGCAAATGGTCATGGTGGGACACTCCTAGCCAACAGCCCTGCCTAAGCAACGCAGTGGCCGAGCCTGGCTCATGACACTCAGCGTGGAGAGGGAATGCAATCCCAGAGGAAGCATTGCACATACAGCTCTGTTTGTATCTTCTGAAGCACGTGATCCCAGGCCAAGCAAGGTCAGGCATTTGTGGGATCCTCGAGGGAGCATGTGGCAGAGAAGGTAGAGGCTTGGAAACTGGTGCTTGTCATTCTGAGCTGGAATTGCAGAAGTGCTCCCAAGCAGCGGGGGCCATGGGTACCAGGCATCTTGTCTAACAAAGACACAGAATGAGGTCTTGACCACTTTGCAATCTCATAGCTGCTTTTCAAAAGGGAGCAAGTGTTGGCTGAAATAGCCAGATTATTCCAATTGGAACAAGCGGTCTCTCTCCCCGTGTTCCTCCTAGGGCAGCACCCTGTTTGAGGACACAGGGCTGCCACACGCAGAGCTTTGCTGTGCTGAGTCCTTGCAGCCCTTACCTGTGTCACTGCTGCACTGAGCCGTGCAGCCAGATGTGAAGTGATGTAGCACTCCTGACTAGAAAGTGGAAGGCATTATTTATGGCTCGGATAAACCGCTGCTTCCGGTGGCATGCTGTGAGCTGTGCTTACCTGTGTAGTAGATTGATGGATTAGAGTCTTTTGTTAGACAAAGAACCCAAGCAGGGTGGTGCGTGGGCTGCTAGTGCAAAGAAAAGTGTTTTGAAGAGTTTGCAGTCTCTGCTGGATGAAGGCGCATGTTCACAGCTGGTCTATTCATCCCACCTTTTAGGACTACTCATGGAGTCCTTGCTGACACCACAACCTATTGCATGATAGCACCCATGACTAACGGATGTCTACTGCTGCTGTGCCACACTGGGGAATGGTCCACAGAACTTAAGACCTGAGGGACCACTGTCTGCCCTGTTCACGTTAGGCCATCATACTTCATCCGCTTTGACTGAAATATGTTTCTTCAGGTCAGCATTTTGTGTTGAACACATAAGAGATGTAGAATCGGTGCTTTGGTGGCTTGTTCACATGGTGAATTATTGCCTTTGCCTGTTAAGAAAAAGTCAACCTTTCTGCCTTGAATTTAGCAAGCTTTTTCAAGATTAAAAGGGTGTTGTGCTTTCAGATTGAAGAGCACTCTTGGTGCCAAGTACCTTTTCTTAGTGAAGGTACATACATGTCCACACTGTCATTAAAACAGCCTTATTTTGCATCTGGCTCCTGCAGAGAAAAGATTTGTCATCTTCTCCTTTTGTCCATCAGCTTCTCTTACCTAACACATTTGGAATACTTTGCTGATTTCAAACGAATTTGAAAGAGTGCAGAAGTCTCAAAGAAGAGAGTTCACATTGGCTTGATGAAAAATTGGCCTGGGTAGAGGAGAGAGACTCAGAGAAGGGAGAGCTCAGCCATCACACATTCTGTTTGGCAGCGCAGGGCCAGCCGGTCAGCGTGAATGTATTCGCAGGTTACCTGCAGCCTGTGCCATCTCATGTCTAGCAGAGGGGTCATAAGAGACATCGAGACTAGGGATTGTTTTCCTTCAGTCTTGTTTCCCTCAAACTCCTTTCCACCAAAAACTGATAAGAATTCAGGCATCAGGAATTCTGTTGTTCATGGAACATTTTCTTTTTTATAAAATGAATTGGTTTTCACTCATTAAACTTTTCAGTAAACGACATTTTCTTCTGCCCTCAAGTCGTCTGTGTCTCCTTGTTTTTCTGTTCTGCCCTCTCCAGATTTTTCAGCACCTAAAGTATGAGTATCAGACTGTATGTAGAAGTCTGTTACTGGTCTTAGCAGTGCCTTATTCACACCCTTACTTTCTCCCTTCTTCAAAACCTTCCAGCTTTTCTTCCTGCAGCTTTGCAATGTGAATGTTGCTTATCTGCCATGAACCGCAACTAGTCCTTGTAGCTGATGGTCACTAACCTAGAGCCTACCCAGTTCTGTGGACAGAGGCTGTGTATCCTGTTCCTGACATCATCATGGCCATGCTTGCCTCTGGAGACACCATCTCTGGCATAATGTATGGTGTTTTCCAGATCACTCTGCACGTCCACCATAGTCTCAGCACTGCAACAAGCTCTTAGTCATTTTAGTCTTAACTGTTAATTATTTTTTATTTACTTCTGCTGATGTTAAATGCCATGGTACATCTTTTCAACAGAACACATAAGCACCTTGCAACATAAGAGAAGAGACAAAAAGACATTGAATCATATATGAGAGATACCAATTACGTCATTGATGAACTGCTTATAGAATCATAGAATCATAGAATGTTTTGGGTTGGAAGGGACCCCTAGAGGTCATCTAGTCCAACCCCCCTGCAGTGAGCAGGGACTCTGCTAACTAGGTCAGGTTGCTCAGAGCCCCATCCATCCTGGTCTTGAATGTTTCCAGGGATGGGGCCTCCACTGCCTCTCTGGGCAACCTGTTCCAGTGTTTCACTACCCTCATTTTAAAGAATTTCTTCCTTATATCTAGTCTAAACCTACCCTGCTTCAGTTTAAAACCATCACCCCTTGTCCTATCACAGCTTTCCCTACTCCCCGCAGCCTTCTCTTCTCCAGGCTGAACAACCCCAACTCCCTCAGCCTGTCCTCACAGGATAGGTGCTCCAGCCCTCAGATCATTATCGTGACCCTCCTCTGGACAGAATCCAACAGGTCCATGTCTATCCGGTACTGAGGGCTCCAGAGCTGGATGCAGCACTATAGGTGAGGTCTCACCAGAGCAGAGTAGAGGGGCAGAATCACCTCCCTCGACCTGCTGGCCACGCTTCTCCTGATGCAGCCCAGAGTACAGTTGGCCTTCTGGGCTGCCAGCGCATGTTGCCGGCTCATGTCCAGCTTTTCATCCACCAGCACCCCCAAGTTCCTCTTGGCAGGGCTGGTCTTGATCCTTTTTTCCCTGTATTGATACCAAGGGTTACCCTGATAGCATCGAGGACAATGTAATAATCTTCTGGAAGAAATCTGTTCAGCTTCCATAATCCACAGATTTTGAGTAATTCTGCAACAGGGAAAAAAATGGTGACTTGCCTGAGGTCCTACATACATGGTGCCAGATGGTTATCATTGTCCTCAGAGACATTACATGTAGACTTTATGATCATATAACTTTGCATTTAATTTTATTTTGAATTGCATTTCCATTATCAGGAGAATATTTTTAACAAGCTTAGGTTCAATGAAAGCCATTGGATATACCACTGTGTAGACAAGAAAGTCGTCTCAGAACAGATCTAGATTGTTTTTCCTTTAAGAGTTCTGAAAGTCTGCATTTTTTAGGGGGAACTCGGGCATTCATTTTTAAAGGAAATTCATTATAAAAATCTTCAACACCTTTAAATAAGGTGCGACTATTTCTTTTTCTCTTTACAAGTTTTTATTAAAGTCTCGACCAACTTTAAGTGATTCAAACACTGAGACTTCCATTCAATATCAGCCCAGCACTTACAGAATCATGCAGCCAAAAATCTGGAAGACGTTGAATAAACTGTCCCCCAGTCTTGAGTATTTGCAAGTCCGTTTAATCAGGCTGCTGAAGAAAAGATGAGACATAAAATTGTTTAGACATTCAAATAGGTGAAAATTAACTGTGTGGAAGTTTTCATATCTCCATTCACTAAAGAAATTCAACCCACAAAATGTGCTTAAGGTATCATTTGAAGCGAGCATTCAGGGGTATGTTGTTTTAATTAAGAGGTGGCAGTTTCAAATACAACTTTTGAATCCTATCCAGAATTTTCAGTGTCCACAGAGTGTTTCCAAAACACACTTTTAAATATTTGAGCTTCAGCTCTGGTTTTAAGTACTGCAGTTGATGAGCTGTTCTAGTCTGGGGCTAGTAAACAAGTCTAGAACTTGCTGGATTTCCCCCAGCAGAAAAATAGTCATCCACTTACTTTTAACATGGTCTGGATTTGTCAAGTCTGTCCTGCAAACTTTGTCTCCAGGATGATACACAATGCAGTCATCTCATGGGAACACGGAAAGGTTTTCTGTTGTAATAATAACATTAAAGTGAGCTTTTTGTGAAAAATCTTCCTTGTGGCTATAAAAGAGGTCAGCTTCCCTGAAGGTAAATTTTCACAGCAGACTGCAAGATTTTTGATATATCACCCCTGCTGAATTTTAATAGGGTTAGAGTGTTTGGTTTTGCATTTAGTAGAGATGTTTGATCTGCATCCAGATCACGGGCCTGGTTTTTTTAGCTTCCCAACATACAACAGCTGTACAGGTAAGAGCAAACTAGTATGTGTGTGGCTACAGGACAGCAAGAAAATGCCAGCTTTTTTGATTACGTTGACCATAGATTTCATTGGTTGAAAAAGGTCTTTTCATCCAGATGCAACATTTCTCCGGTTGTTAGGAGGATGTGCAGACATCTGAACATGAAGTTGTTCCATGCTGTGCTTAGCCTGAAACATTGTGTGCAGTTTAGAGAAAGATAGGGATGCTTTTAAATTTTTTTCATACTTTTTCTTTGTTTTTGTCATCTTTAAATTCCTTTTTCTTCCTGTGCTCTTCTTTTGCCTTTATCAGTCCAACACATCCTAATATGTTTGACTTAATACTTCACAGGAAAAAAAGCCCTTTTTAACACTGTACTGCACAAGAAGTCTGTTGGTTTTGAGAAGCTCTGTATTTGCCAAGCCTTGCAGAGATTTTTATTTCTGAAGGGTCTAAAGAGCTTCTCAGGTGCAGACAACACTATGGGTAGGTACATGTGAGCATGGCAGGCACCTTGTTGCATCTTTATCCACAAACATTTTTGGACAAAAATCTGCTAAGACACCTGTTGTCTGAGCCACCAGATCCTTTCTTCTAGGCAGGAGATGCTGGTCCCTTCTGCTTTTCTTGGCACCTCTGAAAATACCTGGAGACCACACGGTATCTCTGTGTTCTGTGGTCTTAACACAGGGAAGACTGGTTGTTTCATGGTCACAGCTGGGGTCTTTGAATCCAAGCTCGCTTTATCCCCTGAAGATATTTTGATGGTGTGTGTGTCATTCCATCAAAAAATAGATGGGTTTTAACACACACGCAGGAAAGAAAGTCTGACCAGGCAGGCTCGGTGTCAGGGGTCTGGAGGTGGGTACCGGAGGGAGCTGAAGAAGGAGGGAGGAGGTTTTCCGAGCTGCAAGGAAAGCTGCAAAATGGAGCTGAGTCACAAATTTCTGACCAAACCGCCTCCAAGGTTCACAGCCGTTCTTTCCCAGCAGGGCAGTGGGCAGCAGGGCTCACCCTGTCAGCCGTGCAAAGTCTCCCTGGCTGGCCGGGGAGAAGACATTCCTGGTTAGTCTTATCCTGGCTGACAGGACCGCTGCTGTACTGACTTCCTGTAGCTGTAACAAAGTCCTTTCATACCACAGAGGGGATGTAGGATCTGATCTCTGGTGGGCTGGGTTTCTTCTCTTGGTGTGCTTTGTGTTAAAAGCCAGAAAGATTTTCCTTGGTTTTTTGCTGCAGTGCTGCTGGCCTGGTTGCTACATGATGCTTTTTAAGAGCTATTTAAAATCTCAGCTGACTGAAGGGGGGCGGGGGGGTGTAAGGAGGGAAGCCTATTTCATATTTCACCACACAAAATATTATGTTTATCCTTCATTAGATAAAAAAAATTTAAATCTTTGTTTTAATGTGGGTTGAGTCTAACAGGGGAATTCTTCAGGTTTCCAAATCTACAAAGTCTTCTTCCTGAGTGGTTAACTGTTCCCACATTTGTAAAAAGGAGGGGAGAGGAAATTGCCAAAGAGGTTTGGAAAATTACTCTGGACATTAATGGTTGTTTTCTGTTTGTTTTTTTCTTGTTCTAATTCTAATAAAGGTTTCTCAAGTCACACTACTGCACTGCTCTCTTCTAAACGTCTGCTATGGAAATAAGAACAATGTTGGGAACATTTGTATGGAGTTGGTCTGTTTTGCATTACAAAGCATTTTTGTATCATAAAGCTCTCGACCAGGTCTTTACCTCCATCATTAAACATGAAGGGACAAAAACTCAGCTGGTCTACACTGGCTTGGCTCCATGGATTTCACTGCTGTGAGCAAGGTAAAGATTTCACCCTTTGCAATAAAATTCCTCCTTATGAGATATATTTTCCTTTGGTTATGTAAACAATCCCTGAAATATAAAAAAAAAAAATTGTATTGATTCAGCCTTGGTTAACTCATGGAAGAAATCGTGTGCGAGGCAAATGGCAAAAGCAGACACTGCTTTAGCTGCAGCAGTCTGCAAGTGGCAGGACAGCACCGCGCCATGGGGCTCTCTGCCTGGCATTTGCCCGCGTGGCTGGGGTAGCTGTAAGCTAAGCTAAACATCTGCTTAGAGAACACGCAGGTAATTTAATCTTAGCTTAAGCTTGCATGTGTAATAAAACATGCCTCTCTCCTCTGCGCTACCTCCCGGGAGCCTGCGGGCAGGTTTCTGGCAAGCCCAGAGCTGTGGCACAGTCCTTGCGGCATCATGGCACTGGCCCTGCCTGGCTCCTGGCCATCCTGGCAGAGGTGGTCCCGCTGGCCAGGCAGGGTGAGGACTGAGCCAGTGACAACTGCAGTAGTGGTGGTACCCAGACCCTGGTGCAGCAGCAGCGGCAGCAGCATCAACTGCTCATACAGCCCCAAAGCTCCTCACAACTCTCTGCTAGGAACGCCTACTGATTTGTGAGTTTATATCAGCAAGCCATGAAGTGTTGACTACAAATAACAGAAGGGCCAGCCTTGCAGGCTGGTGGCAGCCACCTTTTTCATCTTGTCAGAGCTGGAGCTTGATTTTGATTCCTGCTTTGCAGCTCTGCGAGCTGACAGAGGGCCACATTTTTAGATGCATGAAGATACCAAAAGTTGAGGTCAGGTCCTTCAGGAATCTGCCTCTAACTTTCTCATGCAATTACCCACACAGGAAACGGGTGCTCCTCTTTATAGGACCCTTTTTTAATGGTGCCTGATAATTTTGCTGGCTTCTGGAGGATTTTTTTTGGTCTTATTCTGTCTTTCATTGAAACCCAGCCCAGCTGGGTTGCAGTAGCATGGAGAGTCCCAGCAGAGTGCTGTAGAGCAGTCCCGAGGCTCTGAGGTCTCTGCTGAACACTGGAAGGTATGTAGGCATGACAACCTGGAGTGGAGTAGACAGACAGTTAGCCTTCAAAAAAGAAAAGTAGAAAACATGAAAAATCATTATTTGGGATGTCTGGTAAGCTTTTTTTGAGGCTCTTTGGAAGGCATGAGGTGTTATTCCATGAGCTAAACCAAGGAGCCAGAAAGCTCACATCAATTGCTTTGTGGTAGAGTCCTCAGACTGAGTTTCCACCTCATCCTGTCCTTTCTAGGAAAGAAAAAAAATCTCCATCCTTTAAAGTGGTAATTTGTAAAAAATACAAGCAAAGTCTATGTAAGCAAGCACTGGAGAAATGCTGCCTCTTTTTGGCTTGGTGTGACTGGTTTTGTATCCATGGGCTTTCACACCTT
>NW_009260264.1:1614993-1685662 GCF_000687185.1 Egretta garzetta | reverse complement strand
TACACCCGGCTGGGCAGGACAAAATCCTGGACAAAAATCCAGGCTGGAGTCAGAAAGAGAAACCAGTTTAGGAATAAACAGTACCCATCGGTCTCAATGGCACAGTCATTCCGCTGCTTGCTATGGGGTTTTTTGGGGGGGCTCACTGTAAGTAATTCATGCTCGAAAGTAACTCTGCATAGGCTGGTAATTCTAGCCACCTGCCAAGATCTCCTGCTCCCCATATAAATGTGGTCTTTCCCCAAGATCTGGAAGTTTTGCTTTTCACAGTTATGTACTGAAAGCAGGAACAGTCTTGTTCAAAGTTGGTGGGAATAGTTATATTCCCAAAGAGGTCAGGAAATGAACTACACTGGCATGATCCGAACAGTGAAATATCCTTGCTTCTCTTGGGCTCAGCACAGTGCAGTAGATGGTTGAAACCCATGGACCTCAGGGAAAAAGCCTGAGCAAAGGCTGGGCCAGGCCAGGAGCTCACACTGGGGAAGGAGATGTTTAAATGACATCTATAGGAGGCACTGGACTATATCCAATTCCACCTTGCCATTACTGTATTTGCCATTGCTCTCTGGTGCATGCAGTGGTGTCTTCTTCTGTGATGCCTGGAGGGCAGGCTATCCCCCCTACTCATCCTAAATAAAGTGGCATTACTGCATTTTTCTCCTTTTCTATACAGAAATTATAGTCTGTTCTTTCTTTCCTCCTGTGTAAGGAGGGAGGAGGGAAGATCTTTTTTTAGAAATAAAAGATTTTAAAAAGAAAGGCCAGCATTAAAAAAAAGGTATATATTTTTCCTTCTTGGACTCTAATTTATCTGAAAGCAACTCAAGCTTCCCTTCTCCTTCAGAGCCCAGGTCCTGTTCTCCTGCATCCCAAAGCACTGCTGGCGCAGCGCTTGAGCGTACAAAGGTTTGCAATGGTATTTGCTTTCTGCTAGCCCACCAAATGTGAAAACTTGTAGAATTAAGAAGGCTGAAAGAAGGAAACCAGGGCATGACTGATGATAGGTATGCCTGTGAAGAAGGCCTCTGGCCGCTGCCTTACTTACTGTACCTGGCAGCACTCAGACAACTTTGCCTTGATATTGCACTCCTGAGATTAACAGATGCTATTTAAGTGCTCTGTGCAAGCTTAAATCACCATGCCATGTGGTGTATGACAGTGTTTAGCACTCAAGGGCTGCTTACCTTGCTTCTGAGATATTTTTAAATGGGCACATTGATTTTTGCATTTTGGTTCTGGGTCTGTTTTTAGAAACCACCCAAATGTGGAACCCATTGAATAGATAAGCTGGAATCTGTTTGTAGTTGATGGAAGGAGTTAGTTGAAAGGGCTGGGTTTTCTTCCTTTCATTACCAAGCTCTTTCAGATAAGGCAATATAATCTTAAAAGCTCTTTAAGTAAATAACCAAATAAGATATTTTAAATGAAGGACTTCATAAAAAGTCTGGAGAGAGGCTCATTTTCTTTCCTTTCAATTAATCCTGGAGAGTTCACCATGAGAGTCACCTGTTTTGATGTAAATTGCCTGGAGAACGAGGCACACATGTGCAAGCTCAAGCTTAGTCACTTCTCTCGCATGTTCACATGCAACCCTGCAGTTGCACGGGGAGTCTGCAGGCAAAACCAGACTGCTATGACAGTACATGAGCACAGGTTTTGGTCAGAGAACTTTTCGGGTTTGTGTCCTATGTGGCGTCATCCGTGGTTTTGGGAACTAGTTTAGCAGCTTCCTTATTTAGGGGACTTCAGTAAAGAACTCACAACGGCAACATTAATTCAGATAATTTATTGCCTTTTTCTGCAGAACAAATGGACTCAATGGATTTTTATTTTAGCTCAAGCTCTTTTTAAAGTCTGATCAAATAATTTGGGAATGTTGAATTTCACATATGAAATGTTGTTTGTGACCAATTAGAAATACATAATGCTGTTTCTGTTCTTATTCTGGGTGAACCCACTGTTAAGCCAAGGGTAGGCTTGTAGGTCTCTGAATGTCTTGGTGCCAGCACATATTAATTTGTAGTCTTCTCACATTGCCATGGCCATAGAAACAGACTAAGTCTAGCCTACAAAATTCTTTCACCAGCATTGTCATGTGAAGAAGCTCTACTGGAGATGCAGCTCCAAGGTCCTTATGTTAACTTGACTTCGTTTCCTTCTCCAAACCAGGGTAAGTTCTACTGCTAAGAGCATTATTTATAGCTGTGTCTACACCAGGGTTAGTCACTGCACAAGAGCTTGCCATAATGGTCCATATAGCCAGGTACCCAAAATTCAGAAATGGGCAGGTACAAAAGCCATTGGAAGAGATAAAAGAAATTATCCATAGAGTGCCTGAAGGCACCTTGAGGAAGCTCTCCACATTTGGAAATCCTGAGCCACGAGTTGAATATAAGCTATTACATTTAAGATGTATAGAAGACCAATGCTCTGTGGCTCTGATCGGTTTATTTTTTGATCCAGATCTGCTTTGGACCTTTGCAGAGATTGGAAATGTGTTTCCTTGTGCTGTTTTTAAGCCTGCTCCTTGATAACCTGATTGATTGCTGTCTATTCATTTCCTCTGTGTTAAGAACAAGGGCATAATCATCCCCTGTTTGTTTTCCCTGTGTCTTTCATGGTTTAATAGACCTTCACTGCATCTCCTGTGCTGTCTTGGTGTCTCTTGTAGTTCTACTACCGCCTTTCGGAAAAAAAAAATTTAAAAATCTCTGAATATATCCACAGATTAATGCAATGAGAGAACATTTTTTTCCTTAAATAATTTCTGATGTTTCATATCTCTCCAGAGCACTGTGTTGACATTTTCCCAGGGATCTCAACATCTCTTTTCTGAGTGGTAATGGCTACTTTAGAGCCTATTACAGGTACAGTTAGGGTAATTTTTCCATGCTATGCTACTTTTAATGTAGCAATACCAGCTGAAACGTGACAAAGTCACATCATCAAAACCCTTGTGCCTACACTAGTTCTGAAAAAAATAATGTATACTTCCATGATAAAGTATGGCTTTATTTTCTTTTAATTGGCAATATGCCATAACTCTGATTATCCCTTTTGACTCAGCTATTACAAGCTGCAACTTGCCTCCTTGGGCAAGCATACAATACACTGTTCACAAATGCTTGAATATGCCCCGTCTTTTTATTTTGCTATATTATTATTAGAACTATGTGAACATTTATAGGACTACCATGGCTATTCCTTTTTTCTCTGATTTTTTTTTTCCCCTGCCAATTTTTTGTGTTTTTTCAGTCAACAATTTAATATATGCGTTTGAGAATTTCATGGTCTTCAATTAGTAAGTCTTGGTCTGCAGACCATTGCAACTTTGTGAGCAAAGATAGGATTTAGAACATGTGTTAATGATGCAAACTACCCAATCAAGCTACAAATTGGGACATAATTTAGGACTGTCTCAAGCACAATAGATTCCTAATTGTATAATTTACGGTGCTAGTTGAATTGGTTAATGCAGCTCTTAACTATGAAGGAAGCAGAGTTTAAATTCTCTCCTGACACAGAAGCATGCACCTGAGAGAAATGCTGTCTTTAGATTAGGAATATTTGAATGTTTTTAACAAGCAATCCTGTAGGGCATGGCTGTGTTGCCGAACCGTGATTCCCTTCAAAGGTAAATGCATAATTTTGGTGGGAGAAAAAATACCAGTTTGTAGTTACCGGCAAAATTCAATTCCCTTCTTTCCAGCCTTCTTCCACCTTGCTCGTACTGTTGCCATTTCTCTCAACAGTTTGAGCCCTAAACATAAAGTGATAGGATGAATATAGAAAAGGACTGCTTATATGTAGTTTCTGTATGGATAAAAGGGGTCACTAGTCTGAGGGGCTGATCGAAATAGTTGGTCACCGAGCCTGCGTGTTGCACACTTCACTGCTGGCAGGCTGAGCTGTGCGTGCCATTTACCCTCTACGTGCAACAACTCACCAGGCTTTGTCGCAAAAGTTATTGAAATGACCTTGTACATAGCCAATTAATTCTATTTAAATACTTGCTAATGGCCAGAGAACAAGCGTAGTGCAAACTAAAGCTAAATCTTCAAATGCTGTTTTGCCAATAATTAGACTCAGGGCTTGTAAGCAATGACCTGCTATTACAGTTTGCCTGAAAACCCTGACGTTTTTCCCCTGACAAAGGTGCTATTGAATGTGGGGCTGTCATGACAGAGCTGCAGTTGCATTCATTGACAGCGTGCCCGAGGGTAAGCGACTTGCATATATACAAGGTGTAGAAAATACTTAATTTACTTGTTAAATCAGTTGACTGTGCTGTTTCCCATTAGCAAAAGTCTTTGCCAGCTGCGACTGCAGATCCTGCTAAAGCTTCATGGAAACGGTTTCTTTTTGCTCCTGTTTTTGCAGGTTGAAGGTTAGTTCTTTGCGTGTTTTGGAGATTTTTGGGTAGAGGTTTCTGGAAGTGAGCAGGAAGGAGCTGCTCTCTCCTGGGCTGCCTGGGTGAGTGGAGCTGAGCAAAGCCATGCAGGCAAGAGCAATGCGCTCTTCTTTTAGGTGTGCAAACAACCCAATGCTGCTTTGCCTCTGTATGTTTAATGCCAGCCCTGGAAGAAATAAATAAAGCATTTTATATCTGCCTTTGAAGCGATAATGTGCCTAAGCTTTCTGCTTCAATATCATGTAGTAGGAGCTGGCAGTACGTGGCACATATCTTTCCAAAAGACATATTGACCTGTTTTCCAGGCTGCCTAGTTTGCTTTGTGTCTATGACCAGTAAAGACAAACTTTGCTTAAAATGGGAAACCATCCCAAAATGGGGACACGTTCCTCTTCAAAGCCAGTACCGAGAGCTGACACAGTTAGCATTAGTCCATATATGTGTGTGCGCATGCAGGCACATGAAGACACACAGCAACAAAAAACAGCCAAAAACAGAGAAAAGAGGCCTTGATGCAGTTGTGGTTGAGGGATATTAATTAGTTAAAGACTCCAATGGTTGGCTTGGAGGTCCTGTGTGCTACCAACTTTCTGTGTGTGAGGGCGTCACGTACTTTCCATGTAACTAGTTTCTTATTTGTAGAGAAAGACTTGACTTTGCTTCCTCTTTTGTTCTTTTTCCTCCCATGTGTTTGCACATTGCTTGCCTATTGCTGTTGTTTAGAGTAAATATATTTTATGTCAATATAGCTATAATACAGGTTTAATTATATGTATAACCTAATTGCCTATACTGTGAAGAGCTTTAAGGAAAATATGATGCCAACCTAACAGCAAAATTAAAGAACTGTAAATTCTCAAATTGGACATAATTTCTAGTTCTTTTTTTGCTTTACGTTTATATCACCGCTCGATTTTTAAAGTTCCAGTGATGTAACCCAACAGATGGACAAGAATACTGTTCTTATCCTCAGTACTTACAAACAAAAATAATTTGAGCAGGTCAGTCAGTAATGCATTTGTCTTTCAACATCTGAAGCCAAACCTCTGAAATGGATTACATGGCAAATTTGCTCAGACATTGCTGCCAGGCTTTGAATGACTGGAGTGGGACTGTAATTTCCAAGACCTTCCCATTTTGGGGACCTTGTTCCAGTGTGGATAGGCAAAGTTGGAAGAAGGATGCCCTTTTTTCATCTCTAGAACCAGCAGATCTGGAAGGAGAACTGCTTTCAAAAGCAAAAATTTATGGAGATGAAAACTTTTTCCCTCTGAGTGTCTTAGCTGGTTCCCAAGTCATTGTTCCAAATCTGCTCAGGAATAAAGATTCACTTGGCTTAGCTCATTGTAAAGATAGGAACTGCCTTTTAAGCTTGAATTTAGCCATGGAGCCAAGCTACCCTAAGTAGTGTTTGCAAGGTTGGAATCACCATTCTTCTGTAACTTCATCCATGGTCCATGCTTCAGGAGAGTAATACATCACCACTGTGGCCTACTTAGTACAAGTTAAACAATTTTGAAGTCTATGGAAAGGGTTGTTACAATTTATTTTTTTTTAACTTAAAAGAGATCTGATTGGAGGAAAAAAAAATACAGGGGGTAACATCACCCAAAAGCAATGTACTGTCCCCGTGCTTGATCATTTACTAACAACGTTTCTAGTGATGGTGGTATAGATCCAGTTGCACCGGTTGGAAAAGGATTTACAAAGAAATGTTTGGTTTTGTTAAAAAACAAAAGGTTACATTTCTGTTCAAGCCATTCTTTTTGGAAAATTTAAGTATAACTGAAACTATTAAGTGCTTTCCTTTGTCTTTCAGTTTGTTAACACCATCTCAGAGAAAGTCTTACAGCTGTCAGTGTTTCTGAAAAAGCCATAAAATAAAAACATTTGAAAATATTAAGATACCTTTTTTCTTGATTAAAACTAACATTTATTTTAATTGAAATTTGATTAACTTTAATTATAATTTAATTAAACTTTATTAATTCAAGTAACTCAAATTGAATTAATATTTTTGCACAGGTTGCTCGATGACTGAAAGACATACAGCCTATTGCAAGGAGATAACTCCTCAGCCACCCAAGTGTGTTGAAATAGTTCTGCAAGTACCTGTATAGATGTTAGGTCAGGCCTAGCAGTAGCATATTGTGCTGATGTAGAATGCGCAGGTGCCTTGCTTTTGTAAATTGTTTCATTACTCAGATCTCCTCTTGGGCATCTCTGCCCATGCTGTATGTTCTGCAACATGAGAATAGTTTGCTTTCCCTCTGAATAGAGCTGCTCTTCTGAAGGGCAGGTGATTGGGTGGCTACAGGTAAGAGGGAAGAGGAGAAAAAGGAGACACAGGCTGTGTGTGCAGTGACAATAAATAAGGGTGAAGTATGCTTTAGAAGAAGAAAGAGTGCGTGTTAAGGAAGAAAAGAAATGGATGTGTCCCAGGGGGAGGAGGAGGAGGCAGGTTAGGGATGACCATGTCCTGTGGAGAGCCACATCTCGCATGGTAGCCATCTCACATAGTACAGTGGCCAGTTTGTCCCTCTGCAGCTGTGGGGTCATAGAATCATAGAATCATAGAATGTTTTGGGTTGGAAGGGACCCCTAGAGGTCATCTAGTCGAACCCCCCCGCAGTGAGCAAGGACACCGCTAACTAGATCAGGTTGCTCAGAGCCCCATCCAACCTGGTCTTGAATGTTTCCAGGGATGGGTCATTTCAGGAACAGTCCTGATAGGCTCCAGAGGAAGTTACAGCCAGCTGTGCTCTGCCCAGGAGATGAACATCACAACATGATGTAAGGACCCCAAGGATGATGGAGGTAACCAGCAAACATGGAGATTCCTCAGGGCTCCTGTTGTTGACAGGCCTAGCGAAAGCATGAGGGAATATGTTGTTATTCAGGAAGCTTTAATGATTTTAGCAGTTGGCTTCCAAGAAACCTAGAATTTTTTATTTTTCTGCACAGTAATTGCAGATTTCCTGGGGTGCCATGAATACATCAGATGCACTTTGATATGATGCTTAAGATTTGATTTGATCTCTCTCTTTTTTACACCAGTGTGATCTCTTGCTTAATTGCAAATATTCCTCTTTCCCGTTACAATTAGGAGATGTTTAGTGTAGCTTGTGTGTAATTTTATACAAGTGCCTGAGAGCCAGACTGCTAAGTCTGCTCCATTTCCTCTAAGAGAGGTTTCTTGCTTTGGAGAAAGGAACTGCTTTTGTTTTCAGTGTGGTTGAGAAAGGTGGGGGAAGATACATGTCAATGTGTATGCATCCCATATAAACATAATTCTACGCAAAATATGTTTGTGTCTATATGGTAATAGAACATGTTTATATTGATGCATATTTGGAGTGTGGGTATAATTTCTGTTCTCATTCGTATGTTTTTGTGATGGGTAGTATGTATTTATAATAGATACGGTCAAAGAATTGGCCCAGCCTGTACTTTGTGCTGTCAGACCAGTGTTTTCTAGGCAACTTGTGGCAAATGTTCAAGACTAGCTCTGAAATTCAGGGAAATTCATTACGGTAGATTGCTCTTAGTGCTATCATTTTTAGGTCCCAAATAAACTTCAGCAGCATGTTCCTGAACATCAGGAAACACTTTTTTTTTTTTTTTTTTTAATGAAAGGGTGACTGAGCAGTGGCACAGATTGCCCAGAGAGGTTGTGAAGTTTCTCCATCCTTGAAGACACTCAAAAGCTGTCTGGTACGTGGTCCTGGGCAACTGGCTTTTGGTGGCCCTGCTTGAGCAGTGGGGTTGAACTAGAGGACCTCCAGAGGTCCTTTCCACCCTCAGCCATTCTGTGGTTCTGTGATTCTGCTCCAAATCAGAGCTGGTTTGTGCCTGTTCATGATTAGCAAGAACTTTTTAAGCACATCTGCCATTTCCATAAAAAGCAGTAACTAAAGGAATGAAAATTGTTTTCTAGGAAGAGATGAACCCTCAAGATACTTCAGTCTGTTGATGTATCTTCTGTGCTGTTGCTGCCTGGATTTGGTTTGCTCAGGACTAATGGCAGGCCTTCCAACATGATGATTTTTCATGTGGAAGTTGCTGCTGCTTTCTGTCTAGCAGAGATGTGCCAGGCAATTCCTAGGGCCTGGTGTAAGCTGCTTTCTACTAACTCCTTAATTATCTTAGCAAGGCATGCCCTGTATTTGATCTAGCTCAGACATCCACTTGGATGAGTTACAAAGTTGAATTTTCTGAATTGGAAAGGAATGCGAAGCACCCAGACAACATTGGCACCGCACAGCGTGGGGGGAAGAGCTCCAATACGACAGGAAGCCAATCCATCTGGTGCTTTTCATCTTGGTCTGCAAATAATCTGCATGATCGCATTGCCCGTGCCTGTTCCTATAAACCTGCGATCCTCAAATCCTTACCCCAACTGTGTCAGTGCAGTTTTGCCCCTTTGAGTTCTGTATATAAATTTATGGGTTGCAAAGCAACTGGGAATGTCCCATTGCAGAGGAATTTTCTAGATGTGCTAAGAGCACTAGCTCCTTCCTCCTCCCAGAACCAGAAGGGAGCAAGGGATCTCTGCAGTAGGAATCAGAAGGACTCGGAGACAACCCCATGTGCTGGAAGCCAAGTCCCTTGAAGGATCTCGGGCAGCGGTCTGCGTCTCTCGGGTCCAGGTCCTCTGCTCCCGGGGCTGTCACCCCTGTTTCCTTCTCTCCCCTCTGCTCTGCTGCCTTCCCTCTAGCTTGGGGATGCCACAGCACTAGGGCTCCTGAAGCTCAGTACATGTATGAGTTAGGGCAGATCCCTCTTTCCGTGCACACACGCTGAATCTTGAAGTGTAAATCAGGAGGGTGAGCAGTTGCAGATTGAGTTAAATCTCTGCTTTCCCCAGCTATAAGAAGAAGTAAATGATGACAGGCTGGCAACATTTGCAGTAGAGCAGTCTTGTGCAGCCTGTGGTTTGCAGTCCATGGCTGATCCATAAGACATAGGAAGGTGGTAGGAAATATGATGGCAACAAAACATCCTACCCTCTGGTCATGGCAATGGGAACATAACTTTCCTGACTGGCAGTGCCCAAGTGAGAGTGTGCAACCAATAACAAAAAGAGATACAAGAAGGGCAGTGGCTTCTCTTCCCTCACAGGGCATCCTTTGATTTTAAAATGGCCAAGAAATGCTGCTTTTAAGCATTCAGCCTGCTAGCAGGGGTCGATCCTGCGGGAAATAGCTGATGTGAAGCATAAACAAGTTTTGGAAACATACTGGGTAAGAGCTGACTGTGACCAGCTGATATATGTAAGCGATCATTACTGTTTGATGTTTTTAAATAGTGTTTAATTAAAACAGGCGTGCTACCGCTCTTGACTTTGTGGCCACGGCAAAGCCCCAGACAGCTGGCTCTTACGGGGGAGCCATTCCCTGCTGCTATTAGAGGTGCTGCTTTCGGCAGTGCTTGTAGAATGCCGCTCGCCTCTGTGTGGTATCTCGCCAGATTATGTTTTGAAAGAGAGCACAAATCTTCTGGCAGGTGTGTGGTTGCAGCTATGGGGCTGGGGACCACAAGGAGAGCTGGGGCTGGAAAGGGCTCCTTCCCTCAGGTCAGCACCAGGGCTGCTCTGCAGCTGAAAAAATGCAAGGGTAAATCCAAGTCGGATACTACTGAGAGGGATTCTGGTTTCCAGGGTTTTTTCCGACCAAACCCCAAAACATTTCTATTTGGCAAAAAAGGAAGAGGCCTACGAGTGTATCCTCTTTACTGCATGGTGGAGTAGTTAAAGAACTTGTCTGGTTCTCCTGTCACAACTTTGCCCAAGGAGGCGGCAGTTGAGAAGCCCTCAGCCTCTCCTCTTGAAGTTGTTTCACTTTGGATAAACAATTAACATTTACTAGAAGAGCGACTGGTGCTCAGGAAGTCTGATCTCTCAAAAGAAGACCCGCCAGGCTACTGATTCATGCACACACGTGTGCTCTCTCTCAATGAATAATTAATGTTTTATTAAGAGTGGAGCTGATCCAAGGGGATGAATCAGATCTCCTCCCTGGATGCAGTACTTGGCTTCCAGCTAAAATGCTTTTTGTTCCATCAAAAATGTCATTGCTTTTACACAACTCCTCCTTCTTCTCCTCATCTAAATGCCCTTCTTTGTTTCAGTTGATTTTTGTTTTGTTACTTGCCTGGACCCTGCCCTCTCCTTTGCTCCTTGACCCTGAGAGTAGGAGATCTGTGGCTCCATTATATTTGAGATTAGCTGAATCTGTGGCAGGGTTGAAGGTAGGTTTTCTTCTGAACCAAGCTGGGGAGGGCTACGGTGTTCCCATCTCCACATCATCTCCCCAAGCATTCGTAATGTATTGACCCTCGCCTGCTCCATGAGCTCTCGACAAGGATGGAGAAGTGGAAGTAGGGCTGAACCAGCTGAAGGAGATGAGGCTGCTGTCTCTGAACTGGCTGTTGGCCTGACCCGTTGGATCGGCCACAACTTGGAGGAGAATTAATGGCCACCCCGTGGCTGATAGTAAGACCAGTGGCTAAGGGCCACTTACAAGACTGGCAAGTAACTGAAATTCAGATGCAGCCATGAACCTTATTCGTTAACCCTCTGCTTTCCTTCGTTCCTTCTGTCTTTTGGCCATCATGCCCCTTCTAGCCAGCCTCTCTGTCCCTGAAGACATCTCTTGTCCGCTTTACCTCCACGTGGTGATAGGAGAGCTGCGTAAAACAAATGTAAAAACACCCATGGTAACTAGCTCCTTGTCTAACCAAGCCCCATCTGTTGCAAACCACAGTGATCGCATTGATATCCCAGAGCTATTAAACCATTCCATATGGGAAGCTTTGCCATGTACATAACCTTGCCCACAACAAAGCCTAGAGAAGGAGCTGTGATGTTAGGAAAAAACAATACAAATCAAGACAACAGTTAACATATTGGGAGAACATGTAAGCAGTCTGCCAGTTGTAAATTGTAAATTCCAGTCGCCCACCGTGCAGTGGGGGGAGAGGAATGTGAGCAATGACAGCACCAACACTCACATCTCAGACCATTTGCACCAACTGCTTTGATTCATCTTGGTAAAAGGGAGTTTCATGTTATCTGCTGTTCTTCATGTGGAGCAAGTTCATTTTTGTGATTCAAAATAACATGAGGTTGTACATTCCTTACCTAGCTTTACAAATTTGGGGTGCCTACTGCCTCCTGTGTATGGCTTTGCAAATTGACCTCAAATCTAGACTTCTGGGTTTCTTTGGAGCACAATCATTACATCCTTAACATACTTTCTGAGTTTTGTTGTTGTGTCCGCCCTCCTCCTTCCCCCCCAGCATGAGCCCTACTTCTTGGCTCTCTGAACAAACTCCCTCTTACAGGAAAATCTATAACACGCCCTACTACAGTTTCCACTATTGCATATGACTTTGTTTTATCCCAAGTAGCATTTGAACTAGCTTGGGCGATGCAAAATAAGTTCAGGATATGCTATCCAAGCTGTTTTAGGCTAAGATTTGCCAGGGTAGGGAGAGAAAATGAATGATGTAATTACGCTGAGATTTAGTGCTAGGTTAAAGGGCAGAATCTCACAGGAAGTGCAGTAAGAAGGAAAAGTCATTCCACTTTTGAAAACCGTAGCCAATGTTCCCTCCAAAACTCGCTGGCTGCCATTTGCCTTCTGTTTTGCCAATGCTTTTATTAGTTACTTTGTAAAGGTGCCAAAGACACCAAAGAACCCAGGAGTTTTTATTACAAGTGTGGCTTAAGTCTCTCCTAGGTGTGATTGTTGTGCAGAGACTATTCTGTAAGAAAAGCCAAGCAATGCCACCTCAAAGTCTACTTTGGGATGGGGAAATTACAGCCTAATAGCCCCCAGCTAAGGAAAGAGAGAGCTGAGTTACATCGCCCTCAGTAGGGAGGTGATGGTCGTTCTGAGAAGCATGGACAAAGCAACCAAACTGAAACAAGCTCTGATGATTTTCTCATGTAAACCTGAGCTGTACTGCCTTTCTGGCCTTCGTTTGGGCTGTGCAAAACACAGCCCACCTGCAGCTTTTGCACATCTGGTCTCTACCGCTGCTTGGCTGACTTGGGAGTGTGTTGGGAGCGGAGATGCACAACCTGTCTCCCACCACTAGCCTCACAGAACGCCCCTGTGTGTTATACAGCCAGGAGTTTGGATGTTGGGTTGAAACCCAGGTCCCTTTGGAGTGATAGGGCTGGGCTGCTGAGCCTGCAGCTTCCACCTGATTTAACTCACGAAGCATCTCTGCCTCTGCCAGAACCCTGCTGTCTTTTTTGTGTCTTTACAGAAGTCTTGTCCTCTCTTTTCCTAATAATATCATCTCCTTGTGGAGCCTATTGGATCCAGGCAAACTGAAATGATTATGCCACCAGCAGGGTATAAAATTCCCATTTTTCATTAGAGACTTAGAGAAAAACAAAAAAACAAAACAAAAAACCCCAAACAAACCCCCCCATCCAGTGGGAGAAATGTTCTGGGAAGCTGGTGTTTTTCATGCAGAGGCCAAACTCAAGCCGTCCCTTTCAATAATTGAAATGCAATTAGAAAGATACAGCTGTTACTCATTCGGGCTCTCCTCCGACGATCTGTGAGCTGGGGGGTTGGAAAGGAGGCCATTCTGCACCAGCTCGCAGGACTACAGTGGATGTGTAACTTGCAGCTGCTTTCAGGATGCTTCCTAGTCTTAGAGACTTTTCAAGTAACAGAAATTTTAGCATTTTTCTGCAGAAATTTGAAAGGAATATCCTTCGTGCTCTTTCCACTCTTATGGGGTTTTTTTTCTGGTTTTCCAGACCTGAGCAGCTCTTTGCATTTTTTTTCCTGTTGTAACTGTCACACTTTAACTCTTCTTTTTTTCCTTTGTTAATGACTACATTTTTATGAGCCTATGGCACATGTTCCATGAGTATTTTCCTTTTCCTTCTGAACATGCAGTAACTTGGTTTCAAAAGATTATCTTCAGCACGCCAAGGTACCCTGAAGAGGATTTTTCCCATGTTTCATGACAGCAGTGAACAGGCAAATCAAAACACTGGGTTTGAAGCAAATCAGACACCTCCTAGAGGAAAAAATTTTCACTTAATAGACTTTCTTCTCTGAAGAACGGAAACAACACAGACGTTTCATCAGCTGCGTTTTCCCTGACTGATGAAGGAAATTCTGGTCACTGCTGCAGTTCTTATTCTGCACAGATGTACTTCTGCAGAGGGCAGGGGTACTTCGGAGGTCTGTCTGTGCCCCATGTCTTCTGCGGTACGAGTGGCTGCTGTAGAGCCGAAGGATGGTGTCGGACACCACTGCCTGAGCGCTTGTGCTCCAACTCAGCCATGCTGAAGAGCAGATGGGAGAGCACTGAGGCAAATCCTGCCCTTCCTCTCTCAACGAGGTTAATGAAAAGCAACTTCCCACTCTTTTCCATAAGCTTTTTTGTCTAGAGGTTTCAGTTTTATATCTTTTTTTCTCTCCATCCAAAACAATTTGAGGCACCATGGATTTCACAGCCAGCAATTCTTGCAATGTATCTACTTCTGCATGAATCCAATCTGCTAAGCTGGAGGTATTTCCCCACCTCAGCAGGCAGTGAGCAGCAGGGAGCAGACCCTCTGGCCCTGGTTCAACCAAGACAAGGCTGGAGTTCCACCAGCTGGAGGAGAGGAAGGACGACAGGGTTGCTGCTGACCCTCCCCTCCATGGGAAGATACCTTCTCCTCCTCTGTTGAAGTAACATTGGCCAGTGGTTCTGTTTCAGCAGCTCCAGGACCAAGTCCAGAGTGTGGGACCTCTTCCTTCAACTGCAGCCATGCTGACTGCAATGTAGGCTGGAAAAGACCTAAGGAGAATCTTTTTGTTTATTTAAAACAGGTTGTTACACACACCAAAATAGAGCAGGTCTTCCCATAATCAGAGAAGGGAAAAAAATTAACCCCAAAAGATGGTTATAGCAGTTGCTATCTAGATAAAGAGCGGCTGGTAAGCTATCATTCTGGTGGCAGATCAGCCAAAAAGCAGCTTGTTACTGCCTTGAGCTAGTGCTTGGGTTAGAAACCTGAGAGGGTTTTTTTTAGAGACAGAGGGGCTATTTTAAGCAGGATTTTGGCAATCCTAACGATAAAATGTCAGAAATAGTTAATCTCCACTTGACTTACCTCTTGTTGACGTTGAACTAGCACTCCGTGAAGAAGTGACTGAAAGATAGTGGTTGAAGGAAGATGAAATCAACAGACAGAAAAAATAACATCACCCAGTGTAAAGCAGACAGAGTATCAACTGTGCCCTTTAAAAATGAAAACATCCCCCTCCTCCATTAAAAAGAGAAAAAATACTTAGTTGTGTTTTTAATATGTGAGCCACAATGGTTTCTAAAATGATGTTTCAATTAGCTATGACTTATTTTCTTCTGTTACGCACTTTCCTTTTCCACGATTGTTGTGCTATATCCTGTAATTGCATTCTAATGATATTTCGGCCCGGGTTTTGAGTCTGTGGCTCTGCTGCAGCTTCCCACCCGTGGTGAGAATGACACTGCGAGGCCATGCAGCGTGTTCTGGTTGGTCTCTGAGATCCTTTCTGAATGAGTGATTTTGGCCCCGATCTCTCTTGCCTTTTAAGGAAGACCTTTACAGCCGGTTTCCCCCTTGTTTCCTATCAACATTTTTTCATAGAGATGCTAAATGGGGGTGCTGCCCACCATCCTCTCCTCTGAACTCTCATAAATGAGCAGGAACAGGCATTGCAGATCCAGCTGGCCAGTAAATGGAGTGTGAAAAAAAGCTTTACCTTTCTATTTTAAAACAGAACAGAGCTTTAAACTGCTGTACGTAGAGAGATTATGGGCACTGAAACAGTAAAATAGCATATATCCTGTGCAGCAGATGGCGGGAGATGAATATTTCAGTCTTTCACAATTTTTACTCCATTTTCCTCAAGTGTTTTATATAGCTCCGTTGAGACACCTTAATTGCTATAGGATACCCTCTCTCAGCAAAGATTTCCAAGAGTATTGCCAGTTTGTAATACAGGAAAAGACAATACTTAAGCAAAAGCAACAGCCTTAAAACAAAGCCCTTCTTTCCATTTAAGAGCCTGATTGTACTCCAGTAAAGGAATAAAGTTAGGGTACAGTGAGCCAATTTTGAAATTATATAGTTCTGAGCATGAGTAATGCTGCAGACTCCTGTCAGGTATCTGTTTGTATCAACTGAAAATACTTATTGGTTCAAATTGCCTAGAGAAGCTCCAGTTCAGCAAGGGAAAAGGCAGAGGATGGTGAGGGGAGAGGGAGGCAGGAGTAGCTGTACTTGGAGTACCTGGCTCTGAATATGTGAGTTTGGTGACTCCAGACGGATGCTTCCAACCCCTGTTGACAAACCCTGGAGGCTTGAGGTAATACCAGTGGCATGGGGAAGCTTGCTGCTGCGTATGTCCAAGAAGATGAAGGAAAGGTGAAAAAAAAAAAATTTAGTAGTGACCTGGATAGAGAGGGCACATTTCAGTGTTTGGTTTGTTTGGTGGTTTTTGGGTTTTTTTTTTGTAAAAAGTTCTTGAGATGTTGTAATATTCAGCCTTAATTTTCTCCACAGTTAAGATATTCAAAAATACATCGAGAAAACTCCTCCTTCCTACTGCAGTCATATGAAAGATTGTCAGATTTCTGCTGTCGTCTTTCTAACAACGATGTTGAACAGGTAGCTGCTGTCCCAGCTGTGGCTAAATGAGCATAGAAGGTTGTAAACCTGCTTTTTGGGAGCCCTCACAAGCTCCTGGAGTAGAAAAAGGGACCTCTTTGGGACGGGTGGTGCAGAGCTTTTTTTGCTTCTGTTGAGAAGAAAGCATTGTAAACATGTGACATGCAGATCTCTCACTCGATGATTATACAGAGGACGTAGTTTTGGCCAAGAGCCAAGCCAAATCCTGTTGGGATCAGTGCACAGTATCGGGCAAGCCCTGTATGAAAGTGGAACAAGCTGGAGTTTATCTTTCAGAAAAAACAAACAGAAATACCCCCTCAAAATCCAACAATTCCATCATCTTGCCTTTACGTATCTGTTTGCTCTCCATCCCCAAAAGAAACCTCTTTAACGCCGTCAGGAACTCATCCCACCTCTAAGGTGAGCAGCTACGTAGTCATGGTGTGCAGAAAGGACTTAGAGGACAGAGAGAGGGAGGGAGGTGGCAGGCGTGTCTGTGCAAAAAGAAACCTCCTTTCAGAGGTTCGTTGTCTGTAAAGTGGAGCTGCGCATCTAACTTTCCATCTGGAGCGAGGATGCTGCAGTAGCATCCTTGGAGGGTGCACGTTGTGAGGGGGTACAGAAGCCTACAGCATGAAATGATCAAAACTCCAAACTGAACCTGCAAAATGTATGATTTCATGAAACATGTAGCCAATTAAACAGCAACATCACAACAGCATATAATTTCAGCTTGAAGTATGTTACTAGTCATGCTGTTTGTCTTTTATACCCCTGACCACCCTAAAAATCTGTTGGCATCACAAATCATTATTTATCATATTTATCAAATTATTTATCATAGTGCAGGTTCCCCAGTGCTTTTAGCCTGGGTCACAATCAAGTTTTGTGTAGTTTTTTTTTCAATACAAGGGATACAAGTCTCTTATTTGCACATTGTTTCTTTACTGTCCTCCTCAATCTAAGTGTTTCTTTTGTGTTGCTTCCAGTTCTGGTTTTACAGGAGATTACGTTCTCCCTTCCCCTCCCTCCCGGGTGCGTACATGCTTGAGCTGCTGGTGTGTGAGAGCACGGCTTTTCTATCGGCGATGCTGAAGCTCGTGCAGACACAGCCTTTGCTGTAAAACCAATCCCGCAGTCTTTAGCTCAAGTGTGCCATTTCCTCCTCTCAGGCCATGATATGAGTATGGTCTTTCATATGTTACAACTGGAAATGTTTGGGAGTTTCAATAGGATAAATTTTTATGAAGTTACATGTCCCTTGCAGGTGGCACTGCTGTTGCACAGGGAACTTACTCTTTGCATTTCTCCTCACGTCTTCTAATCCATGTGTGAAAGCCAGGCAAGGTTGTTCCCTGGCATAATCTTGAACATTAAGAAAGATGCCTGATTAATGCATGTGCACAGGCAGCGCTCCGCAGACATGTGCCTGGTTAATGTTAATGCTGCTGTCAGTAACGAGCTTTCCGGAAGACAGGATGCTCAGAAGCACAGCACAGGCCATGCCTGGGGACATCCCTGTGGCGTTCAGCCCTAAGGCAGGCATGTGAACGGAGTCTGCCTTGCTTTCTGTCCTGAGGGAATTTTTATGGAAGCTGAGCAAGGTATCATTTGGGAGTGTGAACGTTTTGCTTGCTAGTGCGCTTGTTTTGGCAACTGGGAAGACACCCACGTATGCTTGCTCCCATCATAGGCAGCACCCAGGGCGTGCAAGTCCACGGTCATGGACTACGTGAGGATGCTGGAACAGAGGACATAGCCTCTGCAGGGTAACTCTTGCAATCTCATGCAGGTGCCTAAATTTAGGCATCTAGTGTTAGCTGAGGTGTCCCAGAATACCTGAGACATCTGCACAGAGCTGGCAGCAATGACACAGGAACTACAGGAGCTCTGTGGCATGCTGGCGGCCAGGCGTCTCCAACGCCCGAGTGTCTGAAAGGGCACCAGAAGCCCAGCAGCTGAGTTGCACCCCTAAGCTGGGTGGCGACAGTGAAAATACAATTCAGTCCTTGGCAAATTGTTTTCTGTAGATAATCACTGTTTGTCCATGGGAACACACTTCAACCTGAATCAGGAGCTATTGCAGGATTTTTGGTTGCCTTTCTGCCTTCTGTTGTGGAAAGAAACATCTCTGTTCTGTAGTTATGAGAGCCATCAGCTACAAGGCAATATTTGAGCCCACTTAGCAGGCCATGTAGACTACCTTAATGCCTCAGTAACGACACAAATGTTGCAAACCAAGGCTTCCTGCGACACACTGTTTTGAAATAATAAGAGGGGGATTTGCCTTGATGATTTGCAGAAGGACTGCATTCCCAGCTAGCTTAAAGGCTGTGGCTCGCCTTGTCCCCTCAGGGACAGCCATTTGGTTTCTGTTGGGGAAGATGGATGTTCCTCGTTCTCCCGTGGTCAGGTTGAGACCTGAGCAAACACAACTGAGTTGATAGCCTCTTTCAGGTGGTTCCTCACCTATGGATCGACACCACTGCTCGCAGACTCTCCTGTTTTCTGTTTCTCATCCTTTTCCCTCTCCCTGTCTCCATAAATACAACAAGCGGTGCTGCATTATACAAACTCTTCTGCCACAGTGGAAACATCTGTAGCCTGAACGCTCCTCCAGAAATGTCACTTGGGGGAATCGCTCTTCATTTTATGAGAAACCTCTCTTTCAAGCCCTCGGAGGGGCCGGGGAGGGAAGGGATGCCGGGTTTGACACTAGTTCCGTGTTATTTTTCAGGGATTTTTTGGAAGAATGTAGTGTCTGATTTTGTGGACTGTCAAAATGAAGCCAGATGGCAGTGGATTAAGTGTAATGCCGCTTTGTTGTTCTTGGGTTCACGACTGCGCTTCCCCTTGAGCAAGGGAGCCCTCCCCACGCAGCACCCCCAGTCCCATGTGCCCCCGGCTACCAGGCACCCCTTCCCACAGGCTCCCAAAAATGCTGCCCTGAAGGGGGAGGAGAAGGGAAGCTTTATTTTGGTGAAGATTGCTAATTGGAAACTGCTTACTTTGCTTAGATTATTCACCAAGAGCCCGTTTGCTGCGCTCTCCCATATGACGAAATATGGGTATTTTGCAATTGTAGTGATCAGTTTGCTTGCTGAAGTGAAGTTGCTGGGTGAGCAGCTGAGCCAGCGAAGCCTGGTTTCTTACAGATTTGTGTCTGGTAGCTGGATTTCCTGATGTTTAGAAAGGCGCGAGTTCAATTGAATTGTTTCCCATGAGGCATTCAAGTATTTGAAGCCTTTTGTTGATTCTTCAGTGTCTAATAAGGGACGTATTTATGCCTTGACCTTCCTCTCCATGTGAATGCTTAATGTGTTCTCTTTCCTCTGCCACTCTGCCTTATTTTCTTTATACTTATGGGCGCATAATATCTTTGAGATGGTTATCCTTTACCAGCATTGGGGTGCTGGATATAGCCACTGGGCTCTGAAGATACAGAAGGAGGCAGGCAGGCACAGACAAACAAAGGTGTGATTGCCTAAACACTGTTTCCCTAGGAAATTGGGCTAAGGATAAATTATTAATTAGGGAGGAGGTGAATTTAAAGTCATGATGCTGAGCATTTTCTAGTTTCTTAATTGAAAGTAGACAGGAAGGCAATTTTCCTGCTAAAAGGATCGTTCTTCTCCACACCGTCTCCCCTTGGCGTGGACACCATTTTTTTTTCTGGGGTAGCTTTTGATAGTTCGGGTTCCAGAGCACCGTCCTGTCACTCACCCAGGGCCTTGTGAGGGCTGCTCGAGCTCCGCTCCTTGTGCTCAGCACCTACAGACCAGTGCAATTCCACCCAGCTTACGAAAACACCAGCAACAGATGCTGTACATTTTTCCTTTCAGAGTGCAGCATCATTTCAACCATAAGCTTAACCCTTTCCATCTAATTTACTCCTCCATGGTCTTTCATTGCAATTTCAGTTTAAACCAGCAAATTTTATTTTGTAAGAAAGCTGCACTTTGTCATGTAAACCAGCAAAGGTCTGTTCTGAGTTTGTCATAATGTCTTTGGGCCTGGAAAGCATTCCGACAAAAACTGTTGCCTTGATACTTGAGGAGAAACCACAAGCCGAGTCAGTGTTGCTGTTTTGTTTGTTGCTGTTCTTCCCTAGGATAGCTTCTCAGCTGCTCAGAAATTGGTTTGAAAGTCAGCCGTACTTCACAGCTCTTCAGAGCTTTTTAGCAAGCCCCCATCGCCTATCTTCGTTGAGAGTCAGCCGTTTCCAGCGTGTCATGCATAAAGCCCTGTGCAGATCCGTGTAACGCTGAGTAGTTCTGGATTTCCTTGTGCAGAGCTGATCTCCTGATCTCAGCAGCTTAGCTTGCAAATTCTTTGATGTGCAGACTGTCTGCGTGGCTTGCACAGCACAGTCTACCCTGACAGTGCTTAGCAAAAGAAATTGGGGGAGGAGAGGGGCTGCAATTAGGGTAATGTTTGCTTTTATGTTACATGTTGTTATAGTGTAGAATATAGATAGCCTTAAGCTAGTCACCGTCTCCAAAATGTAATAAGTCATGACAATTTTATAGTGACCAGCTATTACCGAGATGCTTAGAAAGACTGGGGTTTCCTAATCTTCAGTTCAGTGGCTTTAGAGATAAATTTTTCCTGATTCTTGAGGAGATACCCTGGTGATGTAAAGGAAATTTTTCAAAGAATTTGAGTCCTCGTATTCAGTTTGTAACCTCTGCATTTCACCTTCTGCCTTGGTGGTCCAGCGGGGGCGGCCCCAACATCAATTCTGAGTGTACTTTCATCTTCCTTGTACTACACTGCAGAGTCCAGAAGGTATAAATTAGACATATTCAAGTATTCTACTAATGTGCTTAAGTCTATTTTAAGCAGAAAATTTACTAATGATATATTTTCTGCTAAGCAGAAGTAAGTTTGGATGTGCTTTTGTTTTTATTTATTCTCAGAAGTATTTTTCATCTACAGTGTGAGCTTCTCCCCCTCAAATTCTTCTCCTGTTTTTCTTTACTGTATCCTGTTGTAATATTCCCTTTGGAAGGTCTTTTAGAGAGTATTTTTTTACGGATTCTAAAAACTTCCTTCCTGGCATTTGCATTCTCTCTTCAGATGTCAAAATCAAAGATAATGGTCCATTGCTGGTGTTTTGGGAAGGGAGGGGTAGGCAAGGGAGTTTGCAGTCTCTGCACACTCAGCAAGTCAACGTACTTTACGTGCGGTGTGAGGGACTTAGTGTGTACCAACAGTAGTTCACTGTTAGCCAGTACAAGGAGGAGACATTGAAATTCAAAGCAAGCATTTTGAAAATTGTCAGTATTTTCTGATCCATTTCCCCACATACAAAGCGAACAGATCTCCCAAGGAACACTGTGAACATGGTGCAAATCTAAATACGAATGGCGATTTTGTCCGCAGGGCATGAATATAGACTTGTTCTTTCAGCAGCAGGGATACGTGTCAGGGATGCTCTGAACAACTGCTTCAGCCTGGAGCCTCTGACAGATAATAGCATTCATATATGCCTAGTAAGTACCTCGTATAGCGTATAAGCCCTTAGCACCAGTTCCCCAGCAAAGCAGCAAGAGGGAAGGCTGGTAGCATGAAGCACGGGTATGTCAACATTGAACCTGTGGAGATTTGGGTTCAACTCCTCCCATCATATCCTATACAGAAATAGTTTGGTGGCTTTACTGTCCCAGATCTGGAACGTTTCCACGTATGTGGTCTACAGAGGCCTGAAACCACAAGAGCAAAATGTCCTTATGCTGATGTTATCAACTGAGATTCAAGAAGCAGAGCTGTGGTGGAAGTGCTTTTCAAAAAGCTTCTGCATCATATGCCTGGGTCAGGCTTTCGTTTTTACCTTTTTAGCAGTTAAAGATGTTCAATACAGATTATCCGGGTATAATTATGCTAGAAAAAGCACACAAAATGTTCGCTGAAGACATCATCAGGCACTAAAAGATGACTTTAAGGTTTTGCAATGTCAAATAAGTCTTATCTTCTCCAGTCTGCTGAAGAGCTTTTTGTGGTTTTGCTGCAGGCCATAATGCACTGAAAGGGGAAGGGCACTATGACCCTGACCCAATAATACGAGATTTGTAAGGCAGCTAAATGGACATTCTTAATTTCTCTTAATCAGTTTCGATGGAGCTGCCATTCTAAGGCATTTCATAGTACAATGCATAAGAAATAAATGTTTTCTCAAGGAGCTCGTTAGAAATGATACTTAAGGGTTCACATTGTGGCCCGCAGAAAAAGAAAAATTATTATTATTATTATTATTATTATTATTATTATTATTATTTCCATTAGAAACTGTTCAAATTTCATTCAACGTTTTGTTGAAGTTTATATATATACATGCATTGTATATATATTATACAGTTATATATCCATTTGTTAAGGTTTATGAAAATATGCAAGATCTGAATTTTCCGGGGTGGAAAACAAGTATAGTTAAAGAACCAGATTCACAAGCATCAAATCTAAAGGATCCTGTTTTGCTCTAGATTCATGAGTGCTGTGAGCTCCAAAAAGAGATTTCCTGCTGTTTGGACATTGAAGACTTCTTTCCCATGTTAGGAATGGGAGCTTTGCATTTTAGTAAGACACCCTTAGTGAGAGTTTTCTCCTGGTGAAAATGCTATCAGTCTTTCATCTCCGCGTGCTTGCCTGCTTTCACCAAACTTGTTTAATTGCAGTTGAAAGCCCTTCTCATCTGTCAGAAGTGCTTGAAATTGTTCCCTGAATCCAAAAGTTGTGGGTTCTGGGAGACTGACAGGTACACAAGCACAGCGACATGAGCTGCTGGACACTTTAAATGTGTTTTCTGTGCTACAGAGCGAGGGCAGAAGCCCCTGAAAGTCCAGGGCTTGTGCTACGTGGGGAGGGCCAGAAAACCAGCTGCTCTGCTAGCCACCGTTTTTAGGCTTTCAGGTTTGAAAGTAGATCACTTAAGGATAATGTAGAATCATAGAATGTTTTGGGTTGGAAGGGACCCCTAGAGGTCATCTAGTCCAACCCCCCTGCAGTGAGCAGGGACACCGCTAACTAGATCAGGTTGCTCAGAGCCCTGTCCAACCTGGTCTTGAATGTTTCCAGGGATGGGGCCTCCACTACCTCTCTGGGCAACCCGTTCCAGTGTTTCATGTAGCACTTACTCATTTGAGCTTTAGGTTACATCTCTGAGCTAAATGTCTTCTCTTATCACCATCTCCCAGTTTGCAATAGGCATTGCTAAGGAGGTTCTCTGTGTATATGTGTAATGCGTGATATGCTTAACTGGCCCCTATGTAAATTGTGTGTCCTTACAATTTTTGTTTCTGATTTAATCTATACTCTATGCATTGCGCTCTCCCTTCAATAAATGAATTAGCAATTTAAGCAATTGGCATGTAAAAGGAGTTGTGCTTAGACTAGTGCTTAACTCATTTAGTAAACCGAAGAGAGGTCATTTGCAAGATGTGCACTATCCCCTGTTTGCTGAGCTTGCTGAGTTAGCAACACGCTGTACCTCAACCTCCAAGCGCTAACATGTTCAGCCTGAAGGGGAACGGGTGTATTGGAAACATCTCACCTTCTTCAAAGGAAGTGACCCCTTCCTACAAGCTCTGTCCCACCAGCTGATACCTTCTGTGGGGTTTTTTGTGGATATACTAGAAATCACATTGAGTGTGACCAAAGTTGTTCTCAGGTATGCAAGCGTTCATAATTTTTCCAGTTGTAGCAATTAGTCTCATAAAAGATACAACCTTTCCACACAAGGAGAAGATCCTTGGGCTGCAGGATAAATGATCCAAGAGCTGGAGCACCTCTCCTGTGAGGCCAGGCTGAGAGAGTTGGGGTTGTTCAGCCTGGAGAAGAGAAGGCTGCGGGGAGACCTGATTGCGGCCTTTCAGTACCTAAAGGGGGCCTATAGGAAAGATGGGGACAATATTTTTAGTAGGGTCAGCTGTGACAGGACAGGGGGTAATAGTTTTAAACTAAAACAGGGTAGATTTAGACTAGATATAAGGAAGAAATTCTTTACAATGAGGGTGGGGAAACACTGGAATGGGTTGCCCAGGGAGATAGTGGAGGCCCCATCCCTGGAAACATTCAAGGCCAGGTTGGACGGGGCTCTGAGCAACCTGATCCAGTTAAAGACGTCCCTACTCACTGCAGGGGGGTGGACTAAATGACCTTTAAAGGTTCCTTCCAACCCAAAACGTTCTATGATTCTATGATCCCTTAACTCTCTGAGATAAAATCAGAGGCCCAATAGCATCCTGACTCAAATTTACATCTTCACAAGTTCCTATGGTATGCATGGAAGTAAGCATGCTTCATAGAACAGCTCCTGGTTTTCTTTAGGAAGATTGCACAGGGCTTAAACACTTTAAGGGACAATCCAGTGTTCAGTGTGGTTGGTGGGGGCCAAGTGAAACCTGCTTCCCCAGAGAGTTTTGTCCTCTTATGAAAAGGCAGGCACCAGGGCAGCGAGCAGGCACGTCTGAGACGGCCGTGGGCACTGGCACGGCCCCTGCCTGTTCCCAGCGAGGCTCTGCAGAGCTTCATAGCTTGCACTGTGTGAAAACAAGCAGCTACAAGTGGATAACTGTCAGACATGTGCAGATGTAAATGTGTTTCTTCCTCATGTGTGAAACACATCTGTGTCTCTTCAGAGAGTTTCCATGACCGGCTCAGGCCAGCGCCAAGTCCTGTGCAAGGTATTGCAAGTATTGCAGCAGGCTGCGATTCACTGGTGGGTTGTACCCGTGTGGAGTACTTGCACTGATATTAAAAATTGCATTTGCTGAATTATATTGCAAAGCCACCTGCGAAAACAGGATGCTTCAATGTAGAAAGAATGATGCTGAATGTGATTACTTAAATAGTGCTGCAGATATGGTATCCCAGCCAGCCTCTGTCAGCATCCCACGGGTCAGCACAAAATATCTCTGTTGGTTTTTGTACTGACTACATACCACGGAGCCAAACCATGTACTGGCTTGCAATATATGCAGTACTAAACAACTTAGAAGTTGAATAGGTGTGGCGGGGGACAAAAAATCTTGACTATTGGGAACTGCCACAACTGTATTTAAAGTAACAACATGCAGAAGGGGGTTAAGAAAGTAAATGTGGTTCAAATTTGCCATGTCAGGAACAAATTAAATCAGCATGGTAGAGGATCCAAAGAGAAATGCGTTTGGAAACGCTTATATGCTGAAGCTGTGAGTCTGGGTAATAAGTAAGAGGATCTGGAATTTCTCAATAATCAAGATAAATTCAACTTAATTGTCTCATCAGATTTCAGTGCTAGAGGGACCAGTGTGTCAGAAGATTGTATAAGCTGTTTAAGCAGGCTAAGGAAGATAAAAGAATTTGTGTGAGAGGAATGACTTTCTGTATGACCCAGTGACTTATATCTGCCTAACTTAGACCTGGGAAGCGCAGGATCTTAAGAAATGCAGTGCAATATGCTGATTACCAAAGCCCAGGAGCAAGCAGGGGTGGGCAGGGGTGATATTGTAAGTCACTGAACTGAGTCTGAAGACAGGGTGAGCTACTACTGCATGTGGGAAAAGAACCACGTAACTATGGGGAACTTTATTTTGGAGACTTGCTCAAGATTTCATTTAGCTACCTGTGAAGCATCACTAGAGTAAGGTTAAATAATGGATGATAATTCTATGAAACAAATGTTGCCAAACTTGACATGGAAGGATTCTGCTTTCGGGAAGCCTGATAATAGATAAAAATTAATTTATCCACTAGATGGGAAGTCAGGGGTTGTCTCAGGAACAAGAAATCATGACGTGATTGTATTCAATATGGTTGAAGATAAAACAGTCCCAAACAGTAGTATTTATACATGCTGTTTTGAAATGGCCAATTTCCCAAAGCCGAGGACAACCCTTAATAAAATTGACTGGGAAGAGAAATGTATGAATGAAAACTGCAAGTTTTTCAAGAAAAGTTTTCTCACTGGGCAAAACATTGTTAAAAAAACAAGGCCAAGTGCAGGGTCCTGAATCTGCATCGGGATAGCCCCTGGTATCAGTACAGGCTGGGGGATAGAGGGATTGAGAGCAGCCCTGCCGAGAGGGACTTGGGGGTACTGATGGATGAAAAGCTGGACATGAGCTGGCAATGTGCGCTGGCAGCCCAGAAGGCCAACCGTACTCTGGGCTGCATCAGGAGAAGCGTGGCCAGCAGGTCGAGGGAGGTGATTCCGCCCCTCTACTCTGCTCTGGTGAGACCTCACCTGGAGTCCAGTTCTGGAGCCCTCAGTAACGGAAAGACATGGACCTGTTGGAGTCTGTCCAGAGGAGGGTCACAATAATGATCTGAGGGCTGGAGCACCTCTCCTGTGAAGAAAGGCTGAGAGAGTTGGGGTTGTTCAGTCTGGAGAAGAGAAGGCTGCGGGGAGACCTGATTACGGCCTTTCAGTACTTAAAGGAAGCTTTATAAGAAAGATGGGGACAAACTTTTTAGCACGGCCTGTTGGGACAGGACTAGGGGTAATGGTTTTAAACTAAAAGAGGGTAGATTTAGACTAGGTATAAGGAAGAAATTCTTTAAAATGAGGGTAGTGAAACACTGGAACAGGTTGCCCAGAAAGGTGGTAGGTGCCCCATCCCTGGAAACATTCCAGATCAGGTTGGACGGAGTTCTGAGCAACCTGATCTAGTTGAAGATGTCCCTGCCCATTGCAGAGGGGTTGGACCAAATGACCTTTAAAGGTTCCTTCCAACCCAAACTATTCTATGATTCTATGATCAATTCTTTTCCAGCCCAACTGTAATTAAACAAATGTTAGACAACACCTACTTTGGGAAAACAGTTTTAGAGTAGTAGACCCTGTATAATCTGCAGCAATGCAATTGCCTGAGAAGTTGTCTGGCCCAATGATGTGAACTTCTAATAAATTTGGGGATATTGGAGAAATTTGCCAAGACTGAAAGCATGCCCATTTTTTGCCAGTATCCTAACAGCACAAACAGGATAATTCTGATAACAGCAGGGCAGCTAGCCTGATCTCACTTCCAGTAAAATAATAGAGAAGTTGATATGGAATTCAAGTAATAAAGAACAGGAATATTATTTATGGCAGCCAATGATGTTTTCATTGAACCTGGGTCTTGTCAGGTAAGCTCGGCTTGCTTTTTTATGTAAGATTACCTGCTTGGTTAATCAAGTAACTATATCGGCATAATAGACCCTGAAAGTGTTCGGCTTGATATCCTAACATAATTTGCTCAAAAATGAAGCATTTTACGTTCTCATGTAAACACATGTCAAGTGGCTAAGAACTGGTGTATCAAAAGCAGTTGATGCAGCATCACACTAAAAAGGATATTTCTAATGAGATTCTAGTGCCAGATCAGGACTCATCCCACTTGTGCTAATGTTCACTTCTTGGTCTTGCAGGAGAAATATCGGATCGCTCACTGATCATGCATGGTGCCACAGAAAAGGGAATCTGAATTGCCTGAAAAGTGGAGTTCAGACCAAACAAAGAGTGCTTTAATACAAAAGCAAAATTATAATCCTGGAAAGAGGGAACATGTAGCATATCTACAGAAATGGAGAAGACAGCTTAGGAAAAAAATTGACACTTTAAAAAGACGTTGGAGATCTTAATAGACAACCTCAGAATGTAGTCCTAGCCCAGTGGCAGGGCAAAATGTCTCGTGTGATCCTTGAGTACAGTTGCAGAAGGGAGTCAAGTTGGAGCAAGGGTCTGATTTTGTCTGTGTTTGTAGTATGTATGCATATGGGGAGACTCCTGTGGAGCAACATCAATCACATTGCAGTCAGCACTTTGAAAGAGGATTTAAAAATTGGAGGAGAATGCAGGGAATAACAAAAATCTTACCTAAGGGCCAGGCAATACACCTGCTGGTTGGAGCACAGTCTTTTTTTGTCCAGATGAAAAATATATGGGGATGTTAGCGCAAGTGTAACGCAGGTAGTGGTACAAGGTCCAGATAACAGCTTGGGAAGGGCTCTTTCAACCAGCTAGAAAATGCATAACATAGACCAATAATGATAACCTGAAGCAACGTCATTAAATTAGCAATAAATTATTCATGTGTTTTTACGAGCACAAACAATTAATTCCCAGAACAAGCTACCAAAGAAACCAGTGGACTCATGACCTTTTGGTTCTTCAAACAAGGATGGGATGCTTTTCTAGAAAGGTTCCTTATGGGGCTGAAGCCAGGCAGTGGGGTCCATAAAAGGCATGGAGCAGCAGACGTGGCAGCCTGCGACATGAAAGAAGTCAGGCAAGATGACCTCCTTCTCTCTTCTAATCTTGAACATTATGAACTGCTCCCAGGATAAAAACCTGGATGTGAAACTTAATTCAAGGATGGACTGTGCATGCTATGTATTTGCACATGCCTTCAGTACAGATATTTTGCTCCACCTTAAACAATTCTCTTTACTGTGTATAACAAAGTATAACAAAGTATAACTGTGTATAACAAAGTGGGAGAATTAGTGATACGCTCTTTATGCCAGAGACTTTCTTAGTAATTAAGAGCAAGTCACTTAATTTCTGTGCCTTGCTTTTCCTACTTCTGGAGAGCGAACCCAGCTTTCCTCAGTCCCTCCCTCCATACTGGAGAGCCCTCTGGGAGCTACTATGCAAACCTATTCTTCCAAAAAGGCACAGGTAATCCGAAAACTGGGGGAGGGCACAGGATTGATGTTTCTGATGGATCAGAGTTTTCGTCCCGCAGAAGGTATTCGCGTTACCTTGCTCAGCAATCCACCTGTACTGTGAACCTCGACAAGATAAATCTAATTGTCGTGGGATTGGTTACGTAAGGAGCTCTCTTTGCAATTTAACTCATGAATGGGCTGAGAGCCCAGATTAATCTTTTAACTTCAACAGTTTCTCCCAAGGGAAAACATATATAGCCTGGCTATCTGTAATATTATCCTTTCCCAACAGCCAGAGTGATTTGGCCACTTGAATGTTTGTTTTGCTTATGTACATACAGCTCGTGTGTTCACAGATTTTTTTGGAGGAGGTGGAAGGGCCCCGAGCTTCCCTTGAGATCGTACAGCTGGCTCTGCAGGCTTTCCCAGTCGGAGCCCTTCCTGATGGATGGCATGCAAACTCTTTGGTGGGGTGATTTTAGTTGATGGTATGGCAGAAGTTGCTGTTTTGATTTTTTTTTTCCCAGTAGGACCATATTTACTTCTGTGCCCATGAAAGCTGTCCATTTCAGAAAACAGTAGTTAGTAAGTCTGGTACTGTTATTGGTGAATTAATTGAGGACAAGAGATTATTTCAATCCCGTGGTTTTAGTTTCTTCATTATGCTCCTGTTGTCCTTCTTGGGAGTCTTCTAGAAAATGTAAAGGTACAGGATACAGAAGGTACAGTAAGTTTTAGCGACGAATGAAACAGGATTTCCCAGAGTAACATACACTGTGTAAGATCCTTGCCCTCTGTAAATTGCACCAAGTAGGTCAACTTTGGAAGACAACATCCTATTTAAACTGTCACACTGTACAGAATTGCTAGTTTAACATTGGTGATTAATGACTGCAGAGTCCATAGTCTCATTTCCAAGCAGGCTGTCAGTGGCACTCAGTAGTCCCCAGAGAGTCCATAGTACAAGTGCTTGGCAGTCTTCCCTTTTATGTTTTGTGATCCAATTCAGATTGCTGATTTTCCACAAAGAGGAAACAAGGAGAGGGAACTGACAGGAAAACACTGGCCTTCATTCTGGAATGGTTTCTAAATCTGTTTTTTTTCCCCTCTAGAGTTTGTTCCTATTCTCTGGTATGCCTCTACAAGCTGAGGTATATATTTGTCGCAATCTCATGTGAGAACATTGAATCAAATATCCATGCCAGATGTGGATGTGGACTGCCATCACGGAGGTCGGGGGAGACAGTTTCATCCTGGCAGACCCCATCTCCTCCTGGCTGGTCTGTCCCCACCACCCCAAGCCATGACCCACAGCAGTTGGTTCTCCTTCCCTGGCTCCCCCTTCTTGCTTCTCCTCCACCGAGGCAGAGCACCAGCCAGGGCCACCCACCCTCCACCTCCTCATCCCCATCCTACCATCCATCCATGGGTGTCAGGGATAAGGGTGTATTTTACCGTTGCGGGAACATCACAGAAATACTGAATAGCACTGGAGATTCCTTGTGTACTTGAACGAGACAGCATAGATCAGCCTCGTCTACTCCGGCTTCACGGGGTTTCACAGGAGGCTGCATGGGCCTCTGTGCTTGCAGGTGTGCTGGGTTTGGCTGGGGCAGAGTTAATTTTCTTCATAGTAGCTGGTTCGGGGTTGTGTTTTGGATTTGTGCTGGAAACAGTGTTGATAACACAGGGATGGTTTCATTGCTGTTGAGCAGGGCTTACACAGAGCCAAGGCCTCTTCTGGTCCTCACCCCACCCCACCAGTGAGGAGACTGGGGGGGACACAAGGAGCTGGGAGGGGGCACAGCCAGGACAGCTGACCCCAACTGACCAAAGGGATATCCCACACCATATGACGTCATGCTCAGCATCTAAAGTTGGGGGAAGAAGAAGGAAGGGGGGGACATTCGGCGTGATGGCCTTTGTCTTCCCAAATAACCCAGGTTACACGTGATGGAGCCCTGCTTTCCTGGGGATGGCTGAGCATCCGCCTGCCCATGGCAAGCAGTGAATGAATTCCTTGTTTTGCTTTCCTTCCGTGAACAGCTTTTGCTTTCTCTATTAAACTGCCTTTATCTCAACCTACGAGTTTTCTCACTTTTACCCTTCCAATTCTCTCCTTGATCCCACCATGGGAGGAGTGAGAGAGCGGCCACGTGGGGCTGAGTTATCAACTGGGGTTAAACCATGACAGCAAGACATGGTGATCTTTTCAGACCAACACAGATGGCATCCATTACAATATTATCACCTAACACTTGATTATTACAATTTCCCACAATTTGACTTGACTAATCTTCCAACTTAGCTTGCACAGCATGTACTGCCAAGGGTTGCAATATAGGCTGAAATCACTTAGTTGAAGTAAATAAATGAGTAAGTCTAATGCAATAGCGCTTATGGCACGTTGTCCTCCTGGAAATAATTTCAGCAGTAGTGAAGTATGGAATATCTGCAACTGGAAAGGTCTGTCCTTATACCCGTATTTGCGTAGGTTGAGACAAACTGTACAAATTTGTTTTAAAATTAAACAGAGCTTGCAAAAGATGCAAAAGAATGAATGCAAAAGAATGAATCATAGTAGGAAAATACTCTCACTTTTTTATGTTGTTGATGAAGAAAATCTGCCAGAGCCTTTGGCCAGCTGCAGGCAAAGGAGGGAATCTGTAACTAATGCAGTACACGGACTGTAGTTCAGAGCAGATCCTTCTCTGTTCCTCCCCAGCAGATGAAAGACTGGTTTGGCATAGGATCTTCCATCAGTAGGTACAGCTCACTAGCTCTTCGGTTCAGAGCCAATAAATAACTTGCCTTCTGGAGAAATAATTTGCCTGGTATGTGTAAGGAAGTATTAATGCCATATTCCAGAGTGAAGAATTTCACAGGACAGGACAGGAATGAGTGCCCAAGAAAGCTGTTTGGGTGAGCAGGAGAGTGAAGAGCCTTTCTTCGGAGCAGAGAATTAGAGAGTTTAAGGGGAAAGGAAAATAGGAAAACATGTCATGAGATGGGAAAGGCTATTTAAGCAATCCAGTAACATTAGCGTGAGAACAAATGAGTTTGAACTGGCCCTTAGTCTGGAAACTTAGAAAAGCCTCCCAGCAGTGGGAGGGGGTGAAAACTTGGCTAGCTTCTAAACTGGAAATTAAGTCTGTAACGGAGAGTGTCTGATGTGGTCACCTGCGACAGCAGGGCTCTGGGCTTTCTGATCCAGGGCGGTCAGCCTCAGAGAGACCTCCCATGTGATGAAGGATTTAAACACGTGCTTTGCTCTGTGGGGATGTATTTGCTAATGTTTAAGCTTCTGTAGCTTAAGCATATTTTTAAAAGTACATTGCATATGCATAGTTCAATTTTGCAGGCGGCTGACGCATGAGGCTTGCATGTCTGGCCTTGTGACTGCTGTGGACATCTGGTCCCGTGCGGGCTGTGTCTCCCCCGTATCGCACCCATCCTGGGGGAAGAGCAGCAACGCATTAGTGCTGCGCAGTGACCCAGCTCCGGCACGGCACTGCCGGCACACACCCGGGTTTTGGGCAACTGCATACCGAGCACCGGCAGGCTGGCTTGGCGGGGACCCGTCCCAGGTTTCCTCGAGGAACTCGGAGAAGAGGTGCTGTGCTGCCAGGGCAGGAAAGGCAAATGCTACTGCAAGCAAGCATCCACCAGGCTAAGGGCATGACTGTCACACTTGCTGGTAGGACTTGACAGGTCCCTTGATGATTGTTTGAAATAAATATTTAACGAGGGATTTTATAATCACAAGTAGCAAGTATGCTTTTTTAAAATGTTTGAAGGGAAACAAGCTTGTGTAAGAATGAATTGGAGGCCAAGACCTGGTAGCCAGAGGTGTTTATATCAGAAACTGGGGATTTCCTTCTGCCTGTTTTCGGCATGTACTGCAGTTGCTGACTTCAAGTCCATCCCTGAAGCTGCTTTGCTCCCTGAATAACACTTCCTTCCTTAAGAGCAAATGCTTATGATGGCTGAAGTCATTGCATTTATTAGTGATTCATGTAGTTGGAAGATCAGGGTTTCTTCTCCTCCACTGAAAGTATTTTTTGACAACAAGATCTTTTTTGCTGCTGCTGCTTTTGTAATTAACATTCACGCCCGGCTGTTGTGTTATACTGCAGCGGTACAACACCTTATCTGCAGTACAACATCTTACCCCGTTCTTGGGTACTTTTTAAACTGAAAATTACCGGATAAGAGGGTTTAAAGCAGCCTTTATTTTGCAATGTTCAGAAAACTAGCAGAGCTTGTATTTTCAGACGGCTGATTCTGGAGTTTACAAATTGCTCTTCCAACGGTTCAAGTCTTCACCACCAACTTCAGGTGTGCAGGAACAAGGTGAAGATCCAGCTTCCAAAGCATGGACTCAAAGTTAGAGCCTGTGGGCCTCATCTCCCTTTTCCAGGGGGAAAGCCAGCATGAATCTTTTGTTCTGAAGCAATTTTTAAGATGGTCCACTTGGCTATATTGAATTTGAACCATGTCGATTGCAAGGCTGAAAGATGAAAAGAAATGCAAGGAAGAGCCAAACTGAAAATGAACTTTGGCATATGCCGGAAAGAAAAGTAAAAGCTTCAAATTACACTGTTGTCCAAGCAGCCTGCACATGCTTATCTGCCTCTGGGAGAAATGACCGGGAGGGTGTGGTTTTCTAAACCTTAAATTGCTCAGGTTTATGCAATTGAGTTTTTCTTTGTTCCTGCTGTCAGGGGCCGAAGGCTGAGTGCGGTGCCCCTGCCCGGCAGCGCCTGCCCCAGCCGGGCGGTTTTACACCTGCGGGACTCCGCCAGCACTGGATGAGAGATACGGTAAAGCCAGACACGTGAGTTTAAAGAGGTGTATTGGGTTTTGTGCTGTTCCCGCTTTTACCCTTCAGTTGGGCGGAAGTTGTGCCAGAGGCGCAAAGGTGGAGGGAAATGCTCTGGCAAACAAACCGGCCTCAGTTTGTGGGGAGCGGGTCCGAACCTCAGCCTGCGCGCTCGGGAGTGCCATCAGCAAGGCAGGGACAAATGTTTACTGTGTCTGTCAATAGCGATTCAGTCTCGCCGTAATCTCATGCGGGGATTATTTTCATAATCTCACAGAGAAGGATTTATAGCGTACCTGTAGCTTGCTGCGTTTCTTGGTAGTGAGTTTTAAAATACTACTTACGTACCCGCTACATGCCAGTGTGCAAAAGCACCATGCTTAGTTTGTTACCTTTTTGTTAGCTGGATGCATTTGGTTTTCTGTCTTCCGTTTGCTAAGAAGGTCTATTTCTTCAGTAAAGCGTGTTAAAATCCAACTGATTATCTGTGGTGAGGTGCCATTTGTACTGCAGCTGCTTTAGCCCATCGTTTTATTAATCCTCTGCAAACCCATTTCTTCCCCTCCCCCTGGTTAAAACCCACAAAGTCTCACTGCAGCCATAGGAGGTAAATCGAGGCTACGCTCATCCCTCCTGTATCTTGTAGCTTGATTTTATGGATATGATTTTTATGCGTATTTTGATTTTTATGCAGCTGAGGTGAGGAGAGAAAGAGAACTTTGTTTAGTTTTTATCTTTAGCTCATATTCTCCTCCACCTACTTAAACATGTACTCAGTTCTTAACTCAAATCGTCTTGTAATTCAGTGCAGGTATATGCAATGGTTGCAAGCCTGTGAATACGTATGAATACACATAACGTCTTATAAGTTTCATTTCTACCAACGCACCTGGTTGTTCATGTGAGAAGATGTATATGCACAGACGTACCAACATAGAACCCAGACTGGGATGAGGATATGTGGACATCCTCACACACTGAAGTCCAAGTGCGTAAATCAGCAAGACTTGTTCAGATGTTTAAAGTTAAGAATGTTTTGGGGTGTTTTTAATGACTACAGGTGGACTGCTTGTATCAAGTTCTTGGCCGCTTTGACATCTACCAAGGAAAACCATAAAAAAACAGGAAAGGTGTGCATATTAGACTTGTATTTCATGCTTTCCCCGTGTGCCTGATGACTAGGAAAAGGTTCCTTCAACAGCAGGAAAAGCAAGAATACCTTGGGTGGGCACTACACAAGGCACTTGTTTTCCCACAGTCTCCTGTAGAAACGGAGCTCCCTGTTCATCCCACCCTCCAAAGCGCTTTTCATTTTCTCATTCAGGTTCGTGCAGAACCATATCAAGGCACCTCCACCACTTTATTGAAACAGCGCTGTCTGTTATCTGCTGTTGTTGGAAAGCACAAATGCTGATCTGTAAATAGAAGCCAGGATTCACCGTCAGGCATTTGGAAAGCTGCTGCCTTGCGAGGAGTTGTATCCTCAATACACCCATCCACTTTCCTGAAACTGAAAATTCCTCTCAAGGAAGTAATCTGCTCCTAATTTTCTATTTTATATTCTTCCACCCCAAACCTCAGAGCCTATGTACATTTTCCAAAAATATAAATTGAATCAGTGTGGGGAAGCTTGTCTCTTAGTTACCTTTTTCTTGCCACCTGAAAACATTCTTCCTTCAGATCCTAATTTCTCTTACTTGTTCATGGTCCTGTACAAGTGTCCTCCCCTTCACTCACATGAGTTCTGCTTTTTGGAAGGCTGTTACAAGCCCATGTGTTTGAGCATTAACTGCATCAGGACTTCATTGTAGCAAAGAGTTGGAAAGAGGAATGTTCCTGGCTCTGGGTTGTGATCATCTATCAGAAGAGAAAATTGAATTGTCTTTTGGAAGAAGTTTGAAGATGCTGGCGTCTTCTCCCGGCACAACTTTTCTTTTCCAAAATGCGAATAAATCTCTCACGCAGGATGAGATGATAGATTAGCTTCGTTTCGCTGCAGAGGGGGAAATCAAGCAACATTGGTTCCAGCAGGAAGGTAAATTAGTAAAGGCTTTCAAAAGCAGAGAATCTCCTCCAGGCTGGCTGCTGGAGGGAAGCAGTCTGGTATTTCTGGAGCTGTCAGCCCTGGCTGCACGGCTGGGTGCTACTGCCTGACCTGGCTGGCTCCCCTCACTGCGGAGGCAGACGGGACACCTATAGCTGATTTCGGGGGACTCTATGGCCAGAGCCTTTTGGGGAGCTAACAAGGCTCCTCTCTGGTTAAAATGGCCAGACACTGGTACCGTGCAAGGCTGCCTGACTTGGCATGTGTTTGCAGTGCACATCCAGTTCTTCCACTGGAATTTTTGCTCCTAGGAAGCGGGATGCGCAAAGATGCAGTTCATCTTCCTGAGGCTTTCCCCGAAGGCTGGAGCTGAATCTGTAAAAAAGATCATTACCTGAATCGTGTGATTTGAGGGGACTCAAAACGGAAGCCAAAACTTTCACCCCAGTAAATGTTCAGGGAATGGTTAGTTGGCAGCTCCTGTTGCGTGTAACTGCCTCCAGCCGCATACTGTTGCCATCCCTCTGAGTAAACATCAGTTTCTCCTTTACAAGGAAACCAAGGAGCTAAGCACCCTGAAACTTCCTACCTGTCTAGCAGCTCCTGGCAACCCTCTCCTTGGCCCTCCAGTTTTACTTTAATACACCTGTAGCATTCTTACTAAAGCAAAGGGCCTTAAAAAACTGATGGTTTCCATGTGCCAGTAACTTCTTATTAAGGGATGACAGCTACTTCTCTGCCTGGAATGAAGCACGTTTTCAGAAAATAGCTTCTCTGACAGCAGGTAAATTTTGATCTGATTTTGGATATAATTCTACTCCACTTTTTGCTTGTCCTTTCCCTAGTCTTTTGCTTTCCATGCCTACATGGTACAGATACCATTGAGATGCTGACGTTAAAAAATATGGGTGATGCTGTGATTGTATTTGCTGTTCTCCTTCAAAGCTGATTTTTGTTTGTAGCTCTTTGTACTGTATATTTAACAGCATCAGTTCACACAGGATTTTGCAAGTAGAACTCAGTGCTGGAAAGTATCTTGAGGCATAGCTTTGGGTTTTCATAGTTTCGGACTGTGTCATCACCTAATCATACTACTGCTATTTAAAGAGAATATTGCCATTTAGATCCAGTCAAAAAGGGTCTGAGGCACTGAAATAGCTATGACTTGTAGGAGGAATTTAAAAAAAATTAAAAAATCCCCTTGCCTGCCTACATGCAGCAGGTCACATCTGACCGTGTGGAAGGATTGCAGGAAGCAGGACGGTTTGAGCACGTAATTCCTAATTGGTTTCTCATCACGGGATTAAGCAGCACACAGTTGGTCTCCACACCCACAGAACTGGTTCTGGAAGCAGCTATTAGTTCAGCCACAGACTTAACTCTCTTTCCCAGTCTGGTGTCACTCGCGTGTCCTGGCTGACAAAACCTTAGTAAGCCTCTTCATTTTAAGGAGAATGTTACAAGGCCATCAGCAACACATGCCTGTTAATTTGCAACGTGCTTTATCAGGTAGTTCCCACAAAGCCCCAATTAAAGCAGTGATGAATCAAATCCAGTGAGTAGTACCGTACTCAGGGATTCTGCTTCCCAGCACTGAGCAGAAGTGACCAGGCTCTAGAGGATGTGTTTTGGTAGGTGAGGGCTTGGTCATTATGGTAAACAAAATTTATTTGCCGAGACATTGTTGGACAGAGATCTTAGTCACTATCCTGCTACACAAAGGTGCCCTGGGATGGAAATTATTGCACAGCCTTAGCTAGAGACCTGCTTCCACTCCTGCTCAAATACTTTGTGTTTCCCCGGTCCTTTCCATTTGGAAGACGGGTATAAGCTCTAGCGCGCAGCTCACTCCCAGATGAGCAATTGGGACTATCAGCAGATATAAATGGGCACTGCCAGCACTACTTTATAAGAGAGATAACCGAGTGAAAGACAGTATGCCCTTTGTTCGAGACCCAACAAGCGACCAGTGTTGGCACCAGAAAGCTGATAGTCAGACCCCAATAGCTGGGCTGCTGGGTTCCACCTCTTCGGCATGCAATATGTTCCCCTCTTTCAAACAGTGCGTTTTTCTTAAATGTGCAGTTCGGCACTCAGCATTGCAAAACACCTGTGAGCTCATCCAAGCTTCTTCCCCTTGCTCCCTGAAATTTCTGTTTCCAGAGGCTGCCTCTGGGCTGTACTGCTGTCCGAAGTTGTTGACATTTACTTGTTGACTACCCTGCCTCAGCTTGTGCCCTCCTTTTTCCACGTTTCTGAATGGGACTGGGCCCTGGCAGCTGTCACCCTGGGACTGGGTGGCAGGGAATGCTTTTGGATTGCATTGTATGAAAGAGCAGGGTGTCACTCTTTCATGCAGTTCTTTGATAGAGACTGTTTTTCTGCTTAGAATGTGCATATTCAGTCATTTTTTGGTGGATTCAAGTGGCAGGAGAAGGAAAAAGTAAGATACAAATATAATTTAATTTGCAGACATGTACCGACCTATAATTTAAATTATAGATTATGTATTTAATTACGAATAATAATAATAACAATAATAATAACAATAACAATAACAATAATAATAATAATAATAATAAATTTTAGTACTGGAGTTAGGTGCAACATAAATAGAACTGAGATACAGATGATTAAATCCTTGCTCCACTGAATTAGCTTAATTTTGCCATTGAGTGCCGTGGGCCAGAGATTTTACCTAAGGCAATCTCTTCTGTCGCTTAGACTGGTCATACTGGGGAGCCAGCTGCTGCAAGTTGCTGCTGTACCCCGTGGGTGCGTGTTCATAGAGCAGAGGCTGTAGTCCTGGCAGTCAAGAGTTTGTGAGGGCTTTTCCTCAGATCAGGTCTGAGAGCATCTCTCTGGCCACATTGCTGCGCAAGGACTCTTGCAGTGGAGGCTGGGCATCGGCGTCACGGGAGCCCGGCTCTGCGGTGTGGGAGCAGCCAGCTGCCCCTTCCCCTGCTCGCCCAACCCCACTGCGGGCTGCGCCTAAAAAAGGTCCCCACAGGGTGTTGTGAGAACTCATTAAGTAGTTTGTCAAGCATTAAAAGTCTCCTGGATCAGAGGAGCAGTTGTAAGGGCACAGTGTAATTAAATCACAGCTTACTTCATTACTTGTTATTAACAGGGTTATCCGTCACATGCAGTTATTAAATGTTATCTCGTGGTCACATGTGAGAAGATGCTGTGTGGTCTGAGGGTGGCAGGCACCGTGGCCATGGGAGGCAGGGTGAGGTGTAAGGCTTCAATGTCCTCTGGGGCAGAAGTCCTCCATGCTGCTTTCTGCCCCTGCCCCTTCGTTTCCTCTTCATCAGCTCTTCCCCCTGGCACTGAGGGGGCAGAGAGATGCTACCATCGCCCACCTTCCCTGCTGACCCCCTTGGGGCCCTGGCAAAGGATTGTGAAGAGAGATTAAGCCTTATTGTGAAGCTGCATTAAGATTTTCACATTCCCATGCATTTCTCTTTGCGTATTGCATTGTTATTTTCAAGTCACATAGGGCAGGCCTGCACGGAGGCCACATGGTCGGTGTGCCGGGTTGTCCGTGCAGATCCTGTAGCTCTTGCAGAACTTTTCTGTTGTGTTTGTGCGGAGTGAACATCTAACAGGGGACATACAGGTGTTCTCGGCATGTGTTTGTGCTGGCTGAGCCCCTCGCATGTCACGAAAATGTGAGTGAGTTGGGCAGGTCGTTCTTCATCCTTACCAATATAAATGTCATCCTGCAAAACCACAATGGAGTTTGCACCACAAAAGAGATAAAAGCTACTCTAAAGCATTTTAGAGGGTGCTGAGAGTGGGGTGGGGGGTTTTTTGGTAAATGTCCTCGGTCCCACAGATTGGGAAGTCAACGAGATTAGTTTCCTGCTGTCTGAAGAGACAATCTTCAAAGCATGGTGAGTAAAACATTTTGATTTGGACAAGCAATTCTCTGAGACTACATGGGCACCACTGGCAAACAGGGTGCCACCATCCAGCTGTGCCTTCCATCTCCCCTAAGCATGATCAACCCCTTTTCCCTGCTCCCCAGTACCCTCTAGCCCCTTACCCTGGCAGCAGCTTGCAGTCACACTGAGGGCCTTTTTTTCCCCTGATGGACCAGGGTCATGGAGAGCTTTGCTGTGCCCTTTCAGCCAGGCCAGCTCGGAGAGTAGTGGAACAATGCATGGTGGAGGAAGGGATATCTTGCTCTTCTCAAAGAGGTTGGGTACATTTGGCCTTGGGAACGTAGTAAAAAGTGCATCTGCTCATTAGGAAGCCAGAAAGCAAGGGACATGCCCAGGGAGAAACTTTTTTGTTCAGGGAGGTACCTCCATTGATGGTATGGGCCATATCTCAGTGCCTGTGCTTCTGTGCATGGTAAGACCTGGAAGCTGGAAGCTGGGAAGGAAAGGAGAACAGCTTTTTGGATTACATATTGGGGTTCAGTGGGCAGAAGAATTAGTGAACACTATTTCCCTGTGGTTTTATCTAATATGTTGTAGCTCCAGCATTAGTTTTTCTTGAGGGCTGGCTGTGCATATTTCCTTTTTACTGTCTGTCTTTGTTGATATCCGGCATGGTTTCGGTTCTCTCTGCAGCCTTGCTTTTTGTGGGAATATTATTTTTTTTCTTTCCTACCCAGTCACCTATTCTCATGGTAGTTGTGGTAATTTAATGTATGTGGAGGCTTCTGCCATTCTGTCAGAGTGGGCTGAAATTCATAAATGGATCCAAAAGGTACTGGGGAGAAAAAAAGCAGGGATGAACAAAGAGACTCACAGAGAGAATAGTGCAGAACTGTCCTGTTTCTTTAGGAAACAGGGTAGAAGTAGTGTCATGGAGTTAATTTCAGGAACCAAATCTGTGCTGAAGGTGCAGAGCATTTTATTTTATTTACTTTAAAGCAAATACATTTTATTCCAAGTTTTGCACTTCACACCATAGCAGCAAATTTTTTGTGTAATGTCTCACCGTTGCAATGTACCCAGCGTGGGTCCATATATTCCTGGGGGCTAGGCTGCCTGAATTGAGGAGCACCTGGCTGGGATACCCCACAGCTCCACAGCGGTCCACAGAAGCACCTTTCCTTGCTCTGAAACACGGGAGGAAGCTGACCAGACGCGCGTCCCCCATCGCAGTGACACACCAGGCACACCTGGAGCGAGGACCGGGGATGCACCGCCTCAGGCGGTTTGCACGGACTGTTGTGCCTCTGCCTAGCTACCAGCATCTTGAGAGGCAGCTGGGGCACACAGTTATCCAGCCACACAAATAGAGTTCTGTGATTTGGTCAAAAGGCTGAAAGCAAGTTTGGGGCATTTGTGAGGTTGCCAATCTTGCCAGTGTCAGCCAAAGCAATCAGCCGAATCGGAGTGGTAAGGCACCTCATGTTACATAACCAGCAAGGCGATTTTGTAATTTAGTATGTGAAATGCCGATGGCATTTATTATGTCAATTAGGATGAGCACACGTTTAGGAAGCACTTTAGGAGTCAATCATAATTGCTCACACAGTCTGGCTTCGGCCACATGATTGACTTCCTTTGAGCAGGTAGACCGTGCGTCTTTGAGAAGCAGTTACCCACAGCCTGCCCATTTTGCTACTGCTCGTCTTTGCACTTGGAGTCTGAGCTCGTAGTTCTGGCAAAAGCTGTTGCTCCAAGTCTGGGTTTACTGAACTTTGAAAAAAAGCAAGGAACGGAAATTATTACCTCAACCAACGTCGTAGTTGGCAACTAGAGGCATGCCAGAAACAAGTCTTCTCAGAAACATTACCTTCTCCTAAGGTGAGTTCATGCACAGGACGTGTTCCTCGTAGTGTGGGTAGGTTAACCTGGGGATACATACCGTCTTATTCAAACCTTCTCTTCACTCAAATTTTGTCCAGCTGTTCCTAATATTCTCAAATTACTTCTGGGCTGAATTTTTTCATTCTAACATGCTGAGTAAAGTTTTGTATCCATGAAATCGTCAGAAAGAGCATTTCAGGTTTGCGTGGGTGTGCGGAGAGACAGACAAAAAAGCAGAATATATTTCCATACATTCCTAACAGACATTTCAGATACATAATTCCACAATAAAAAACTTTTTCCAACATTGGTTTATTCTGTAAATTCCAGCGTGAGCCACAGAGAAAACAATTTTGTTTTCAAATGATCTGGTTCTTGTTTTTGAAGTTATTGTGCGTGCAGGCACAGTATGACATTTCTGTTAGGTTTCACAGCTTGAGCTACAACTTAAAAGTCGAGGTTATTCACCTACTGTACTGTACTGTTGGATTTTTCTATTCAGTTGGAAATGCCTTTCATCACAAAAACCTCTGCAAAGTGCTTTGATTGTTGTAAGCTCTGAGAAGGACTTTTTTGACTAATAATAACTTTGAAAAACCAGCTGTCTTAAATAAAGCTGGGGCCAGGCAGAGGAGAGGTTTTGGAGCTCCTGTTTGTTGTCTCAGAGACATTCTGTACTGATGTGCTGAACTTTTAAATACAATTATTTTCCTCTAAGAGCCAGCTCTAACAGTCTTTCCTATAATCTTAAAAGTCAAGCTGAATTCTTATCTGCTAAATCAATATCTTCGGGACTCCCAACTCTTCTCCAGCTACTGACTTTTTACCTGGAGGTATGCTTCTCACCTCTGCCCGTGATAAATCTTCACTGGAGATGGTCTACTACTCATTATGCCTCAGGCACAAAGAAAACGTTGTGACTTTTCTATAGGTAGAACAGATTTAAAAATAAGGGGGGAGGAGGGGGGAAAAGAGAGAGAAAGATACATAGAAGGAACGCTGGTCCGAAGATGTGATGATAAGGTTTTAGGCACCCTAGCATTTTATAACTTTCCTTTGAACAAAGTTTCAAATCTAGGCAGGCTGACTCACCCCTTTGGCCTGAAGTGCAGCTATGCCAAGGTTGGTGCAAATTATTATATGATATTTTTTAGCCAGATCTTTGGAATGTGAATCACTGTCCTTTTGGATGGAAAATACTGTGTAATAGGTATTACTGGAGTATGGGTCACTCTATAATGTTTTCCACAACTGTTGTCTAGTATTGTGAAACAAACAGGCTGCCCAATGGCCTCCAAAATAAGTACTACCTTGAACAGTAAAGTCAGCATAATCTATAAAACCTTCAGTCGGAGAGAAGTTGTTAATGGTACAAGACACAGTAATGGGAAAGCTGGGAGGCCTGCTACCAGGGAATACAGTCTGATGAAAGATAATAAATTAAAACAGCGTTAAAATTTCTCTAACTAATGGCAGATAGTTTTGTATAAGCATTCAACCTGACGCCTCATTATAAAACCCTGAATATGAAATAGGTGGAGTGATTTTTGTGACCTGGATTCTCGCAGGAGTAGTAAGGGCTACGCTCTCCTGAGCATCGTCACGGCTAATCCTGCCATAACCTGAGGGTTTAGAGATTTTGCTAGAGGGTGAAGGAGGACCTCAGCTCCCTCCTGGCTCTGATCCACTCTTCTCCCCAGTGTGGGTGAGCCACTAGATGGTGACAGTGCCCACTTCTCCTGACCTGCCCAAGTCTAGCCACTGGCAGCTAGGCTGAGGCTTCGTTAAAAAGTTAATTCTGTGCCTCTGAAAGGTGCCAAGTCTCCTAGCAATTTTTATGTGGGTATTTTTTAACACTAACAAGCAAGATGGCAGTCTCCGGGCTCTCAGGAAAACAAGCTGAACATCAAGAAAGGCAGATGTTGGTTGCAGCCTGCTCACAGCTAGTGTGGTGAAAGGAGAGCCAGGTAAAAGCATCTCTGGAAGAATAATGAGCTTCTAGCTTTACTTAGCAGCTGCCATCACAGAGCGGTTTCCTTACATGCCTGCAGACCAGCCCCTTGGCCATACTGTGCCATGCTGAACCTTTTAAGGGTGGCCATGACTCATTTAGAGGTGCACATTCATAGCAGATAACAGCCCATGCTGGGGCTGGGGGAAGAATGCAGCACGATTTTGTTATCACAGTCCGGCCAAGAAAAGCACGACAGCTCTGTCGGTAGTACCTCTACCTCCTACTGGGTGGTGCAGCAGAGAAACAGGGCACGAAAAGGCATTCCCTTTTAATCAGTGGATATAGGATTTATTATGCACATGCTTAGAGTCCAAATATAAAACAGGAGTATTAATAAAATATGTTACTTAAATACACAGAGAGAAAACAAAACAAAACAAAACAAAACCAACTGATATTTAGTGATCTTGCTGTACTATTCCAAATCCATTTTCCCTTTGCATGCTGGCCAGCCTTTCCCTTGACTCTGAGGATTTCGTTATCCCCAAGCCATGCTACTTCAGAGCAACTGGAGCTAAATGGCTCTACCCATTTTGCAGCTCATCTGTGCCACTCCTTCATTGTCCGATGATGCCCGTTTGCTGGCTTGTCTTTCACCATTTGGGATTTAAGCCAGATGCTGCCCTTCCAGGCTCCAAATAGCTGTTTCTTTTGGCCTTTAGGCCTGGAGAAGAGGAGGCTGAGGGGAGACCTTATCACCCTCTACAACTACCTGAAAGGAGGCTGTAGTGAGGTGGGGGTCAGTCTCTTCTCCCTGGTAATGGGCGATAGGATGAGGGGAAATGGCCTCAAGTTGTGCCAGGGCAGGTTTAGGTTGGACATTAGGAAAAATTTTTTCACCAAAAGGGTTGTTGAGCATTGGAATGGGCTGCCCAGGAAGGTGGTTGAGTCCCCATCCCTGGAGGTATTTAAAAGCCGGGCAGGTGAGGTGCTTAGGGTTTAGTGGTGGAATGGCAGGGTTAGGTTAAAGGTTGGACCTGATGATCTTAAAAGTCCTTTTCCAACCTAAAAAATTCTGTGATTCTGTGATTCTGTTTATCCCTTCCTGTGTTAGCCGCTTCCTCACTGTCTTTCATCACTTAATTCTTTCTCTTTTAGCCTCGGTTGCTCATTTTTTGCTACCTGAAGCTGCTTCTATTTTGTGCCACGCTACTTCCAAGTGCAGCCTCCTGAACTGCGGGGTTAATATTTGACGATGTGCCTGGGCAGAGGCAGTGGGGCTTTGCCACTCTGTGTGCCGAGCCTGCCTCTTGCTACGCTGCTGCCAGTGTAACTGTGATGGTAAGTCAGGATTTAAGCTTAAGGTTGCTTAAATGCTTCACTGGGGTGGGCTTGGCTGTGCAAGGAGATGAAAGGCTTTCTCTCTACCTACTCTCCGTGTTTACTGCCCATGCTTTTTGTCTGGGTTTGTTTTGCTATTCTCTTAAATGCTTCCAGTGTCTGCAGATTCCTAAGCGGTGAAGACTCATAAGATGCAAACTCCTTCAAATCAGTGCAGTCTGTTCACTTTTTAAAAAATATGTTACCATGATATTGGCTTTCACTGTGGTCACAGCCCTGGGGGTTATTTCATGCCCTGATGTGACCATTCTTATTCCAGCTTGTGGCTGAAAGCTTGGCAGTATGGATATCCAGGGTGACAATGTTCATCCTTCATCATTTGCACCATATTCCCGTGTTTCAGCTCTGTGCCTTTGGCAGAAACTTGACCTACTGCAGTGTCGCAACACTGCGAAATTCTTACAAATCAGTATTTAACTGTATTTACCTAAGCCAAGCTGTGTTAGGTGCCTTACAACTATGCTAAATCTGGGGCCCAAGTTGTTGAAAACTTCCTGCATGGCAGTTAAGTGGCAAATGCTGGCATTGTTTTCTCGGGCATGGTACCACCACCGCCTCTAAAAGCTCCTCCTGCCAGTCATCCATGCAGCAGCCGGTCCCTGTAAATACAGCCCTCGCTGTGAGCCAGCGTGAGACTGCCAAGGCGACATCTTCGCCCTGCTGAGGTTGCCAGTGCTGTTGATACCGACTGCAGATGGATGTAGGATTCCTCCCTGCTCCTTTCTCCTCTCCTCCTCCCCCAAGCATGGGCCTTGAAGAAGAGATGTAATAGGTTATAACTGTCTTTTTCCACTTAGCTGTGGTTTACCATCTACCTGTACAAGGTTCCTTGCTCAAAGTGTATTTTGTTATTCATAGTTAATAGAAGAAGTAGAAATACACACTGGTTATCAGCAGATCGATTTTAATTCCCCTTTTCCCTCTCTTCTACATTGTTCAAGAGGAAACCATTAGCGAAGCTTAACACCAAGACCTTAAGCTTCGTAGAAGGACACAAAATTAATTATGTGGCTTGTTATGACAGTGCATAAAAGTTATAAATACAAATGATGGCAAACATTGCAAGTGACATCTGCCTCTAACTGAATCTGTCAGTTGTCGTGCGACAACTCCATCGCACGCCCTCCCTGCTACTTCCTGTGGTGATATAATCACCTCCCAAAGACAGACAGCAATCCTTTCATTGCTTGATATGTCCAGCAATTTAAGAAGGTTCATCATGGGTGAACATGGACGAGATTAGCCAGAAGAGGCTGATAGATCTTTTTTCTTTTTTTTTAGAATTTCTATTATTATCTCCTCTAAATTTTTTAAATAACAGAGACCATAGGACTTGAAATAAATCCTCCTAAAAATTCAATGCCTGTTACTAATTAACATGGATGTTTTTGTTTCCCTGCACTGTAGCAAGTGTTTGTAATTTATGTAAACATTGTAAAATTCAGGTACAGCTCCCTGCACCTGCATTTTTTCACTAGCAATGCATTAGTAGCACGTCAGGCTCATAAAGATTATCCACAATGTGGCCAGAACAGACTGGCTTTGCGTCCATCATTTTTGCTGCAGCAGGGCATGGCCCTAGGACAGCGATGACTCTCTTTCTCCATTGCGATTGCAGAAGTAATTGTAGTCGCTTCGGAGCTGTAGCACTGTTTCCAGTTGTACCTCACTTGTATCAGGGGAGTGGATGTGTTGTACATGTGGGAATGGAGGAGCAGTACTTTCAGGGTTAGGGCACGAGGCTGGGGGGGAGCTGTTTGGATGCCCATGCTCCCATTCCTGTGGGCTGCTCCTGCCTCCGAGCAGGCTTTGGGTCCAGCTTTCAGCAGGCTCGCTGATGTGGGAGCTGCACGTCGGGTCTCCTGCCAGCAGGAAATGAGTTTCTGTCCTTGGGAACGTCCACAAGGCAACTAAATGTTGGGGTTGGCCATATTCTGATGCACGGTGCACGGGGAGAGCACCCATGTGAGTCCACCTCTGTGTGCTGGTACAAGAGGACGTGGCAGGAGATTGGAGAAATAGAATGGTACTGCCCGCTCCCCTGGTTGCCCCAGGTGCAAGGCATTTCCAAAATGTGGGAAAGAACAAAGTTCATGGAGCAGTGTTATTTTTGTCATGCTTTACTGCATTATTTCTAATTCATTTTATGGCTATTTTAATCCCGCAAATTCCCCAGCTGCCTATTGCCATTCTTGCAAGCGTCCCTGTTGACTTCGGGTGGGGTCCCTCCATGGGAGAGGTGTGGAGATCAGCTGAACGCTCTCCCTCTCCCTCTGCGAGACACAGCTACCAGCAGATCAAATACCAGCTTGCAGCCACCCCGCTTTGTCGAGAAGTTGGCTAAGGGCTGCTGACCAGGAGTCACCTGCGGTGCCCAAACAGTCCCCACTGCAGCCTCATGATCGTCTGGCCTCTTGTTTCATTTTGCTGTCTGTCACCTTAGTAGAATCAAATGATGCTGCTTTTAATTCCTATATTAAGATAGCAGGTCGAGCTGTTTTCTGCACTATAGAAAGATGTTTGCTTCTTTGCAAAGAGCCGTTCATAAAGCTCTGGTGAATATTTTACAAAGGAAAACATTTGCCGCAGTATAGACTATTTTAAATATTTGCAAGAATTCTAATAGGCCATGATTTTAATTCAAATGAAGCTGCTGCTAATCAGGAGACAGAGCTTATGCAGAACTTAGTCTTGCAAGCAAAAAATATTATTATACAGCCACTTAGCATAATTGCTACATAAGAATAGGATCTAGCGAAGCATTAAAGTGAATGTTTGACATTTAAGCATCTGGTTAGAGTTAGTGGGGCTATCATTTCACCTTTATGTCAGAAAAACCCTGCCATGTTAAAGTTTAATTTCTCAGGTTTAGAGCCCATGAGCCTTGCATAAAAATAAGGTTTTGTTTTATATGAAAATGTACTCTGTCACAGTCAGATTTTCTTTTTTTTATTTTTTCCCTCATTTGCCCTCAAACGTAGGTGTCTGAGGCTGACATATTGTCTCAGCAAATTAAGTCAAGCAGGAAGGAAGGGTACAGTGTTATGGCAGAGCAGCAAATAAGATTTACATTTTCAAGGAATAGTAGTAATTAGGCCACTGCATATTTTATATATTCATGTTTATTTTCAAAGCAGTATATCAAAATAAGCATAGATGTAATGAGGCAGAAGTGGTCCAACGAGCGGTCGGGGTTCATCAAGTAAAAACTACAAATTACCCTTCAGTTTTGCTGCCACCCGCAGAGCTTCCATCTTTAAAATAGCAGCAGGCAGGTGCTCTGGCCAGAGCTAATTGGGTCTGTAGTCAGGGACATACTGGGTTCCTGTAATATAAATTAAGAAGGGAATAGGCCTAATTTTGAGTGATACAGTACTTGTCATCGTGTTGTGGACTTCACTTCAGAGCGTGAGGTATTCGGTGCTTTGGGAAATAAAATGAAGTTTTGAGCTGGTTATGCTGGTGCAGATGGTTATAAGTGCTTGACTCGAGGCATCCAGAGCAGTGCTATGGGGGACACAAGCAGACAAGCTCTGAACGCAGGGTCCCAGGCCCCTGAGACAAGATGGTGAAGATCTGAACTCTCCCCAAAGCACATTCTTGCTGCCTGTAACACCATTGTGCATAATGTAAAAGACGGGGTCTTGCGTTCAATGGTTTTGAAAATCAGAGAGATCCACTGCTGCCGTGGGAAGAGGATGGTCTAGAGGGTCCCAAGCTCTCAATCCTCATGATCCAGGAGTGTCCTCCCTCCGGCTGCGTGTACGGTGTCTGTGCGCGGGTGTCTGTTAGGTGAAGTTGCCGCTCTCCCTTGCTGCACTGAGCAGGCAGCTTGGGCAGTAACCACTATTCTTGCCTGTATTTCTGCCTACAGTCTTGCAATGCTTGCCTACACAGAGTGCTGCTTTTCCAGCAGAAGTAATGTGACCACAAAATCAGCTGACTGGCAATGCAATTATAGGTTAATGTAAGGTTTTCAACCATTAAATGCCTGTAGTATTCTTCCTATTTTGATAGCCTTCTTTACAACGAGTGTAATTGTGTAAATTGATCTAGATTTAAAAGAAAAGAAGTCCCTGGAGTTCACTCTCTCTTTTTAATTTTTTTTGGTCACTTCTTTGCTTCATACTCCTATCCCAAAGATGCAATCCTTCCCTAAAACCCGCTCGAGTTATGTACAGTAAGAGAAAACAATCCAGAGCATAACCCTTTGGCTTTCTTCCCCACAGATCTGATGGCACACCAGCCTTGCTGTGGCTCTCAGGAATAGAAAACAGGTCGGGTATTTCCATCTGCCCTCTTTTGAATTGTATCAATTCTGATTATGAGCCAGAAAGAAGAAGAAATGGAGGACAGCTCCCCGCCACTCTGTGTCACCTGCGGCCAAGCGCATTTACCGGAAGAAAACCACTTGTACATCTACACTGAAGAAGTAGATGATGATCTGATATGTCACATTTGCCTGCAACCTCTGCTTCAGCCGATAGACACGCTCTGTGGTCACACCTTCTGCACAGCCTGCCTTACGAACTTCCTCGTGGAAAAGGACTTCTGCCCCATGGACCGCAAGCTTGTAATTCTCCAGACGTGCAGGAAGTCCAGCATACTTGTGAACAACCTCCTGGACAAGCTAATGGTTAGCTGCCCTTTCACAGAACACTGCTCAGAGGTCATGCAACGCGGTCACCTCGAACAGCATTTCCAAACCCAGTAAGTCGTTGTTGATAAACCCTTTTTTCACTCTTTTGCTTAAGGAGAGGAACAAATATCTTCAATTAGTGCTGATTGAAATAGACGATTAATATAGAGAAAGATTTGCAGCTTTCAGTCCCAACGAATGCCTGCAGTATCATGAATTTAGAGCTGAATTGAGTCCATTTATTTGACAATATCTCTTTTTTTAGAATCACATGTGTTCAAGGTACTTCATGCTACCGTTAGCAGTTCTGGGTGGGTAACTTGTGGTTAGCTGCATAATGGAAGTGTGTATTTAGTCATCTGAAGAGATCTGTGAGTTATGGGAAGCTGAGCTATCATAAATATTTTAGTAGTACATTAAGGGTTTTATAATTGCCCTTTCTTCAATCCTTTTTTGAATCGCAAATGACCTATATGAGAAGTAGAGCAGAAAATATTCCCGTTTGGTATTGGTCTTTGGAGCTGAGCATTCCTTTCTTCCAGGTGAGCACTTACCCATGCACCGCAACGTGGGGCTCGCAGAGCCCCGGCTTCTCTGGCATGGTGTGGAAGAGCTCCCTGACTGGACTCCCCCTCCAGGCTCACCTCTCCTGGTGGCCAGGACACCCTCTCTCTTGCCTCTGGGAGGGACGTCTCCAGGGAGCAGTTTGGTTCCTCTGCAAGGAGAGAACTGGTGATGGTTGACCCTCTGTTTTGCAGGGCAAAAGCATGTGTTGCTGCTTTTGTCTTGCATCTTCTGTCTTTTGAAGAAGATGCATTCAGGGCTGTGATTTCTGACAACAGACAAATGCTTTGGCATAGTCCAGGTAACAGCACCTCGGATTTGAGGAGATGTGGGGTCTAAGAGGTGCCCTTTTTTGTGGCCTGTATCTGTTGTCCAGTGAAATTACTTCCCCTGTGGTTTGCAGGTGTGTCCTTCTGCTTGTGTGTTGCTGGGTGAGACAAAGCACGGGTGTGTGGTCACATGGCTGCGGGCTTCTGGGTCTTGAAGCCTGTAATTGGAAATGGCCTGTCATTCAAACAGGTCCCCATTTGAACTGGAGATGTCATTTTCTAAAGCACCTGGATTATACTGAGGAATTTATTCACTGAAGATATTCGGTGGTTTAACAAACCAAAAAATACGAGTGTTTTGCATTACTAAAACTGAAAAAAACCTTTAGCAATAAACCCCCTCCACATGCTAGGGGCTTGGTGTTTGTGGATTTGGGTGTCCTTGGCCCACACAGTTCTGGACCTGGCTGCCCCTGTTGAGGGTGCTGCTGTCTCATGGCATAAGAGGCGGTGGCAGCAGCCTCCAGCCCAGGCCAGGGGTGTGCTGCAAGGTTGGCTTTCTGCTGCTATGAGATAAAATTGGCAAAGTTACTTACAATTTTCTGCCTTTGGTGAGTACTTCTCTGACGTGCCTCAAATACAGATTTCAATAGTAATGCAGGTAAAGGGACTGACAGTCTGCTGTGAGCTGCTGTCACTGAGATTATGTTTCTCTACACATTCCAACCATAAAATCTTGATCCCCTACTGCAAATACCCTTTCCTCTTGCTATACCTATAGCTGACTTGATTGTATTTTAGATCCTCCTTTTTATCTTCATTTTTTTTGAGATGATGGAGCTGTGGCCATAAAACTAGCAGGAAAAAACCCATCACACAATAAAAAAGTAAATTGGAATTTTGGGTTTTTTACACAAAAGACACACAGCTAGCATGATTCCTGATTTCTAGTGTCGACTCTTCTACATGGATATGTGCAAGTCACTCCAGTGTCTTGGTGGTAGTAAAGAAACGCTTCACGCACATGCCTGGCAGAATTGCAGTGTTATAAACCATCATTTGATCCTGTGAAAGCCTGGCAAGTTTTATTCCAGTGCTTATTACTGAATGTCCGTGGCCTGGATTTCTCCCTCAGGATCTTCAAGATCCTCTGCCTCTGACTCACTTGGCCTGAGCCCAACCAGGGGTAGGAGGAATTGGCTTAGTACCATGTTCCCACAGCCTCTTGCCGTCCCTCCTCCCCTGTGCCAGGCTCCCCACACCGAGTCCTGGCTTTGCAAACCCAGGGAGCAGGGGACTGGAGAGACAGAGCAGCAGTCCCCCTTCCCATCAAACTCTAAAGCCTCTAATAAGGTACTGCAGTATGAGGCAGTGCTCCGTAGGCTGGACGGCTTCTTCTTTGCCCCTCATGATATGGATTTTCCTTCCTCAGGATGGTTTCGAGGGCTAAGTTATCTTAAGGCCAAAGGGAAGAGGCAGGGGAGTGGGAAATCATGGGGAACCTTTGCTGCTGGGGGTTTCAGCTTCCCAGGGGGTGGGTGGTGCAGCCTCACTGGCATGCCCACCCAAGGGAAGAATTAGGAAGGAACTTTCTGGGTGACCTGTAAGGGGGACTTCTGCAACCTCGCATTTGCAGAGACTGTGCAGTACCTTTATGTTTTTTCAAGCACAGCATTATTAATTATCACCAGAGGTATCTTAATGCCTCTGCCTATCTTGGTTCTCAGAAATCCAGAAACCTCCCTCACTGTCCCACCTCCAACTCACGGCAGGGCGGGAGAGGAGAAGGGCACTGTGCTCTTCAGGCACCGGCTCCGGCATGCCCAGGCACAGAGCAGAGCGAGCTGACGCTGTTCTCTTTAACTCCAGTGAATCAGTAGAGGGGAGAGAAAGTGTGCAACTTTGCTAATAAAAAAAAATATAAAATAATAATAATCATAAACAATCCGGTGCCTGCGGCGAGAACAGCTCAGAGCCCATCTGAAATCTCGACTGAACGTGATCTGTGTTCTCAGTGAATAAATTAAAGTAGGCTCTGCTGGAGTCGCCAGGGCAGTCAGCAGTCCTCGCGTTTCTTGCATGATTCAGGCTTGGACCAATCCTGGTTGTCAGAGAGAAAATGAAAGCTTGCCCTGATCAGAGACGAGGTCACTGGTGGGACAAGGTGAGTTTGCTGTTTTATGCTTTGTAATTGATGAGAGAACTTTTTTTTTTTTTTAAAAACGCCAGTTACCACGGAGTAGTCCGTTAAAAGCATCCTTATTTTAAATGTTTGCTCTTGCATCCTTCCGAAAAAAACCCAAACACCAAACTGAGAAGAGACACGTCCTTGGATTATTACATGATTTATGTTTGCACAAAACCATCTGACTGGATTTGCGAAATTCAGACCGAGATGCAAACAGCCAGCAGTTGGCTGTGATCTTTTGCGGCGTTTTACTTTAAAAAGGTGTGGTCTTCTGATCTCGCCTGCTTCAAAACTCCACGGGGGGCATTTTTTTCCCCCCTTGTCAGACAGCTACACCCTTCTGTGATGCGGTTTAGCTCGTAACCCATCTGCTTGTGGGCAGTGATGTAAATGTACCAGCTGCCTCTGAAGAACCACTCTGAATCCTGCAGGAGGCAGGTCTCTTCCCCGAGCATCGCTCTCCTCTGCAGCATAAGTCACTGTCTCGCCAACCACGCTGTGCTGTCCCTAAACCCTCACATCTACCCATCCGAGAGTCAGATCGAGTAATCCTCTTACAGGTCAATGATTTTCGCAGTGTAGCTTCATTTAAGGGATTTGAGCTCGATTCGTAATGTGCTACCATTGCGTTCAAATGGAAAGGCTGGCTTAGAAGGGGCTTGGCTGGCACAAAAGCTTCATGTTGTGTGTCCCACCAGCACAGAGACGGTGGGAAGGAGGAAACCTAGCAGCAGTGCCAGCCCTGCACTGAAAATGAAGGCTCTCCTGTTACTGGTCCTGCCTTGGCTAAGTCCTGCAAACTACATAGACAATGTGGGCAACCTGCACTTCTTGTACTCCGAGCTGTGAGTACGCACAGTCGCGTCAGTGTCGTGCTCTCTGTCTGTCTGTCTCACCCGAGCGGCGGGAAGGGGCTCACCACGAGCGTTTTTTGGGGGGGGTCTGTCTGTCTGCCTGTGTGCCTGTACCTATGTGTATGTGTGAAGAAAACCCCGCAATGTCTTGCCAACAGCTTCCAACCGTGCTGCGAACTAGCTGCTTCCCATCCAGAGAGCTAATAATAGCAGTACGTCCCCATTGCTTTTTGCTTGTGAAGCAGCGGAGACATGCCGAGGGAAGCTGCCTTTTTCCTTATCAACTTGCTTTTCTCTGACGATGCTTTTGGTCGTTGTCAGGTTTGGGGTTTTTTATTCCATTTCTGAATCTGTGTCTTCACCCTCCATAAATAGCTTTGCAGGGGAGCTGGGTGTAGAGGAGGGCAGCAGGACAGACACCCCCGGTAGAGCGCTCTCTGTGTGTACATGCATAATGTTCTGTGTGTAAAGCTGCATGCCTGTAGCAAAACGCTGAGAAGACTTTCACCAGAAATAATTCACTCGAGACAGGAAAGAAATTTCCCATATTTCTGTTTTTGCCCACAGCGGAATGTTATCTTCTCTATAATGCAAATCTAAATGTAGCAATCCATGCATATATCTTCATGTTTAAAAAAAAACAAACACCTCAAACAACCCCATAGCTGATCTTTCCAACCCACAAAACAAATATTCTATGGTATCTATAAATGATACTAGTTTAATTTGTGCTTGAATGTTATTGTACTAGTTAATAGGGCTTTTATGAATAGAAATAGATCTTTGTTCCAGTACGTTTTAATTAATTATGTTTTGTTTGTGTTTTGACAAATTATAAATTCCACAAGATGTTCCTTGCGATAATGAATGAAATGGCTAAATCTGCTCAAAAAAGAAAGATGTCTGTATTGTGCCTACAGTGGGAATGTTTTGGTAACAGTTGTGATTAGTACCAATGAGACTAATTTCCGAATGATTTCATCTCTGCTGTCAGACAAAAATAGCAGTTTTGCAGAAACACAAAGTGCCCTTTTGAAATTCTTGTGTGATATGCATGGCAACTATAAATAATTTAGTCACGCTGCGTACAACTGCTGAGGATTTCTGTATGCCATAGGTGTTTTTAAACACTTAACAAATCTGAGGTTGAGGGTTGCAGCTATGCCCTCATTTTAATTTTATTGGCGTTTTGCTTAAGACATTAATTAAAAAAAAAACAACAACCAAACAAAAAACAGTCGAACCAAGCGGGCTACAGGAGCAGTCAAGCTCAAAACAGCAGATGAACACTTATAATGGAAACAATGGCATCTGGGACATCTAGTTTCCAGGAAAACAAACTGATGAGATTAATCAGAGCACAGGCGCAGACGCAGCCTACTTGCTTATCTTGGGGAATTCAGGTTCACTGATTCTCCCAGGGTAAAGGGCTACGACGTTCAGTAGCTATTCCTCTCTTATTTATTCAGCCTTCTAACCCACAGAGACGTTGGTCTCACTGGATGTCGGCAGTCGTTCTTAAGGGAGTGGGTGTGGGCTGGGGCTTGGACGTGCATTTTTGGTTGTCAGCAATGGGAGGTCCCCTCCCCGGTGCCCAGCCCTGGAAGCTACCTAGCACCAGGAGCCGGTGTTCAGGACCTCGCACACCGCTCTGTCTCTGGCCAGGGCAGTGGAAAGCAGGATTTGCTGGGGCTGACATCATCCAAAAGGACACCAGGCAGTTTGAGCTCGTTTCAGGAATTTCTCCTCCTCCTCCTCCACATGTATTCAGTGCCTCTGGCTGCTGCTGGATGCCACACAAGACACTGACGTATTAATCTGTGGGATAGTTTCAAGGTCTTCTCTAACAGCAGCAGTTGAAGGAGGAAGAGGAATACTGTTTTCAGTCCTGTTTAATCAGTTTATATGACTGTTATGACCTACAGGTTGCTACTGTGGTTGCTCAGGCACTTGCATGCAGGAGATTTGTCATGCAGAGTTTTGTGAGTGGGACAGCATGGGCACCAGTGTTCAGGAAAGCCTGGCATCCGGGGCCACAGGTTTGCTGCCCCAACCCTTTTGTGCCCCAAAGCCCACAGAGGCAGCTTCAAAAATTCTTCCCCCCAAGCAACTGAAAAGCCATTGCTGTGTGTAGCATACCTGATGGCTTGGCCCGTGGCTTGAAATAAGACTGTAGTAAGTGGAAAAACTTTTTTTTTTTCATTATTACACTGGCCACTACAAACAGTGGCCTCAGTTAGGACTCATTATTTTGTTGGCTGGCAGCCACCAGAGATACCAGCTGAGGAGGAGGAGTGGGCCAGCAGGGGTGCAAGTGGCAAGGGAAGAGCTGCAGGAGTGTGGGGGGATGTGGTTACCATCACTGGTACTGGCTCATGGGGAAGAATAAGGGTGCTGGGATTCGCACTGTCCCGCTCGCACAGCCCACCTCTTCCCTTCTACCCGATTCAAACAAAGCTAGGGTATTTGTGTTGCATGGCAGGGGTTTGCTTTAGTTCGAGGGCATTTTGTTTTCATCAGCACGGAATGGGCTGCTTGGGGAATAGGGATTACAGTATAGCCCAAAGCCCCTCTGGAGATGAAAGCTCTGGAATCCATCTAAGAAATAAAGAGATTTTAGGAGAGTTGGAGAGGAGAAATGAAGCTGGGGAAAGGCTGCGTCAGACCTTTGCGCTTCAGCTGGGTGCCACGCGGGTAGGAAAGAGAGGTGTGTGGATGCCTTGCAGTTGCACTTGCTGGTACAGGTGTTGGGTGCTGCTAATTTTAGTTTTGTATTAGCAGTCTGCTAATTACAGGTATTCCCAGCAAGCAAATACGTATCTCCTGACACTGTCGCCTGCCCTAAAACCACTTCCCTGGCTGTTGCCCGTTGTCCCTCCCTTGCCCCCCAGCAAAGATCTCAGCACAGATGCTCTTCTTGTCCTCGCTCTTAGCCAAACCATAAAGAGCAGCCCATGGTAAGCTGGGGTGCTCCCTCCTGAGGGGAAGCCCATGGAAACACCTTGCAGAAGGACACGACAAATCTGTGAGGTGTCCCTCAAGGAATCTCTGGGAAGGAGTGGGATGTAGCCACAACAGCCCAATGGCTCACAGCATCGTAAGGGTCTGCATGGGGCTTAAGGAGACCCCAGTCCAGCGTCCATGCCTTCTCCTTTATATGCCTGTAAGTTGCTTCAACAGGCATCTGCTCGCTTTCTTTCTTATCTAAAATATCTTCAGAAAGGAAATACTTGCCCAAGCATTCTTTTGAGTCGGGGTATGTTATTCCCCTGGGTGTGTGGATGGAGAGGCAGCCTGTGGCCACTGGAGGATGCTCTGCCAGGGGTGAAGAGCCAGCGGCACCACTCACACCGAGGGATGCTGACCTCCATCGCTATCCCTCTCACTTCAAAGCAGGACCTGTGCAGCGGGGTGTTTCTCAGTAGAAGGGCTTTCTGCACTTTGGCATCAATGGGTCACTTACTTAGAAATAAAATTATGAGAGGAAGGAGGATGCGAGACTAGGTGGTGAATAACCTCACCTTGTCCCACTGAGGACCTCAGTCACATGGAAAGCGTGGGGTGCTTTCCAACCTAATCCCCCTTCCGCACGTGGCCGTGCTGACCGAGCCAGCACCCGGGAGGGCGCCGGGCATCGCATGTGCTCAGCACAGGTTGAGCGCGGGGGACCACATGGCAGCTGTGCTTGCTGGCACTGCATCCCTCCAAGGACTAAACAGCTCCTGGCCTCAGTCACTGCTGGCACTCCACCAGCTAGATCCACCCCGATAATTTGAATCAAGCCATTTTAAAAAAAAAAATCTATTGTTTGCTAGAGTGAAATGCACAACCTGCTGCCACATGCAAAAAATTACTTCTTGTTTCCTTACCTCCCTTGGGTTTTCTGTGAAACAGTCAAAGGGATCTCACCAAATTAACTGGATCAAGTTTCCCCATATAACTTTTATATGATAACTACTCTCTTAAATTTCAAAATAACACTTTTGGCTGGAATAGCCAGTAAAATTTTGTTTCTCTGTTCATTCAATATGAAAAGAAGAGATGCAAGCGCCAGCTGTCTCCCAGTGTCCTTGGGCAAGTCTTTTTTACGGCAAGCACAATTTAGGTCAAGATATTAGGTGCACCCTCCCGGCCCCCTACCAGCACTGAGCTTAACCGTGCGGCCAACTTCTTTCATTTCTCTTCAATTTGGGGGGGGGAAACTTGTCTCTGGTTTCAAGTCTGTCCTTGTGAAGTTAGCTCCACGGAGGCTGGGAGCGCAGGGCACACATCATTCGTGACAAAATTGATAAGCCCGGAGCGCCTTTGGGGCTCGTGTGTTAGTCCGCTGCAAAAGCCACGTGTTGGCCTCCTTACTCTGTGCAAAGCTGCGTGTATGGAAATCTGTGTCGGAGCTAAGCTGTGAGGTTAATTAAAGCTGAAAGTGTTGGAAAGCAAGGTTTGAATTGGAAAGATTCTTGAATGAAAATATAAAGGAAGTGTTTAGAATATCTGCATTAAATAGCTAGGACAAAGCACACTTGGATAAAATGCCAAGGGTCTTTTCCAGTGTACTGGAATTGGATGTATCTCAGGGAAAGCAGAACTACGGTGACTTAAAGCAGAAAGGCGTGGGTGCCCATTAGCTTCACTCCTATGCTACAGCCTCACAAGGGAGCCAGGATGGAAACATGGCAAACTCTGACATCTTGCGTGGAAGCAAGAAAACCAGTCTCTTTGGTTCCTGACTCTCCCTGTCTCCGATGTCCCTTTGGGAAAGCTTCTGATCTGGATGTCATCTTACATTGAGTACGAGCAGGTACGACGGCACAGGTGAGCAGCAGGCGCTGAGCACTCTCAGGCTCCATTTCTGTTTCTCCCAAGCACTCTGCAAGAGCAGCAGATCCTCCCAGGAGCTGTTTTTCCCTCAGGCTTCTGGGATCTCTCCCAAAATCCCCAGCAACAGCTACCGTCCCCCTCCCTGCCTTGCATCCCACCCCACTCCACCAGCTCCCCAGGCTCCTGACTGGCTCGTGCGCACCGTGCCCAGTCTGCAGGAGGCTCGGGACTCGGAGCCCGCTGTCCCCATCAGGTGTGGGAGATCCTCAGGCTCCACAGGGCTGAGTCTGGCTGCCGTGTTGTACCCCTGGCGTGCAAAGGGGGAGGCAGCGGCAAGGACTTCGGGAGCAAGCTGCAAACCGCCCCTTGTGCTGCCAGAGCCACACTGATTGGGAGCATAACTGCCAGCCAGAGGAAGGAGTTTATGTGAGAATTTCAGTTTAAAAAGCAAAAAGTCGTCTTCTTACACTCATCTTCATATTCCTAGCCCTTAGAATTGCGCAGTAAAACTTAAAATTTTAGTATGAATATGGCCTGAACGGCCCCAAGCAGAAGCCCAGGTAGGTGAACTGCAAATGTACTGTATTATTCTTAAAAGTATAGGAGTTGTAATCTAAACTCATGGTGTTGAGGTGCCCGATATGAATTTGCTGAACACCTTAAGTGTTGTATTCAGGAGTGTGTGATACAGACTACGCTGCCAGCATAGGAGGCGCAGCAGAAAGTAGTTGTTTCCGCTGCCGACCACAGCCATGCTGGGTCCAGTCACTCTTTGACCAAGGACTGATTGCACCCTGCCAAATAGGCGGTGCTTTCCCCTTAGCAGGACAGTGGCGTCTGGGTCTCTCCCCCACCGTGTGCCACCCCCTCCCAGGGACAGTACCTTTCCCCGGCTGCGTTAGAGAGTGCTGCATTTTCGCGGCATGTGTAAGTGTTACTGGTTAGCATCTTTTTCCCCAGCACTGTAAGTCTAGGTGCAGAAATAAATTTGTCTGGGACAGTTCCAGCAACCAAAACCCCTTTGAGAGCTCTAAGGATTTGTTGATTCTGCCTAGGAATTTTGTGTGTAATGGAAGTTGGCATTTCAGTTATACTTTGAGAAAGACCCTGCTTTGTTCCTTCCATGCATGCATGAAACTCACTTTTACTCCGTTCACAGCTACCTACACACACTTGAGATCAGAATTAGACCTTTTCCTCCGCTGGCACGTTTTCTCATGGCTGGAGCCTTCTCACACCTTTGGAAAAGGCTGATGTTGGCCAGTGTCAATCTCAACAAATATATTTTGTTGCCAAAAGTAAAACCTGAGTCAGCCAAAAAAAGTGAAACCCTGCCAAGATGGAAAGGCAGCACAATAATTATGGTTGGCAGAAAGGTTTCTTTTCATGAGTGAGTTATGTCTCAGTTATGTCTGATTTTTGTGTAGGCTGCTCGTAAGTGTGCTTACATGCCTTGCCCATGTAATGGGAGTGCAGAGGGGGCAAACCTTATCTCACTCGGAGGCTGGGAAAAGCACCAGGGGAGCCCCAGAGGGGCAGCAGGGGAGGAGGAAGGAGCAAGGTGATGGGAGCTGCAGGAGGTCGGTGGGTACTCACAAGCAACAGACTCTCATTTCTTGTCTGACATTAAACCACACGGGCCGTATGCTGCAAGCTTGGCCGACCTCTGCATCTCTCTGACAATTAACCTAGTTTAGCACTGGCACTGGCAGCATGACAAGGATATTTTTCCTTGAGCTATTTCTCTGACAAATCTGGCAGAACTGGGCTGTCCTGCAACGCAAGGATAAACACTGCACTTGCAGATCTCTTATGCCTGTCATAGCTTAAATCCTGCTCTGAATACTGGTTCTGAGATCAGCTGCGACACAGCTCGTTTCACTGTAAGGAAGCAGACTAGCAGGTCTGAGGGTGGTCTTGGTTTGTTTTGGTTTTTTTAACACTCTTGACCTTTTGGGGAATCTGCCTTCGAGGTCCCCAGACTACAGAGCAGCCGGCTGCATTTCGTGACCTTCTCCATGAGCAGAGCTATCGTTCAGGAACTAGAACTGATTTTCTGCATCTTGGCATGTGACTGTGCGTCCAAACTGCCACCCTGAGCCGTGTAGTGGCTGGGTGCATGAGGATGCCAACAGCAGAGACACAAAAGCAGAGCTTTTATAGTAACGTCACTGGCAATGTTGGACTAATAGCATAGCCTGCGTGACAGCATAGATGTGGGTGCTTGGGGCTTCCTGTTCCAAAAGGAGGGTCCAGGCTGGTCCCTCTGTGTTGAACTGGTACCTCAATGGAGGTGTTTGTTAGTCAATGCCATGTCGTATGTCGTGACTAAAACCTCACTGCCACAGAAGGATTCCTGGCTTGGAGCTGAACTCTATTTTGGGATTTAGAATGTGAACTTTTTTTTTTAAAACATCTTAGAAAGCTGAACGCACCTCTAGGCCTCAGCGAAGTTGCAGCTGGTGAAGACTGAGGTTAGCCAGCGAATCCTTGGGCTCTCTCTAGAACATGCTTTATGCATTCATACAGTTTATTAATTGACAACAGATTCTGAAGCAACCAGAAGCAGCTCAGGAGCACTTCTGAAGCAGTTCAGGAGCAACCTAGTGAAACAGCTGGAAATTGCAACAGATGCTGTACAACTTCTACACAAAAAGCCCCTGTGAAGCACCTAGAAATTCTGCATGTTGTACAGTATGTCCTCCCAATATGAAGGAAAAGAGGCTGACTGAAACAGTGGGCAAATCAAGCCATATTTCTAGGAAGTTTCTGTCTCCTTTCTGTTGGCAGCACCATCAAACTTTATCAATAAAGTCTTGTTCTTCTCAGCAGTGCAGGCAGGCAATCAGATTTGTCATGATCACACATAGCATTGATTCCATCCACTCTGGTATTCATTCTCTCTTCTTTTTATCAAAACACTGAGCTGAGTAAAACAGATGCCTAGGTGAGGAGGAAATGGTCTCCCCTGGCTCCACTGTCCTTGTAGAGTTGTCTTGCTCCATGACACTGCCATGACACATGGCATGAAGTCAGGTTGAGACAAGCTATTTACAGTTGCTGGAGCCATGCTCGGTTTTTATTTGCTCTTCTACTAACTCGCTGCATAAAATAAATTAATAAAATGTCTTCAGTGGTATACATTTCAGCTAAAAAATTCGATCATCTGTGTATTACTTTGGGATTTATTTTTCCCCTCCTTGACTCTCTTGAAACCACGTTGGCAGGAAGCAAATGTTGTAGGTCAGCGAGTCATTTCATGTGCGCATATTGGGAAGCTTACACCTCGCTCCATATTATGCATTGCAGTCCCATCATCCACTAGACGGTGTGTAATATATTCTTCGTGTAGAAGTTCAATAATTTAGTAACCTCTTAAATAGAGGATGAGGGAAATCTGACATGCTCTGTATTTTCTCCTCTGCAGAACTTAATGAACTGATTAGTAGGCTGATGGCCTCATTATGTTTTGTGTTTTATTAAGAACAGACGGTACTATTTTTGAAAGCATAATTCAAGTATTTTCTTTTCTCCTCCCATATGTGATAAGTATTACTGTTATGTGTTATTTTTAACATTCAGTTAGCACTGGTGATGTCCCACTGTTTTTAACCTTCCTTCCCATGTAAAATGAGTAGTGGAATGGTTTCACAGGAGCATCCACAGAGGCCCCTTCACTCTTGGATTTTATAACTCAACAGTATGAAAGGCCAGAAAACGTTCCACTTGGAGCAGGCTTTTATGGAGAGGAGATGGGCATGATTAACCAAATCTGTCCTGTGATCCCCAGGAGACCACTGGAAGCAGAGAGTACACTGTGCTGCTGCTACTATATGGGGATGTGTAGGTTGATATGGATGAGCAAGGCTGTTTCGCTTGATATGTACGAGCATCTCCTGCCAAAAGGCTAAATTACCATCAGAAATGAGTGCTTTATATGAAGAGCACATGTTGCAACACAGCCCTTCACCAAACAGGTTTTGCAGCGGGAGTGGGAATCCCAGGAGGTGGTTGTGACTTGCCCTTGTCAGCTCCCAGAGGAGCCTCACCGCTGGTTCCCATTTAAACATTTGGCACATCTCTCCTTCGAGCGTTACTACCTGGTTTGTAATTACAGCAGGAAGATGGCACTGCTGGAGGAAGGACGAATACAATTCTTTCCCAAACACAGTGTGTATATGCTGGTGTTTCTTTTTTGCTCTTGGCACTGCTGCGGTTACAGTTGTCATTGGGCTCTGTCGTGGGGATGAGCGCAGCTGCAAGTGCCAGTTGCTGCTACTTTGCACCATCCCAGACTGTGACGGAAATATCGATCCTAGTAATATTAGGAACTCAGTCTAGAAATGCTGAGCCGTGGGTGCTCAGTGGTGGCTACTGCAATCCGTGCCATCCTCGTGCCCCCCTGCTGCGACCTGGGCCCTGACATAGGACTGGCAGAGTCCTGCACATCCCACACCAACTCCAGTGTTGGGGACATGCTGTGTTCTCCACATCTGCTTTCCACCTGCTCTGTGCTGTCGTGGGTCAAGGGTATGGCCATACAAACCTACTTTCCTTGGTGCTGTGTCTGTAAAATTTCTCAGCGTCCATTTTTAACAGACATTTAAATTTTGCGTATCGATGATTTTTAGTGGATTGAGTGTGCGTCATTTCTAGCAAACACACTGCTTCCAACTTCTTCCCTCAGAGGAGATTAAATTCCAGTACATTCTTGTTTTGTCCTTCCAAAGCATGAGTGTAATGAAGTTGGACAGTAATTGTTGCTGCATTTCACTTTTTTTCTGCTCTTTCCCCAATGGTCTCAGCATCTGTAGGTTTGAAGGCACTTACAGTTATGATATTTGAGTTCAAAATAAATCAGAAGAGAATAGACCAAAACAGGACAGAGCATTTAATAAGATATATAGTGTATGTATAAACTTGCACATAATATGTTAAGCTGACAAAGCAAATAAATGCAAAGTCCCACCGATCTGCCTTTTTCATAATCCAGGCTTGACTAATAGTAACATGACCCAAGTGAACAAAAGAAATTTATAAAGGGAGGCCGAGACCAAGTAACCCTCTTCTAGAGGCAATGAACTGTAATCCATACCAGATATTTCCAAAACACATTTGCTCCTGTTCCACCTACATCACAACACAGTCTGCCTGTCTTCCTTTTTCCTTTCCTTCCCTTCCCTTCCTTTCCCTTCCCTTCCCTTCTGCAGAAGCCAAGTTCTTCATATTTTTGCTAACTCAGTATTGCAGAGAGGTTACCAGTCTCTTTCATAGAGAGAAAATGCATTTCACAGATTTGTGATAGTCTCCTTGCCTTTTCTTAAGGTCTGCTAATTGTTGTTCAGATCTTACTGTGCTCCATGTCTCCTCTATTTTTCAAATCCCCAGCAAATAGAGGTTGACAACCAACCCAAAAGATACCACAGTGATTTTGTGCCCTGTGGTGCTTTAGAACACCAAGAGAACTCACAGCTGACAGCATGAAGGTTTTTTGTCTGTGATGAGAGAGCTTGATTTGCTTGCGTGTTGGGTAAAAATAACAGTTTGCTTTTAAATAGGTGCTTATCTTTTTGCAGTGTTACATAAACTCTCTTGATGCTGCCCGCCAAGTGCGAATTGGCTGCTTCTGCCCTATATATGTTTTGAGAGAAGGTGCAGGTTTGAAACTCTTTAAATAGGAATCTTTCCGTTGGTTCCCCTGACATGGCTTGTAATGCTTGTTCAGTCTCTGTCACCAGCAGTGCCAGGCTGTGTTTTGGTTTCTTTAGCCATTTTCCACCTGGCTGCTCCTGGCTACCCTAAATCTTGGTCTTTCCCTTGCTTCCTCTCAATTCCTGTTTTCTTTACACCTCAGCTCTTGCCTCTCCCACACGTCTGCCCTGCTTGGTACAGCAGTACCGAGGGATCAAGGTCAGCTGGGAAGCATGGCCTTGACCATGACACAGCACGCCAGCAGCATGCTTCTCCTGTCTGGTAGAGGAGGACTGAACTGATTTAAAAATATAGGACGCTCTTGGACACAGACTCCGCTGTAACCACTGCAGTAAATGCACAGAGTCAAGATCAAATAAGGACTGAATATGCTGGTCCTGGGTTTAACTGTGGTAGGTGAATGAAGCTCTGTAATTTCAAAGTCACTTGAACCTGCTAAGTTTAATCAGTCCATGGAGAGGCATTTCTGCTGGGGCTGCACAAGCCCTGTCCTCCTCCTTGTAGCAGTGGTGAGGCCCCGTCTGCTCCCTTCTCTTGTCTCCAAGCACCAGACTGATCTGTGAAATAGTCAGTGACAGGGCTATTGCCTTGAGTGTCTTGTCTTGTTCAAGGGGAGGAAGGGGGCAAGGGGAATTTTTTGAGAAACTGGCTGACTTTGATCTGTCAGGGGCCCCCGTGGTTAACTCCAACAATGCTGAGCGCTCCAAGCCATTATTCTTCCATCTCCTTGCACTATTGCAGCACTGCAAAACTCTGAGATGGTTATGCTTCTTATTTTAAATTTATGGATTAATGTATGAGTAGACTGAATTTAAGCCGTGGAGCTTAACTTCAGCAAAACATGTGGAGTCGAAGGCTAAATACGAAGAAAGCTTTATGGATTGACCAGGTTTGGTGAGACTCTCTTTATATTAACTTCACTTCATCAGTCCTGGTGAATGTTAAGCATTTATCTGTTAGACTAAACATAGGTTAAGCCAAGCTGTGAAACAGCTCTATTGTAGAACTGACATCTAATCAGAGTTTTATCTACTGATCCTCTGCCTAGTTAAATTACCACCTGGACTGAAATCCTTAGAAGAGTTGTAAACTGTCCTACAAAACCCACTACAAAAAATGAAAATAAAATAAGCCAAGAAAATAGAGGTCCTAAGTTCTCCCCCTGTATTGTTCAGTTCCTCTTACCTAGCTCATTCGTTTGGTTCGAGGACCTCATCTCTGGTTACTCTGCTATTTCAGTACTCAGACAGAAGAAGCTATGGAAGATGGAAGAAGTGAAGAGTAATATCAACGTGCTTGATTTTTTTCCTCACTTAGATTAGTTCTATACAGATATTATTCCACTGACTTCAGCAAATGACTCTCTTGATATTCATTGGAATGTATTGGGAAGAAAAATGAGGTTTTGTGTACATGGGCAAACATCTATTGTTTACATACATATTGCAGAGAGATAAAGTAGTAGAGATCCAAAAAAATATTTTGGGGGAGAACCACACTGATTCACACTGCATTGTTTTTACCAGAAACAGCAATTTTAAAAAACCAGAACATCCCTTGTGGGTGTGTGGGTGAACAAGTTGAAACAATACAAATGAAATGTCATAGACTCCAACTTCTGCAATCTCTGTAACACCATCCCCCCACCCCCCACCCCCCAAACCACCCCTGTGTGGGAGCTTTGTAAAACCTCAGACTCTACTTTTCCTATCCCTTGTGACTATGGTAGCTCCTTGACAACAGATATTCCAAAACTGTGACTTTTCTCCTGTTTTTTTTTTTTTTTTTTTTTTTAAATTTTTCTCCCAGCATTGGCAGGCACAAACTCCATGACTTTAACACGGACCAGAAAGCCACTTTGAAGCAGGATCTTTTCAGGAGAGTAGCAGGGCTGACGATAAAATAGCAACTCGCCACTGAATGGTCAGGTCTGCAGTTAAAGGGCAGGAGTGTGGAAAGGTTCCTGTTTGTCTCCAGCCTTGAGTCTAGCCCTTGTAAGGGTCAGCCGCATCACCACAGAAGGCCTCAAGGGGTTTAGAGGATGAATAGACTCGCTACCTGTCTCAGAAGCTACTGAAAAAGCTGAACAGTGTAGTTATAGTGGGGGGTTGGATCCTATTCCACTCTCACCACACCTTTGGTTGACCACAGCGATGGGGCTGAAGTAGGAATCATTTTGACATCTTCATTTTGCCTTGTTGTCCTGGGCACAAGGAAGCAGAGGGTTCAGGTTTGTTTTTTTCTGTTGACTGCAGGGAAATTCAGGGCTTACAGTTTGGGTCTTCATTGAAAAAGCTTCTGTGCAATTTTTTTCCCCATCCCCTGGCAGTGCTCGAGGATGGGATATGTCTCGCACTGTATGATGCTCCTCCCTCACTCCGTCCCCATCCTCCTGCTTGGGGAGGCCCTGGGCACCGAGGAGGACAGGAGGCAGCCCTGAGTCCACCTGAGAGCTGCCATGGCTCCCTGCATGGGCATACACCGTCTGGATTTCAAAACGACCTCGAGATCATGGGGTTGGACTAGATGACCTCTAGGGGTGCCTTCCAACCCAAAACATTCTGTGATTCTGTGATTCTATGACCATGTTTTGCCCCCGAATGTGCGTGACATCCTGCAGAGCCCGGGGACTGTGTTTCGCTATTTGTCTGGGGATGCTGGCGAGACAACTGGCCCTGCATGGACCTTCCCTGAGGCAGGCAGCTTGCGAAGGGGGCAGATAAAGAGAGAGAGGTGGAGCCATGGTTATGGCCTGAAATCCTTCTGCTACCATTCCCTGGACGTGGCTGTGACCAGGCAGCGGAGGGCTGATACAGGGCTGTCTCAGCTGCAGCATCTGCTCCGAGACACGCCTGTGCTCTCCTTCATCAGAGAGAAACAGGGAAACTGGAAACTAAGTGATTTTATAATTTACATGCCTGTTTTTCAAGCGGTGTTTTCTATTTGTAAAGTTAGTCAGACCTGGATTTCCTGAGCAATGTTTTCAAGAAAGGATCGCAACCATGTGAAGCATTATTCTGGAACCACCTATTGTGCTGTCTGCTGATGACAACTCCCTCAGCAATTTTTCTCCTTCTCTGACCTTTCCAAAAAGAACAGCTGTGCTGCCTATGGTCCCCTGTGCCAGGGAAGCAGTTGCTGATGTTATCCTCCCCTCCTTTCTGACTGCTTTGCAAAGAGCACTCCTTCCAGGTCTTCTGAAATAGTCACGTTGAAGAGAAATTATTCTTGCCCTTGCAAGCCAATGGTGAGCTGTCAGGTCCAGGCCTGAGCAGAGAAATTCGGGTGATCCATGATTCTGAGTCTTTAGCAACACTTGGGTGCAGCTCCAGAGTTTTGTTTCCAGTCCCAACCTCTTTTGTGCTTTTAGAAGGTAGATGGGTGTCTTATTTTAGTTCCCCTCTCTCCTTTTTGCTAGAGATGCTGAGGTGTCTGAAGGGGAATAAAAGTGCCGTTCCTACAGTTAGGGGTCTATGGGACTGCTTTTATTCTTATTGCTTTTTGTGCTATGGCAGTTTAAAGAACCCACAAATGAGCCAAATCTGCGTTGTGGGAGATGTTGAACAAAAACATAGTAAACCCTAAGGACTTTTTATTACACGTGAAATAAAACAAACCCATAACTTGTTTTCAAGATGTAGCATGGTGAGGGGTAGACCCTGGCTCTCACAGAGCTCCAGAGCTTGAACTGCAGGACAACATCACCTCTTAACTGATCCTGAGCCACCACTAGACACGGCTGATCAAGTGAATCACCTTTTATGGAGTTAGGTTCTTTTATAAAGGATGCTGTCAGAAAAGTCTGCCTACTGACTTGGGACATCTTTGTACCCCTGAAGTTTTATTAGGGCAACAGAGTTAAAATGATACTTTAAAGATGTTTATTAGCAGAAAACAAGTTATCAAAGGAAAGAAAAAACTGGTCTATTTTTCCCCCAGTAACAGAAGGGTCTCTTGCTTTACTTATGTCCATCATCAGAAATGTCTGTGCTTCATTACACCTGATTCTTTGTGGGCTAAAGAAATGGGCAGGTACCTTTGTAGACTTGAAAGTAAGCCATAATTGCACTGTTACCTTGATCCACTACTAGTGTGAGGGAAGGAGCTCAGGGTGCAGAACCTGGAGTTACAGGGTGCAGTGGCATCGGGAAACTAACACCTAAAATTGGCACCGAGAGCTCCCACGGTTTCCATTTGGAGCCCAGAAGAAAGGGCAGGGAAGAAAGGGCAGAAGTTATTCCCAAAAAGATGATTTGAGCACACAGGGAATTTAATCCATAATAAAGCTGGGTGTGAAGTGACAGTACCGTTCTTACTCTAGGGTAGCTTCTCTGGTGAATGAATGCTCTTCCTCTGGAATAGGGATGTCTCCAGGGAAGCTATTCTTAGGTGTGTGTATAATATACATAGCGTGGCGAAGGTAGCATTCCACAACCACAGCAGTAATCACGTACTTCCCTGTTGCAGACAATCCCCTAGCAAGCAGCACCATCTCTGGAGGCTGACATGGTTAGTTAGCCTTTGCAGAACATTCCGTGCTCAATTTTGGAAGGTCTCCTTAATGCCAGTATCTAAGTATTCAGCAAACCCTCCTACATGTAACATCTTCAATCAGCTTTTAAAGAAATAAGAAAAGAATTTGCCATGAGGCTGTTGTTCTGTTTACAGTCACTAAATTGGTAGGTCTTTCTTTCTCTTTCTTCCTCCTTTTCCCTCTGTATTGCATCCTTACAAGCACACGGTACTGAGCACTGAGCATCTGGCTTTGCCCTTCCAGCAAGTGAACTTGGTTCAGGAGCAGGTAAAGGAGTTCCTCAGCAGGTACAACCAGCTGAAGACAGGTAAACCACCAACCACTGATCCAAGGCATTACAAAAAATACTAAACAGAGACCCATGTCTCAATTGCTAGTATAAATATGTAAATGCACCACCAGTTTTGTTTAGCCTGTCTACTCAATATTTTTTTTTATCCTCAATGTTCATGTCAGGCTGGGGTGGATCTTTTGGAACCAGAGAAAATTTTCTCATTGTAGCTGTAAGATTATTCTGCATTACAAACCCAGTCAGTTTGGTTTGATGAGCCATCTGCATTTACAGGCTGTTGCGGTAATATTTACATGAAGCAAGTAGGATTTGCTTTACGTATGTCTGAATCTGGGCTGCCAACATGTCTGATGCCCCCGGCATGCTGCCGTCTGCTGGACACTGGTGTAGATGTCCAGCTGGAGATCCTGTCTGTTGGTGATGGCTTCGGTCACCTTGAGTGACGGTGTGGGCAGTGCCTTTGCTGTGAAAATTAGCAGGTGATGAGGCATGGTGTGAGCATGCTGCTGGAGGTCAGATTGCCAGCTCCCTTCTGAAGGACCAGGATCATCTCAGTTTGAAGAAGACGGATGTAATTATCCCCCTTTCAGAGCCGATAATGAACTGACATCATTTCCTATGCCACCTTGGTTTTCCTTCAGGGGGTCCATCATCACTGCTAATGAGACCCAAGTCTACTTAAATCGTGACGTTAACAAAACAGCCTGGGCTGGAACAGCCTTGGGCACAGAGGCTGGCTGAGTCACCCAGATGCCACAACCTGTCACAGAGAATCCACGATTTGGATTCATTTCAAGGCCGCCTCTCGTGCAGCAGCCTCCACCCATTTTGCGGGAGCAGCAAGGTCAAGCAGGATGTGCCCTCTCCTAGGACACCAGGGGCAAGGCCACTGTCTTGGATTACCTGGGGGAATATAATTGCAGCTCATGCTCAAGGTGCAGTTCTCCAAACCTGCTGCCCAGGTTTGCCCACGGTGTTCTAGGTGCCCAGCTGCATCCATCACGGTTATTTTTTAATTTTGAAAGCGAAAATAGTTATTAGAGCTTGAATATTGGAATTCCAGTTGCTGCAGTGGCATAAAAGGGGAAATGAAAGAACAGCTTCCTAAGGAACATTTGGGGATTTTTTTCTATTTCCTGTATTTTAGTAGGAAGAGTACATAAGTTAATGTGTTTTGTAACAGGACAGTATGAGATGATTGCTTCTTACCCTGAATTTTTTTTAATTAATTGAATAATTAAAGAAAAAAACAGAGTGAAAATATTTTTTGTTATTTATACTATGCAAAAATAGCATGAAATCTGAGAGGGTAGAAGTGACTAAGAAAACTTAAAAAAACCTATAGCATCTGCAAGCTATAGAATATGAAGAAGTAGCAGCCTGAGCAACTTGGGCTTAAAGTAAGGTATGGTGAAAAAGCTATTTTTTCTTTCTCCTGCTTTTTTACAGTGAGAACATTCACTGGAACAACCTCCCCAGGGATGTGGTAGGTTTCCTATCACTGGAGGTTTTCAAGATGTGACTGGAGTGCTAGATAATCTCATCTAGGCTCCCTTTCCCATAAAGGGTTGGATCAGATGACCTTTCAAGGTCCCTTCCAGCCTAGGCTGCTCTGTGATTTTGTGATCCTTGCCTTTGCCAGGGAAATCCGTTTTGTTTGTTGATAATACGGTACCCACTTCTGAAGGCATCTTCTGTAATTAAGGGGTTCCGAGGTTGGATTCCTGCTTCCACCCTAGTTTATGCATTTTATCCCTTGATTCGTCAGTTAAATCCTGGTGGTTTAAGAAAACAATACACATTTTTACGGAAAGCTTCTCTACCTGTATTTGAAGCCCCAAAGATCACTTCTTCAGCTTCAGACTGAAGAAGGGCTTGTGGGTGGTATTGCCAGTTTTTCCCCAAGACACTGGTTGGACAAACAGAGGACGGTGCTTTTTCTTATGAACCTCTCCCAATTTCAGCTGAAAAGCCACAGCAGCCTTTGAAATGGGATTCAGGTTCTCCCTCCCCAGGCAGCAGTTTTTCTTTTAGCGATAGCATCGGGCTCCCTCTTGCTTAATCCACCTCTCTGAATAAGCTT
>NW_009260264.1:1602297-1614785 GCF_000687185.1 Egretta garzetta | reverse complement strand
GGGGTCAGAAGCGCTCTTGAAAACTGAGGTGCGAGGGTGTGAGCTCTGTCAGCCTCCCTTGACAAGTTAGTGGTCCATGTACAACAGGAGGCAAACGGCACCACTGTGGTTTTGGATGCTTTCCGTAGTCTTGAGCACAGCACTGCCTGTAGGTAGCTATGTGGGGAGAAGGTTGAATGGACTGGGCTTTTTTCAGATTTGGCTAAATGGAATTCAGGTTAAAAGTATTTCCGACAGTTCTGTTAATAAATGGTGATTCAAAAAAAGTATTTTTTCACAATTTTTTCAGCATAAGTGAGCATTTCCTACCATGTGAGCTTGCAGAAGACTGTAAACAACATTCCAGCCATACTTGTGTTGTGGCTGGATATGGACTTTCTGGAGCCTTTAAATGCTTTTACAATGTGTGTGTATTTTAATGGGAGAGTGAAATATCTCACTGAAATATCTCATAATCAACTGGGTAGAACCCATAAAACTACAAGCAGTGAAGATTTTTGCATGCCCAATGGGTTTGGGGTTGTTTTGTTCTGAAAACTGGCTCGTAATGTCCCTCTGATCTATCTTCTTCCAGGCATACGTGCAAAGGGGACGGCTGCAGAGCCAGGAGGAGTAGAAACCAGAATGGCGTTTCTCTAGCAAAAAGTGCTAGTGTAATGAGATCTTCAATCAATAGTGTGACTTATGTACTTGTTATTTTAAGTTTTTAAGACGCAGTGATTCATGAGTCACGTGCAGTGCACTTCTTATAGGACTGATTTGGAGTCCTTGTTGAATATCAGACATTGGATTTGCTAAGACAGGAGAACTACTTTTTAAAATGGGAAATGTTTCTGATGTCTTAAGACGCTCCTTAGTCATGGTGGTGGAGATGTTTGCACAACGCTCAGATGGGCATCTGACAGGGATCTCTTTGGCTTTCAACTTCTGAGAAGGCATGCTGAGACCTCCTTTTTTGCCATTTTCCCCATGAGGAAGGAAGTATGTGTTCAGGGCTTGATGTGTACCAAGATATGTTAGCAATGCAATTTAGATACCCATGCTGACCTAAAAAGGATATTAGTGACTTTTGGGTCACTGAGATCAGAGGCAAGTGCCCACCAGCTGTGGATGGCTGTCCATAGCATGCTCTGTCAGTGAGAGGGTATAAAGACAGCATTCGTTATTCAGTGGCTGCAGCCCTGTTGTTTCCTGTAATTTCAAATTCCAGTGGAGAACATATTAATAAACCCAAGCCTTGCGTTGAAAACATCTTGAAATTGAACACAATGTTCCCGTTTTGTAATTTTACATCAGAGATTTAGGTGCATGTGTCACTGCTTTGTGCCAACAGAAGCTTCAAGCCTGCTGGCAGTAGTGCTGGCTTGTTGAGCCTGTGACATCGCAGATATTGTAATTAGTTTTATTTTTAAAAGAACTGTGTGCTAAGTATGTGCGAATACGAAGTTTCTGTCTGGCAGGCTCTTCTGTCTGTAGCTGCAAGAATCAGGTTATGCTGATACTGTCACTCTTGTTAAAAAACCAAAACCCCTTCTCCCATTGCAAGCATATTTTGCTCACTGCATCATAAAGTTTTTATAGTATAGGTGGGGATAGTAGGAGAGGAGAGGTTAAGTTCCAGGAGACTAGTTATACCTGTTGAATATAATCCAGTGATCAAAACACTAAACGTGAAAAACACATGAATCAACAGACTGAATGCTTGTTCTTAACATTAATTATATGTGTATCCACATAATGTGAAAAATGCAGTGTATTGGACTGTGCAGTATTATGAAGTATAGCATTGCAATGCCTTAAGAATTTCTTTGTCCTTGCACTTGTTATTTTTGTCACAGATAACTTGATTTTAGCAGCATTAACATTTTTTTGAGCCTTTGTATATATATGCTGTGATTTTCCTTAGGCTCATTTTTCAGTTAAGGTTCTGAATGAGGAATATATTCAGTGATCCTGCTGCAGTCTCATTACAGACGATCTCAATTCCTACTGTGAAAAGGTTGTATTATTATTTTATTAGTGTAAGGCAAAATCAGTGGTCAAGACTGCCTGCAGAGTACCCATGCTGTTCTTTGGTCTTGGATGGACCTGAAAACCCGATACGAATCTGACAGCAGTTGATGGCAAGTGTTATGTTACATTCCAAATACCCAGCTGACACGCATTGCATGCGATTGCTCCCTTGTGCACACCGACTGTAGATAAAAGACTATACGAGCGTTGATAAGTACCCAAGTTTTCCATGAAGAAAACTCTCAGGGGTCTTTCTAATTTATGTTTTATCACTTTCTTTTGAAACAATGTTCCAGCTTCACTCTTCTTCAAGAGTGGGGAAGGCTGAAGCTTTTAAGTGTGTTGTGTAGAAAATGATGCAATTGTGGAAGGTGATGAAAGCACCTGGTAAAGTTCCAATCAACCACCAGCTTTACTGAAGTCAAGAGGAGTTTTTAGTGCTTTAGGACTTTAATATAGCACTTGAATGGGATTAGTGGGCTTAAATGATGTACTATAAGCTGTTGAATGCTAAAAGCTCTAGAAGACATCAGCAAGGTTTACAGGCTCTCACCAGCTCAAAAATGTTAGCGCCACGTGTTTTGTTTTTCCCTCTTATTTTGCTCTCATCCCCTACCCAAGTTCTCATAGGTTCCTTGCTGCGTCAGTACCTGAGCACCTACCAAGAGTTAGAGATAGTGTGCTGCTCCTCTGTTTTCCTTGTTTGCGTCAGCTGGCGTGAGTATGAGCTATGTTTAATATTATTAGCTCACTCTTGGGGAGCTTCAGTATTTAATTGAGTAAGTTCAGTGTAAATAAATACTGCTGCTGTTTTGCATCACACAAGATCACTGTGGTTCTGTACTTCTGGCGAGTAACTTCCCCGTGATGAAAAATGCTTGTTTATAGTAATCTAGGAGCAAATAATGATTAATAGGCTGACTGCAGTCTTTCAGCCTGGTTAATTCCTCATTTTTGTTGCTCGAGGCCTGCTTGTGTTCTGTCTGAAAGGCAGCATTGAAAAAGTAGAGGCTGTAGCATCAACCCAAGGCCACGCCTTGGACCAGGCTGCTGGTGCCCTTGTGAATTCTCAGAGCATTGGTGGCTTGGGCACAGGTGGGCATCAGAAGGTGAAGCCACGAAGTCAGTTGTGAATATGAGCTTCTCTGAAGTAGCAGCCGTGTTAGGCACCACATAGAAGCTGTGCTAATCCATACAAGAAGTTGGCATTTCCAGCCCCTCTGCTTACTTGCCCATCTCAGCTGTCTCTAACAATGTACAGCTCTGTTCCCCTATGTGTAAGACAGCTGCAATTTGTTGGAACAGTTTAAGACTGGAAATGATGCTTGAACCTTGAAGAGAAATCAGTATGGTTGCAGTTTCAAAATCATCAGCAACAGAGTAATGGCCTGGAAGAAGCATCAGGGGAGGGAGAGAACATGACCTGGACCAAGAATTTGTACGCAGTCCCAGCAACAACTGGGATCATTGCACAATAATCCCAGTCATGATTTTTGCCCACAATTGCAGGCAACTGGTATTGTTTACCTATTTCATCCAATTTCCTGTTCCCATGATAGAGGTTAATGGGCTTTTTAAAAGGTTTCATAACAGAAGCTGTTGATGGTGGTTGAAATACAACTTTTTGCTTTTTAAAGAGAAGGGGAAAAAAAGCTTAAACATGACCACATGTTACATGATACTTTGGTAGCATGTACACAAAGCTTAAACTCTACAATTTATTTAAGAATAAAAATGTGGTCCAAGTTCTTTCAAACCTCCTGAAAACTAGTAGGAAATCTGGAGATTCATCCCTTCCCTTGGTATGAACAGTCAAATTCAAAATGGGGATTTGGTTTTCACTGAATGCTTGTTCCATTTGTGTCTGGCACCGGCTGTCTGTCCGTCAGTAGTTTTGGGAACTGTGACGACTGAACTCTGAACTGCAATTCCATTCTTCACCAAGGCAAAACACTTTAAAGGGCCTGTACCAACATCACTGGCCGTGTTTGCTTCTCCTTCTCAGCAGCCAAATCACAGAAATGGGAGTACGTCACTGTAGCTTACGACTAACATAGTCATTATAAAGAACGCTCAATACATATTTTCTTCATATGCTTAGAAAACCTTTTTTTTTTAGTCTGTGGGAACTATAAGTCCTTTTTGTAGTGGTGCATGCAAATTTGTACAGAATAGCTGGCATGGAAGTGTAAATTAACAGATAATCCTATACATGTAACTTATATAATATACAAATACATTTTGTTTGACAGCATCATAGTGTAAAAGCATTGTAAAAATTACATCCCTTCCCTGAGGTCAGATCTTTACAGATAAGACACAGCACATCTTTAGGCTTTACTAGTAAGGTAGTTCCAGAGTTTGTTGAATTATGATGGCTTCATTAAAACAAAAACCATAAGGAAACCATAATAGAGTACGCAGAAATTAAACTGAAAAAAAAATATATTTGAGAGGTTTTTCCTATCTTGTGGGAAGGTATTTAAGCTAAATAACTTCAGCTTAAAGAAATAAATGTTATGAGGACCTTTATAAATATTTATAGGGTCATAAAGCAGAAATATAGAATTACTAAATCTACTATGTGTTTACCCTTTTGCAAAGGTCTCTGACTGAAAATAGGGAGCAAATAACATGAGAAAAATCTCTCTGACAGCTAGAAGAGAAGCCATTTGCCTCATTTGAACGTCTATCGTAGTTATCTCCGTGCTGACATGAAGAAGTGTTTATGGAGGCGTAGGATGGAATTGCTCATCTTCAACCCTCCGGAGGCAGCAGGGATCAAGCTGCCGGCCCGCACCTCCCTCCCAGCCAGCCCTGAAGCCCCAGGTGTCAGGAAGCTATCTCTAAAACGTTTTTGTTTATAGGGTTATTGAAGCGAAAGAGTAATGGTAACTGGGACAATTTCCCACTTAAGTTAGGTGAAAAATGAGCATTTTTTTTCTCCCAAACAAGATGGCAAGCCTCTGACACTGTGCTAAGGGAGGCCATTGGGGAGAGCATACCCAAGTGCATCAATGCCAGGGTACAGAGTACACAGAACAGCAGTGGTGAGCATCTAGAAATGTTGCTGGCATTATGAAATTGAAGTGCAGGTGCAGAGAATAGCCTGTTTCTAGTTGTCTGTTTAGACAAAGGGTTTTTGCAGCCTGACTTTCAGCGGATGTTGGTTGGAAATTGCAATCCAGGAGTTTAAGCTTTGTTTTTTAGAAGCCAAATCCCCTTCTGTATGAATATTGAGTTTAATGTAGGCAGGACCTTCCTAGACATAGCTGGTGATTACAGTAGCCTGAGGAATGCTATTGACATGACACAATCCTCTATAAAAAGCAGAAAAGGCAAATGCATTTAAAAAAAAAAAAAAATCTGGTTCTTATTTATGAAGCTTTTTTCACACGCAGCATTCACACAGTGGTTAATCCCTGCAAGAACTCAGAATTACCAAGGAAGAAGCATTGCTGTTTAGCACTTGGTTCCAGGATTGATTTTCATATATAGCAAAGAAGAGGAATTTTACATGTAGGACCAGGATTCACAGAAGCCAGATTCCTGAGCAGGGATGATACAACATCATTGGGGGTAAGGAGCAGCAAGGTACTAATCACCTTCACTGCTGAAGATGTTGATATCTCTGGCCTCTTAAGCTCTGGTATGGTTGGTCTGGAAAGGAGATCGTGCATTTGCAGCCTTTTAGATTAGATCCGTAACACGGGATTTGGCTGCAGTTTAGATACCTCGCTCCTTTTTTGTTTTTTTTTTTTCTCCAATTCCTGGTGCAAGGCTGGCAAAAGTAAGGTCAGAAGAGTTGGTCTCTGCCTGAGAACTGACCAAGTCAGTTCCCTCACTTATGATGCAGTTTCAGAAAGCTTTAGATTTTAGGCCATATGGTCTTAGAGTTTCATCCATATGGTTGGTACTGGGGTGCACACACAGCGCAAATGGTTCCTGTAGGGTAGGAATTGCCAACACCTTCTTGTGAATCAGCCTCGCTGCTTCAAATCCCCCCTTCCTTCCCAGACGTGGCAGGAACCTCTCACCAGGTCTCCCAAGTGAGGTTATCGGCACCAGGTTATCCAAAATGCTCCTTGTTGGTCACCTTCAGTTTCTTTATCAGCTTTTCCAACAGCTCAGTTCAGGGGTACCAGAGCAGCTGGGGGAGTTTGCGTGGTGGAGTTGAGGTGTGATACCCACTGTTGGTACTTCTGATCCCGGCTTCTGTCAAGCCCCAATTACACAGGAATGAGACTGTGTGCAGGAGGGCATAGCTGGAATATACTTGTCTGCCCTGATCAGGCTTTAGCTTCGGATCAGCGATGACAGCCCATTACGCAGTATTTTCTTCTGCTAGGCAATCGTGAGTGCTTTGTATACATTATTCTTAATTGCACTCAGACAATGTGTCCATTACTGCTGCTCTAAAGCAAAACAGCACCAAAATATGAGTGCGCTGGAAGTGAGTTTGGGAAAGCACTGCTAGAACTGGGGTGGGAGAGCTTCTGCTCTGTTTATTTGTGCCAGCCCTGGCTCACAAGCACTGTCATGCTCCAGGTTCACTTTTTTCTCCTGTTTCCTGCCCAGGCAGTGAGGGGCAAGACAGGGAGAAAGAGGGGCAGCCCGTGAAATGACACAGATAGAAAGCGGAGCATTTTTAGAAGAGCAAATGCATTCTAAATATATACATGCATTTTTTGCTTGTGATTTTGTTTCTTTTAAATCATTAGAAGTGAGGTGAAAAACCCATGCGGTTGTCCTTGTTTATGTTTTGCCTTTACATTTTGCCCCTGTGTCAAGCCTGAGTGATGGAAATCCTTAAGGTCAACCACACTTTCAGGCCCCCCTTACTCTGCTGTGGAAATTAGGAATGCTGCAAGGAAAACACATTTCTGTTTTCTGACCACTGTTTTCATTTGAATTTGCAAATAACGTGGAAATGTTTCTGTTGGCTTTGAGTTTGACCAAAGCTTGTTTTTACAAATGGTAGGACCAAGTTAAAGCAGCCATGGGGGTTTGGATCTCCTGGCTCCAGCACTTGGGATGTGCTGCTTCTGAGGAGTGGACTGCAGAGCCTCCCTCGTGTGTGCAGCAGGGTGCGGGGCAAGGCTTGCCCTGTGGCCACCGGCATTGATGCCAGCCAGAATTGTAGCCCCAGGTGAAGCTTCAGTAGCCCCCACTGCCCTCTCACTGCCCAGTGGTTAGTTCCTACAGCCAATATTTAGGACAGCGCATTTCTGCTTCATAAAAGAGGCCGTGCAAATAGAAGAAACCATTTTCTGAACTCCCTGTATGCACCGAGTGACACCACTCTTAACGGCATGAACTGTACAACACACATTATTCACGTCTGTTTATCTTTCTCAGTTTTGGCCTTCAAATGGTTTTGGTATCATATGGCTGCATGCATATGCATCTCAGCGCAACTGAGAAAGAAGATAAATCTGTAGTTCACCTTGGCCACCAGACAGCATCAGGTTTGCTTTCTGACTGGCCTATGTGAATCAGGTATCCCGCTCCTCCAGCTGTAAATCAGGCAGCTGATTAATAATCACAGTGAGAGAGATAATTAGTACTGGCATGTAGCTGCTTTATGGATCTCTCTTTTCTGGGAGCCAAATGCAACCATATGGAAAAACATAGCCGAGACACTATAAATATGATTCCACTTAGACAGTCATCTCTTCTGTTTTCTGTTATCACAGCAGTGTCAGCACAGGAAAACAATGAAAGTGAAGAGATGCTCTTGCAGATTTTATTACAAGTTTGAGGGCTCGGGACTTTTTTTTTTTTCTTCTTCAAGGACACTGTGTTAACCTGAAGAAAGAGGGCTTGATTTGTGTTCGTTTATGCCTGCCACAATTATTTAAGAACCAGCTCCAGTGCTCATACTTGAAGAGCTTTCGTTCTCTTTTAACTATTTCTGGCAGAGCTAGAAAGATCTGCCTTGTGCTTTGTATCATGACAACTTGTCTTCTCCAATAAGCCACATCTTAAGCTGTGTCAGCCCTCTCTCCATTCAAAGTAACTGTGTTCTGTTCATTGCTGTTGGATTGATGCTGTTGACTGGGTGTCTGCAGTGCAGCCAGCAGCAGCAAGCAAGGATTTCCACAGAAAATGAAGCCTTTCGTCGTGAAGTGCAGATGGGCACCAGGCAGCAATTGAATCCATGTAGCTGGGAATCTTTGGGCAGAGCCTCCTCGGATCTTCCTGTTGATCTTCCTGCAACACACTAAAAATAAAAAACCAGATCTTCTTCTGAGGACCCATTCACAAGGCTGGTGCCCTAATATCAACTTCTGAAACTTTACCGGCAGAGTGAAAACAGACGAAAATAAAGTAAAATGTGGAGTAAGAATATCTCTTACCATATTCTGACTCTTTGCAGGATCTCTGTAAGGCAGATTGTCTTTTGACAACAGCAAACAATTCACCCCAAAGTCATTTCCTTGCGTGTGTTTCATTGTGGTGGCTTTTTAGACTATTTTTACCTATTTTGTTGAACACTCATAGACTGGATTAGTAAATGTCACCCCACTGCAAGTGGGAGAGGCCAAGGATGTCAGGGAGCTGTTTTCCCAAAATGCCGTGTTGGAAAAGTTTAGGTAGGCTGCAAGAGGGGGAGGCCTTTGTAGTTCTGCTCCCAATGAAATCTAAAGGAGAGCATCTTGCTGGGATGTGGGATACTGGCAGGGTGCGCAGCTCCCAGCAGCTCAAGCTAATGAGGGAATCAGACCCTTTTTTGGTGGAAGGAATGGGAAAATGCCTGCTACAGTGGAGGTGGGAGAGCTCTTACTTTCTGTTTTACATTATTATTGTTGCAGTCTCATCTTGGAATAGTTGCCCCAAATAGCTTTTTGTTGTTCTTTTGAAATAGTTGACCAGCCTTCTCTTCCACAGGAGTATTTTCTTTTGAGACACCTCCTTTTTCTTGTGAAAGGTTTTAGAAATAACTTCTGACACATCTATTCCCATTCAAACCCTAAAACATATACAAAGCCCTTACACAGCTGCATCAGTATCATAGAATCATAGAATCATTTACGTTGGAAAAGACCTTCAAGATCATCAGGGCCAACCCTTAACCTAACCCTGCCATCCCACCACTAAACCATGTCCCTAAGCACCTCGTCTGCCTGTCTTTTAAATACCTCCAGGGATGGGGACTCAACCACTTCCCTGGGCAGCCTGTTCCATGCTTGACAACCCTTTCATTGAAAAAATTTTTCCTAATGTCCAGCCTAAACCTGCCCTGGCACAACTTTCCCCTTGTCATATCGCCCATTACCAGGGAAAAGAGGCTGACCCCCACCTCACTACAGCCTCCTTTCAGGTAGTTGTAGAGGGTGATCAGGTCTCCCCTCAGCCTCCACTTCTCCAGACTATGTATCTGTATGATACAGTTTGGGTTGGAATTTGTTTTTCCTCTTTAAGATGGAAGTTGCCAGAAGCACTATGAGGTAAATGATGGTAAAACATAATTTAGTGCTAAAAAAAAAGTATTTAATTCAATTGCCTCTCATAAAAAGCCAATACCATAAGAGAAATTAAACTGTTGCTCCAAAGCTGATTTAGAGAGCCCTGTGACTTGTCCTTATCTCATCTTTGTGTCCCAGGAACTTCTTCCATAAATCATTTCTCTTCCAAGGCCTCTGTTCAGTTGTACTACTTCTTTTTCTGACACTTAAGCCACTAGCATTGTGTACTGAATGTATTATGCATTGCCTTTTGTGCATGCCATATATTACAAAGAGCTTTCTCTCCCTAAGGGTTTCTGCAGCTATTTCTGTGAGTTCATCCTACAGGGCACTTTTATGAAAGTCATCAGTTAGCCTTTGCTATGAAGAAGGAGATAACAGTAACTGAAAGCAGGCCAAACTCATTAGATTATGATTAAAAGGCAGATTACTTCTTTTAATGTAGTGAATGAGGTTCTAGTGGGTGGGCATTGGGCAGAAGTGGTGCTAGAGAAAAGTCACAGGTGCTGTGTTCTTCAGCCACTCTGTCTCTTCAGTTGGTTTATAGCTTTAATTAAATACTGACTCATGAAGAGCACAGTGACCTTTAATTTCATTCAAGTGACTTTCTTTAACAAGTCTTAAGAAATTCCATGCATGTTCCTGCCTTTGCTGTCGAAGATGAATCTAGAGCAGAGAGTTGGGACCACAAGTAAATTGTTTCAAAGCAGGCTTGTAATTTGCCTCTCACTATGCTGCATCTTCAGCTTTTCTGGGAACTTGCATGTCTCCACCAGAAACAGAGGATTTTGCCACGGCAGAGGTTGAGTCGTGATTTAGGATTTGGATTTTCCTCTGGAATTACTTTAGAACCACCCTTGAGCTCCCCAAACTGGTCCCAGGCTGGCCAAAGGACCTTGGTCTGAGGTCTGAGGACCTGCGCTCAGTCATTTGGTGGGAGCCCCATGCTCTCTCCTTGTCTCTGGCAAGGCTGCAGGGCCAGTGGGACCCCTGCCAAATCCTCTTACACCTCTTCCTCCATCAAGGTGACAACACCTCTATTTTAGCTTCTTAACTGAGCTGGAATAGCAGAGATGGAAACTTCACTTCCATGGCTGGATTTGAAAACAATTAATCAGGAGCAGTTTACAGAGTAAATGGTTTGTATGGGCACCACGTGGGGACTCGATTCCCACAGTCCCCAGCCATTTGACTCCCCACCTGCAACCCTCCCTTCACTGGTTGCATTGGCTTCTACCTGAAGGGCAGACCCTGCCTCCTATGAAGGACCACAGCGCTGTGCTCCTGGTGTGACCACCTTGGTGACCAGGAAGATTTGTCAGGGTGCAGGGCTGGGTCAGGTGCCTTTTATTTCACCAGCAGACCTGGAAAAGCTATCAGACCTCACCCTGCTCTTTTTTATTGACCACAGGCAAGGGGAAAATTACAGATTGTAGCCTCTGGATTAATTAACCACCTCCTATTCCTGTTTATAACATGAGACTACAAGCAAGGCTGTGGCTGTCTATTTTTTCTTGACCAGCAGTAGTCTTCCCATGTAAGGTGGTAATTCAGCTAATTTGGAGGACAGTTTTTCTTCTTTTTGATTCTGTGTAGCATGACGGGACTGGCATTTTTCCCCTCTTGTTAAGCATTCATATTTCATCGGCAACCGCGATTGCCACAGTTTGCACTCTGAGTGGTTCCTCAGCACTAGATAACTTCCATAGGTACACTACATTTAAACACAACTTGTTATTATGTCTCCCTCTCCCTCCCTTCTCCTTAGATGTAAAGGAGCATCCCACTATGGCCTTACTAAGGAACGGAAGAGGCGTTCCCAAGACTGCTCTCCAGACCATGACTCCAGCTTAGCAGTAGCCGCCCTGGGCCCCGAGCTCTCGGCAGCTGCGGCCATCGCCTTAATGACAGATGAGCCAGGGCTGGTGAACCCAGCCTTCAGCCCCACCTTGGAGGACAGCCAGTCGGGCAGCAGCCCCGGAGACCTGCATCGCAGCAACCGAAACAGAAGTAAGAACTGAAAGTGATGGTTCCAGAGCCTGGTGGCCTCTTTCAGTATTCATTTTCTGTGAAATGCATGTTGTTGGAGGCTTAAAAAAGAAAAAAAAAAAAAGGGAGAGTGAAAGCTTTAATTTTACATGGTTTGTCAAATTGTGCACTCAGCGACCTAATAGATTTGAGGTGAAAAACAAATTTGCTTGGCCAGGGGCAGCATCAAGCTGAAGATGGACTAGCTGCACACATACAAACTGCAGGTCTTCAGAAAGATTATTTAGGCAAGTCAGCTCAGCGGGAAGAGCAAATGGCATGTGTGATGTGCCAGAGAGATGGTGTAGCCGTGTAATGGCTTCATCAAAACGTGGCGGCCCAAGTAACCCCCATAGACCATGCCATGAGCACCTACCCAAAAGCCTGTTGAGAACTATGTTTGGCAGTTGCCAAGTATTTTCAGGAAAACAAACCTTAATAAGTGCCCTAGGAGCTTGGGGATGTTTGCCAGCCTCCCAGGGAGGTGTGGCTTGGAGGAGCTGGTACTGCTGAAATAACCACAGTCAGGGACAAATTGCACCAAGAATCCTTGCCTTGATTCTTCACCCTGTGGCAGAGCACCCGGCTCTGATGAGTGTCATATTTGAAAAACATGGCCTGGCTAAAGGCAGACTTGGAAGTATTAACAGTGAGTTCAAAGCTTGCATTTGAGGACTCTGAGGCCAAAGTGAATATCCCACCTTGCGTTGCACCAGCTGCATGTTGGGAGGATGGATGAAGGGCTGAAGAAAAAGTAAAAAATGAGCATCACTCTCCCCTTATGTGCATGGGGCTTGAGAGGCGAAGGAAGGGAGGGGACAAGAGAACACCAGAATGAAGTTAAATCCTGCCAGTTTTATTGAGTTTAGAGGCCACAGACTGGTTTGAGGGAATGCTGTATTATTAGATTAGAATATCTGGCTACCATGAAGAGCTTGAAGAGACAGAGCAATAACAGCCATGAAGATATCTTCAGCA
>NW_009260264.1:1585066-1602282 GCF_000687185.1 Egretta garzetta | reverse complement strand
GGATGGAAAAGAGAGTGAAATGTTCTAAAACTACTATGATTTTCTTTTTTTTTTCATTGCCTTACCCAAGTTAGAAGATGTGGTTCAATTGATCCCTCCCACCTGCTAATCTTTGAATTTTTGACATGAAACTGTTGGCTGTTGGTGGTGGCTTTGGAAGCATTGTGGGATTTTGAGGCAGTAGTGTCATTTTTTTCTCCAAGAAGAGTTTTTAACAACAGCTTCCAGCTTTTGGTTTTTTTGGTCAAGCTTATATGGCTTGGGAAGGGCAGTGCTTCTTCCTTTTATATGCTATTTTTCACAGGATTGCTGCTGATTTTGCCTCAAATGAGGATTATTCTCTCCCAGGCTACCATGCTCGCAGGAGGTTTATGTGTGTGGCTGGCAAAAGAGACAGGGGAAGTCACAGTTGCAGGGTGTGGGACAGAGGTAGGATAAATGTACCTGGATTCAGGTGGGTGCAGCCTTGGAGCATCAGCTGTGGTCAGGTGCAACGGTGAAGTGCAGGCAGCCTTGCCATTGTGTTATGCCCTGTCGTACGCCGATGGCTCCAGAAATTATGTTCTTCTAGCCCAGAACTGGTGAACTGTATTGATTTGTTTTTTCCTGCTGTTGCAGCTCGACACTTTGAACGCTCCACTATAAGAAGCAGATCTTTTAAAAAAATAAACAAGGCATTCAGTGTTCTTCGAAGGACAAAAAGTGGAAGCGCAGTCTCCAACCAGGCTGACCGGGAAAGGGAGACTGTTGGAAACTCTGCTGCTGGAGAGGAAGGTAATGCTTTGTTCTCCTTGTGTAATCACTTAAAATGGAGTGGGGGGGGGGGCACCCTGTCCATCTGGGAACTCAATGTCCTTGACTGACATGCGCTTCATGTGGTGGGCTGTATGTGATTTTAAAAAAAACGGAAAACCAAATATTTCCTTATTTTCTTAAAAAGTTGGGGGGGGGGGGCACCCTGTCCATCTGGGAACTCATGTCCTTGACTGACATGCGCTTCATGTGGTGGGCTGTATGTGATTTTAAAAAAAACGGAAAACCAAATATTTCCTTATTTTCTTAAAAAGTTGTTAGTGACTGGCAGGCAAGAATATTGCTGGGGTGTGTGGGACCTCACGTAGGACTGTTCTGGTAACAGCCTGCGTGCTACAGCCAGCCCAGTATCTCGCACGCAGGATGTGGGATCTGGGCATCTGGGATCTATTACTGGAGCTGTCATTGATTTGATCTATCATTTTGTTGAAGAGGCTTCACCAGCATGTGTCTGACCCCCTAAAGCAAATGGATCACAGTGATCATACATTATAAGAAATTCATCAGTTTTGGCTAATGTTTATGAAGCATGGGGAATTCCCAGTGAGAGGATGGTATGAAATTGCAAAGCACTGTAATTATTCCAGCACTTCTGTGGGATCCTCGTTGACGGACATGTATTACCTCAGCCAGGCAGGTGATGGGGTACAAATGCTGTGCTCTTAACCAGGGGGGAGAAGCACGTCTTTCTGACTTCGTCAAGGATGAGGGGTCTGGCAGGCAGTAACAGTTAACATTTGGCATTCTCAAAGCAATAAGAAAATGTTACTAATTGCTTTGGACTGTATTTATGAAGCCAACATTAGCACTCATGCATCAAGAAGAAGTGATGATAGAGTTGGAATCATCATCTTAATCAAGGTCTTCAGTGATCTTATTATTCCTTTGCTTGAAGCCTCAGCACCCCACTTCTCTTCCCAGATCAAATGTCCAGGGTGAGGGCTTTAAAAAGACAAAATATCCAAATTCCCTTTTCTCTGTATTTCAAGGTCTCATTGAAACCCCCACAAAATAAAGACAGAAGGCTGCCAAATGTCGCGTTTAGGCATCATTAGTCTTGAAGTGGTGAATCAGAGAACAGTGTTCAATATTTCTTCTGCTTTATTTGCTTATTCCTTCAGGAGAGTTTCACTATATTACTGTGTTCCTGGTACTTAGACTCCTAGTCCACGTACTTGCTGATGTAGCCAAAATAAAACCTGATTATTCAAAATTGTGAACCTTTTCCATAAAAATAATGTGAATCTGCTACTTGGCCTGGAAACATCATAAATAACTTTAGTGTCCCAAACATTTTTTTTTTCTCCCCAAGTAAAATTTTGCAAATAATTTGTCTACAGCTCTCTCTGAGCAGACAGATATGTTTCTCATTCCCTAGAAACTGTTCAGCCCATTGTAAGCAAAAGTTTGCTCTTCTTCAGCTGGAATGAAATTCTGAATGTCTCAAGTTCATGCTTTTCAAAAGACGTCCCTTTGGGATGGGACATAGACATTTTTATGACCGCTTTCTTCCTAGGCTTATAGTTGACATTATTATTTTTCCACTGAAAGTGTGGTTCCACGTCCAGAGTTTGTGAGGATGATCTGGGTGCCAACAGGACCTATCCAGTAACCCAGCGCAGGCCAAATGGTAACAGCAGGAGGTGTGGAGATGACACTGGCCTTTACATTTCCAACAGAATGAAGAGCGCTGTTGTCTCTTTTTTAAGGGACATATTAATGGGGCCCTGAAGTGATTGCCACTTGATGGTCCCACTCACAGTGTCAAGATTGTCATTCTGTCACTGCCTCTGCTTGTGGTTTCATTCCTCTGCACCAAGCCTTCCTGTAAATTTCCAAGTATTCTACTGCACTGGAAAAACCAGGTAGGCATGTAATGATGTAATGAGCAGTTACTCTTACGCATAAGACCACAGAAGCTGGGTACCTAAATTACTCTATTAATTACATATGCAAAGAGTGCCTCTTGATTACATCGTTCAGGAATTTGGTCTTTAAAAAAATGCAAGCAAGTAACTTGCAGCGATACAAATACAACAAGGATCCCTACTCAGTCCTTTGCAACAGGTGCTTTGTGTAATGGCATCTCAAAGACTCTCTCTGTTTCCTCGTGTTGGAGGAGCAAATGAATAAACTTTCTGTAGCAGTTATCATCATCCTGCCAGCTGGAGGCTTGTTTTCTTCTTTTATTTATTTTTTCAAATGCTCAGCTGCTCTGAGCAGTCTGCAGTTGGACTCCTGGTTAACGTTGCCGGTCAGTCTCTAGGGTTAGCTGCAATATGCTCTGCCCTGTGCTTGCTAAATGTCCAGCCCAAACCTGTTGGAAAAAAGTAGCCCCACATGTTTCTCCCCACTGCCACTCTTCTCTCCTGGGAATGGAGATGCTCCTGTGGGTGGTGGTTCCTGGCCTCAGAAGTCCCCACACCCAGCATGAGAGCACTGATTCCTGCTTCTGCCTTGCCCCAAGTTTCACAGGTTCATGCCTGGGACCACCTGAGAGCACATTTTATCCATGCCTCATTGCTCTAGGAGATCAGACGGCGTCTCACCACCGCTCTGGTGGCTCCTTTCCTCACCAGGTTTAGTCAGTGCATGAGCAGAATAAAGCTGAGGACTTCCCAGCCTTACAGTGGGCACAGAGTGAAATAACCCCTTCTTGCCTCTAACCTCTTGTTGATAAGGGAACTGTCAGATCATCTGGCAAACCTCATTACCGTCCATCTGTCACAGTTTTCAGAATTTCCTCATTTTAGTTCAGACATCTCTGTTTAATCTGTGTTTTGCCTATGTTTTGGTCAAAGGAGCTCTGAGAACGAAACCCATAGTGCACACCTATGTATTGGCCCTCAGCATAAGCAGCACTGATGTCAAGTTAACTATTTGCCCACTGCAAAGTGTGGAGGTGCCTTTAATCTGAAGCTGATATGTCTGTTGGGCTAACGCTCTATTTCAAAAAGATTATGAAGGTGCAAGACAAAATACTCATTCCTGATGTGGGAGAAAAAAATATTCAAATAATCATGATTCTGCTTAGTTTGAAGCTGCATGCAGTACTGGTTTTGGAAAACTCCTTTGCTACTCAGGGACACTGAAAAATATGATGTATAATGGCAAATGCGTTTCTGTTATAATTACAGCAGAGAAATAGTTACAGTCTAATGCTATCTTATACCTGGAGCTGGCAGCAGTCCTGCACTCTGAAGATTACTTCATGATTTCCATTGGCAACCTGGGGTTTGATTTGTTTAAACAATGTCATATGTGCCCACTTTGGATTTAAATGATTCAGGTTTTCTTTGTTTCTCTGTCTAAACACTTTGGTGACATTTTCAGCACAGAACTCTTCATTGCCCAAACTGAAAAAAATGTTAGAGGAGAATGAAGAGTGCAAACACTGATGAGAAAATGTTTGGGGGAAAGAGGCATTAAGATTTTTTTTGTTTTAAATAATTTGGTCATTTGTAAATAACCTATACAAAGAAGTATTTGTCTGTAGTGAAGCACCCAAGCTTGTGATATCTACCTGAGAGCAATCTCATTAATGGCACTTACAGCTACAAATATCTTTCCAGGTCTGAAGTAGAAGTCAGGAAATTGTAAAAAAGATGGTTTCATTCTGAGACATGAGGGAAGGTGACAGGGACATCCTTCCGGCACTGATGCATTTAACATGTAATATCTTCTGACTGGATCTACTAGTGTAAATGACCTTGACAATCTACTTAAATGACAAAATATCTCCGAGCAAAGACTGCTCCAGCTTTGCTATGCTTATTTGTATCACTGTGCTCTTAGTCTGGCATCACACTCTTTAAATTCACTTCCAAGAAAGACTATATATATATACTCTTTACTCAAACTGAACTACAAATACAGGTCATAAACCTGCTAACGCTTTAGGAGGAAAGAACCTGGGGATGCAACTGCAAAAACCTCTATACAGTTTTACAGTAAAAGGGACCCATGCTGCTGGTTTTCAAAAATGTTCATCAGTTCCATTTTGCAGTCAAGCCATTGTAAAATAAATTGAATTGCTTGAGGATGTCAAATGTTTGGTTCAAATTCAAACTCATTCTTCTCAGTCTCATGGTGGGTGCAGTTCTACCATCTGTTATTGCTTTGCAGCAGTCAAGACCAAGGCAGCCCTGGCAGGCACTGGCAGGACCACAGAACAGACCCTCCTGTTGTATGGGTGTATCTCACTCCTACTGTTCAGCCTGAGCCTTGTTGTTTTATAAATATATATATGTGTATGTATGTATGTATGTATATACGTATTTATAAAATAGATAGATATTATAAAAACTTTCATGTTTGGGAAAGATACATGAAGAAAAAGAAGGTAAGTGAAACACGGACGGCTCTAGGTATCAAGCAGTTTGTGGCATTAAGGCTCTCTATGTGCAGAAAAGAGAGCGGCTGGTCCAGCCCCAGGACAAGGCAGTGCAGCCCACCTTCTTTCTCAGGAAGGCAGCACCCTGCAGGAATCCCACGCTGTTGCTGTTTTCCCCGGGTTTGATTCAGTTGCAGTTCCGATTTCCCAAAACAGCTGTTGGAAGTCTTACAGAACTGGTTCAAAGCACTCTGCTCTAGGACGATGAGCCAGGCAATTTCCAGAAGAAAGAGGTTGGCTCTGTAGCATTTCCTCCACTGCAGACCGATGAACTTTGCCTGCTGTAGATGAGATAGCCATGAGTCTTCTGAGACACATTCAACTCTACAGCAGTTTTGTTTTAGTTCTTTTGGTACACCTTTGGTGAGAAGAATGTCCAAAGCAAGAAGAGACATTAGAGCTGGTGTTGCCTTCTACCTGCCCCCTGCATCGGACCAGCATCCCTGGAGTATTAATGGAAGTCATTAAATCAAAATGATGGCAAACCACTAGGTGAATGAATTGCTAAATGAAAATCATTTGGGAAGGAAGAGTTGCAGAAAAAAGTCCCACACTAGCACAAGTGCACGTGTGATTCACAGACACAAGAATTTTCCAAGAACAGGTTACACGATCTTCATCTAAATTCTGGTGACCAGGAGCCGGGAAGCATGAGTGGGTGTCCCTGCAGGTAGCCTTATTTGTGGGAATGGGCTGGCACCTCACATCCCTCAGCCCTTCTGATCTCAATAAGGACTCGCAATCTGAGACACAAGTTCTGTTTACAGTGATCTTCGATTAATCTGGACTCAAAAGTCACAGCAAACATTACACAGGGCTTTGTCACACTGGATAATGGGAGTGAAGGCAGAAGTTATCCTGATGGCAGCACTGTCAGAAGGAACACGGTGCACACAGAAGTCAGCCGAAACCTAACCACTGAAGGAACACTACCACTAAGAAACTGTGGGGATAAAATATTAAGTGTACTTAAAATTTTGCATTGCACTCTCATGAGCACTATAGTAATGAGTGCTTGGTGTCCTACATCGTACCAGATAAGCGGAGTGTACTGTGTAAAGCTGGCTCTCCTGTTATCTGTTACTGTAATGGGATGTGTGAAAATATCAATAAAATTGCACACCAATATAAGGAAAATATTGCTTGAGGAAAAAGCACAAACAATCTTTCTGAATGCAGATGACATTTTATTATATTGACAGATTCAGAATGCTCCATACAAGTCCCGGTGACAAAAACACAACACTCTGTGGGAACACCTGCAAGAATCACCAAAAACAAGACAGAAACTTTACTTCTTTCTAGATTCAGCAGCTCTTCGATATTTAAGGACTGGAAATATAAAATGGTAAAGAAAGGTATGCAACACTCCTGGGTTTTCCTGCTCTGGAAAACCTGGTCAAAGAGAACAGAGAATTCTAATTAAGAGTGTAAGGGCTGGAAAATGGGGTCTGTACAAACTGATGTTCCAGCCTCACAACAGGCAATGTATATGTGAATGGTACAAGCCCTCAAGCCAGTTGGAGTCCCTTAAACTGGGCTGCCGAGGGCTCATTCACTGTATGCAACCAGGTGCTGGAGCAGGGTCCACCTCTCCTGGGTATGGTATATACATCAGAAAATTCAAGTTGAAGACATTGTTTTCCAATGATGGCAGATGATGGCATCATCTTCAAATAGGCATGATGGGTTTTGATAAACCATAGACGATGTATGCAGACTGTTTAGTGAAAAAGTGGTTGTGAATTTTCTTATTCAAAAATATATGTATTTGCATACTTTATAAATTTAGATTGTCAAACTTACTGTTAGATTATCAAAATAGGCATTGGCCTTTCACTTATGACAGTCTAGGTTGTTGGTAATATAAATGTCCATGTATATGTCTGGGATGAAAACAAGAGGCAAGTCTTCAATGAAGAGAAATTAAGGGATCATGGAGTTATTTTGGTTGCTTGGCACATCTGAGGAGAAAATGGTGCAATTTATTAATTATATTCAATAAAGAACACAAATCAAATGAAGACAGGACATGAGGCAGTTCATCCTGCTAACTATGAAAAGAGAAACCTTAGTGACTTGCAAGAAAAATGTCTTGGGAAGATTTGTTTTATTGCAGACTCCACACTTCAGAAGGAAATTAGGTATTAAAAGTTCCTCTAAAAGAATCTGCATAAAGTTATATTGAAAGCCAGCCAAGTGCCACTGCAAGACATAATAAACCAGTCAAGGCATTATTCAACATGCCAAGAAACTTATTTAAGTTTATAGCTCATGTAAAGATATATGTAAGTCTTACACAAGTGTAGAGACTTGTTCACTGCCACATTGCTCTGATTTTGCTCTGGGATAATTACAGACTGAAATAACAAGAAAGAATCCATAGCTTGTTCAGTCCACAGGTCTCCATGGTCAAGAAATGTAACTGGGTAATTCCTTTAGAAAAGCTTGGTAGGACATGAAGGAAATCATCCTGGAATGGGAAGTGGAAGTAGTTCTGATGTAGGACTGCCTCGGTAGCCTGCAAAATATACAGACACATTTATTTATGCTATTTCCATGCCGAGAAGATCTGGGGATCCAGATTATCATTTGTATTCTTATGTATAAATAACCTTGTAGCCACAATGAGAGTGTAAAATGTGCATGCTTATTCTGATGCAGGGATCAGGCCTTTGGTGATTTTTGAGGACTATTTGTATCATCTGACTTTAGGAACCCCACCGAGATGCCAGAGTTAATTGCCTCTTTCTTCTTACATAGTTGTGGAGAGAGTTTAAGACCTCATGGGGTGATTTAGCGGTGAAGTGGGGCTCCCTTTGGGTGCCCATGCACTGTAAAGGAAGCCAGAGCAAGCAGATCACCAAATTATGCATTTGGCTTAGAGACCTGGATTTAGACGGAGTGAATCCACCCTTGAGGCTAGAGAGAAGCAAACAAGTTACAAGCTGAGCAAATAATGTTCATAAAATATGAGAGTATGGGGAAAATAAAGCATCTTCCATTCCTGAGACAGTGAAGTTGTGTGCAAAACTGAAGTAAACCCGTATTAGCACCGAAACTGCTACTACGGGAGTATAAACTTAGTGAGTACTTGGATATTAGGTTGCTGAAGGTTGTATAGTTATCTAGATAGACTTTTATTGCCTGTCAACTCTGTGTAAAACCACAGTCGAAGTCTGTGCTACCGGTAGGTGCTTTTTACAGACGTGGAGGAAGACAGCTTCCCGCCCCCGGAGAGCATATGATCAAAGAAGTGGTAAGGGATGCAACATGGTGTTTCTTAATATTTTTTTCCTGTTCTTTCTTTCCCCTTGCTCTCTCCCAAAAGGTTTTGGTGCCTTGCTGGTTTGTTGCCTGCTAATTCTCTAGTAGAAAATATTTATTCTGTCTCAGATACTGCTCTGTTCATTTTCACTTAACACTTCACTGCTATTCAGTAACAGTCACTGTACTTTCATTTCTAATGTAGGTTATTGAAAAAATATTAGCACTTAATTTTTCAACTTACAGGTTTTCATAAAAGCGCTGGATTGGGGATACACACACACAAAATTCAAAAGCTTTCGCTCACCGATGGGGGAAGGCTGATACACCTATGCTAGAAAACTCATTGGTGCTTTTACTTCATCTTTGCTCACTGTTGAATGTGGATTAAAGTTTCGAATTGACGTAGAAGGAAAGGAAGAATTGGTGACATGCTGTGAAAGCAAACACTGCCACTTGAAAAGTAGGGTTTGGAAGAGGATACTCTTATCCAGTGCATTATAAATACAAAAAGGACCCCTGCCCACCATTGGGCACTCTTCCCCACACCCAGGTTGCCAGGGCCAGCAAAGATCTTTCCCTGGAAGGCACCGTGAGCGTACTGTGGGTTTAATACAGGCACGTCGCAGTAAGGGCTAGTCATTCCTACTTCCTAGCATTCAAGCAGTAATGAAAGGAGAGGAGTCTGCTAGGGAAAGTACCGTTTGCTTTGGGTTGCCCGAGAAACCTTGTCTTTCTCATAGCTGAAGGTAAAAGAGTGCTTCCTTGAATGTCACAAGCCAAGCACCCAGTCCTCAGCTGTGGCACCGAAAATGGAGGAAAACAGGGCAGTCACTGCTCAGGCCAACCTGGGAAGCTACCAGTGAGACAGGTGGGCAGTCCACCACAGTGGGGATGGAGATTTGTCGAGGTGTCCGTGCCCATCTGATCTAGGGCCAGCAAGGAACCGTGGCCTGGTTCAGAGGGATCTCTGGTGACTAAAAATGTATTTTGTTCCCCTAAGATATCAACACAATGTAATTGGGCTTTTTTTTTATTAAGTACATTTCATCCGTCTGGATTACATCAAAGGTTTGGGGCTGTGTTTTGTGGGGAAAAAAGGAAGCTTGAATGTATTAATTAAAAAAGGATCCCTTCAAGTCCACTCAGCAAACATATGTATCCTTTCCTTCCCACTTAGTATAAGTCACATCCATGCATAAAACCTGGTTTGGATAACTGGCAGGTACTTGAAGTTGTGCAGTACGTGTTTTAACAAAGCGAAGCTGTGATGTCAAATAAATACCTTACAATGTGCATTTCCAGGTTTTCCCAGACTGTATCACCTGATTCCAGATGGGGAAATTACCTGCATTAAGATCAACCGTACAGATCCCCATGAAAACCTGGCCATTAGGATTGTGGGAGGCAGTGAGACTCCTTTGGTTCACATTATTATACAGCACATTTATCGAGATGGGGTAATTGCCAGAGATGGAAGATTGCTGCCTGGAGACATGATACTAAAGGTACAGTACTGTGGAGGTACAAGATAAAAATATCCTAACAAGGAGTAAGATGATGTAAGTTGATCAGGAGACGAGATTTGCAATGTTGCTTGTTTGGGTGGGTAGAATAATGCATGCAGAAAGATGTTTGGTTCCTCTGCATTCTGTGACCATTTAATTCATTTCAACTGTTTTCGAGGCTCACAGATGTATTTATTTTTCCTATTCACTATCAGGCCTCTCTGATTTCTACCCAAACACAGTAGATCCAAAATGCAATGTAATGCAACATTCTGATGGCATGTCTGACCAAGTGGTGCAAAAGGTTGTTTCTGAAAGCTGAGGCTGGGCTTTTTGCCCAGTTTGTTTCTACTGAACTGAGGGCTTAAATCTCAGTTAGTGAGGTTTCCATTGCCTCACATCTCACTTACACCAGGGGCCTGATCAGGGTTAAGTAATTTCAGCAACTAGCCCCTCTGTATGATGTGTTCAGCACTGCAGAGCGTGAGACGCTGCCCGCTCTATTTTGGGAGTGTTGCTCCACCAGCAGCCACAGGTGAAATCTCTAAGAACAAATTTGAGCAGCGTTCAGTCATTAACTGTTGGCTGCTACTTCTGCTCCTGTTTCTATAGAAATGCACAACAGATGAACAAGAATTAGGCCAGATGCTTAAAGATCGTGTATCTTGTGAGCCGCGGCTTCAACAATAGCTTTTGAATGGGAACTGCACTCTCAGCTGCCCCAGAGACTTGGAGCTCTGCAAGGATGCTAAATTATATTAATGCTTCAATCCTTAGAAGAAAAGAGCGATGACAGAAAATACTAGTTCCTTTCCTTGCTCTGATGCTTTGATGGTGTCTAGTTGGTGTCCATGGCTATATTCACATTGCAAGCCAAAGGTACAGCTGTAACTCACCCAGGTATACCCAAAGCAGCCTAAATCAGCTAGTTCAAATATTGGTGAAAGTGTGGCCAGAGATGTCAAAGAACTCAGCATAGGTTTTCCAAATTACAGGTAAACATTTGAGCAGGCTGCTTTGTTCACTGTGGGCCATGCTGCCATGGGTAGACTGATGCTGGTACCCAGGCTAATCAGTGTGGCATTAGCTGGGATAAGGTTACAAGAGCTGGAAGTGGGGTGGACTGCAAGGTCTGGCATGCATATCTCGGGTGGGAGTCTGAGTGCCCATCTTACTGCCTGCTCTGGCATGCCTGGCTGGTAGGGTTAGTGAGTAGTTCTCCCAGCCCTACTGACTTCTACTACATATTCCATGTGGGTAATTATTAAGGAGACCGTCTTCTGAATTTCAGAGCACCACCTGTAAGCCACCATGCTTGCCTAGCTTTTGCTGACCCCAGAGGTAGCTGAGGACACCTGAGGTATGCCAGGGCTATGACATGCCTTTGGCTTCACGTCTGACAGAGAGTGGCCAAAGGGATTTCTCAGGATCGTGATGTGGGCCTACTTCGCTCTGGCACTGTTTAAGCATGCCTCTGGATTGTGGTTCCAGGTGGCAGCTGGACAAGCATCACCTGCTCATGTGTATTGGGGTGGCTTTTTTTTGTCCTGGTGCCAGCACAGAATGGCAGAGTTAATGGCACCACTGAGCCAAAACTCTTCCTGCAGGGCACATCCAAGCTGCAGTGGGAAGCTGTGATTGCAACACAGATAGGCCAGGCTCCGCAATGCCTGGCCATGGCTGACTTCCTGGGGATTTACTGAGGATTCCCAGCAATTTCAGCCCCATGCTGGTGCAGCTCATGCCATTCGTGTTACCCAAGTTGGCAACTTAAAGTTCATTAAGCGGTGTCTCTAGGGGTGCAGTCCTCCCATCAAGACTGCAGTGGAGACAGCCCCGTCGTGCCCACACAGGCAGTCTGCAAAAACAAACGTCAGTCAAATGTTTTTGTCCATGCTGGGGAACGTTTCTGTTGCAGTTTGGAGATGTTTCTTAATATTTAAATGGTTCAACCTGTGCAATGTAAAACTACATGGAAATAACTTGTCTGATTCAGGTTTTCCAGCCAGCGACGAATTACAACCTTGCAAATGGTTTTCATTTAGCAGTGATAAAGTGCAATGCCTAGTCACCCTTACAGACACGGACATGACAGGATTGACTGGAAGCTCTTTTTTTTTTCTCTTTCTTTTCCCCAGCCAAATTAAAGAAGTGGCAGTTTTACTGCCATCTGCGCTAAACCTTACCCAGAAAACACTGAGAAATGTAAAAAGCCTGATTCTCTGGTGTGGTATATCAGCGTAATTTCTAGTAAATATCCAGGGCATTTAGATTTCTACTTGAGGGTCTTGTCTTCATTTTAATTAGAGATTCATTAGTGGGAAACATTCTTTTTTACTGTACCTTGAACAGCTGGCAGATAACAAAGAAGAGAAATAGCGGGGAAGTGGTGGGAGTGAAAGGAAAGGATGGCAAGGCGATTTGAAATCAGAAGCCAGTGAAATAAAACTAAGATATATGAAAGGATATTGGAGCTTGGGAGAGAGCAATAATAAAGCTGAAAAATAACATGTATGCCTGGAGACTATCAGGGAGAAAGGGGAAAAAGAAGGCAGAAAGTCTGTACAACGCGTCCTTTCCTTGGGGGGAAGACTGTTCTGCACCGCAAACTTGGCCTCCTGTGTGACACAGTTTGAAATAGCAAACGTCACTTCGTATGAAGACATCTGTGTAAACAGATCTGCCCTCTCCAGTGCCAATTCATATTAGACGGTCTTTCTGCTGCTGATTTATGCTTCTCTCTTCCAGGTGAATGGCATGGACATCAAAAATGTGCCTCACAACTATGCCCTATCAATCCTGAAGCAACCCTGCCATGTGCTCCGACTGACAGTGCTCCGAGAGCAGAGGTACCGATGCCGAAACAGTGGACTTTCCCTTGATGCTCACTGCAACAGGGATGACAGTTTCCATGTTGTGCTAAACAAAAGCAGTCCGGATGAGCAGCTGGGGATAAAGCTGGTCCGCAAGGCCGATGAACCAGGGGTATTTATTTTCAACTTGCTGGAAGGCGGCATGGCTGCCCGTGATGGACAGCTTCAGGAGAACGATCGGGTGTTGGCCATCAACGGGCATGACCATCGGTACGGCAGCCCAGAGAGTGCAGCCCAGCTGATACAGGTTGGTCACCACCACTTTAACCCTGATTTTGGAACTTTGCAGAAACCAAGCAGTGTATTTTCACCGCCCATTGCAAAGCAGGGGCCAAACTTAATGCATGTGTATTTGGGGGAGGGATGGAGACATGTCAAACTTGGATGGGAATTTACACCCATAAAAGCTCCTTGGTTTCAGTGTGGGTACAAGGGTGAATATGGGCATGGACCCTCGCAGTGATGCCTGTTACCATCAGGCTTCGTAATCTACAGATCAATGTAAACAATCCATATACTCTGTGCATCACCAAAGAGTGATGCTATCTGCCAAAAGGCAGACCAGCCTCCAACCTGGGAGCACTGGGTCCAGCCAGGTCCTTCCTTCTCAGAAGGAACCGCAGCACTCCTTGGTGCAGGCCTGGAGCAAACCAGAGCAGCCTAAGGCAATGGACGGCATGTTTCAGGATGAACATCATCCTTCCAGACTCAGTGATTTCCCATGGGTGTGTTTTACAACTGAAGGTACTCCATACCTTGTAGGTATTCCTTACCTAAATCCAGCATATGGAAATCCAGATGTTTTGGAAAAAAAAAAAAAAATGGATCCATAGCTGTAGTTTTTATAAATCTCTATTTAGACTCACGTGGAGACTAAAGGGGTGCCTCCGCAATGCCCTGAACAGTCTCACCGCAAAACTGTCAGAAAAAAAGACTTGTGCCTTTCTCAGCTGCAAAATCAGTCAGCTTCTGCCTCATTTCCCCTCCAGAACCATTTTCATTTGTTTTTTTTCTCTACAGCCTACATTTTTAGAAAACTTCAATGTAAAAAGCAAAGCCAAGAATCTTTTGTTGCTTTTATCTCATATTTATAGCAGTTATTATTCTTGTGCAATTTTACATGTCATTTGGAGGCATGCAGAGTGCTCACATATTGACAGATTTCATGTGCCTCAACAAGAAGATATCAAATCAGGCTGGCTCCTTCCCCTTTCTGACAGGTTTAATCAGGGTAACATGAGTCGGCCTGAAAGAAGCATTTGAATCCATGCATTTTGTGGGAAGGATTCCTCCCTTAGCACAGGTTCACAGTTGGCTGTAGCCAAGTTTTATTGAGAAGCTTGTAGCATAGGTAAAGAAAACAGCATCCCCTTGCATAACGCCAGTTGTTGAAATTCTGGTCCAGCATCTTTCTGGATTACTTTATGTAGCTCACTAACTGGGAGCAGAAGGCAGCAGGGGGGGGAGGTTTAAATTCTCCAAGGGGAACAAGTCTGGAATGAAAACCTTTCTAAAAAATTGGTATTCTTGGAACAGTTTTTTATGGCTACAAAACAAGGCAACAGTGCTTCATAAGCAAAAAACACATGCAGCCTAGAGATGAAATGGAAAAAATGACTAATGAAACCATTCACACACAAGTGTTTAAAAACGCAACTAAAGCTCTTATTGGGTTCCAAAGAATGGATGTTATTTATAATAATGCTTGAAAGGCACACCAGTCCCTGGGAATTTAAACAACATGCCCATCAAAGGGGAGACTCAGGTTTCCAAACAGCCCGAATTACATTGCATTGATGTGAGCTCTATGAATCACATTTGTCTAATGCAAAATTCCCCAAACCTGTGTCTTTTTTGTCATGTTTTTTCATCAATTATCATGTGCCTTTCCTGTTTCCATGTTATGCCGGAGAGAAAAACCATTATTCTGAAGCCACAAGTGGTTTGCATTTGCTTCTTACACGAAGAGATGTTTTACTGTGTCCTCTGATTTCTCAATGCTATCCTTTCTGTTGAGACCTCAGCGTGTGTCACTCACAGTACGCTGAAGTCTTCCAATTAGTGGTGGTGGACGCTTCAAATATGCCATCAGTTTCTTTGAAAACAGAACTAACATTCGCTAAAAGGTGGTGGTGGCTTGTTAGGCCAAGCGCAACTGGGAGGACATCAGATTTCTGTGGAATCCGATCAGTTTTGACTTCTAAATAATGAATAATTGAGACAAATCTGATTCTTCAGGCCTTAAGCAATTATACATTAGCATATGTGAAGCAGTTGTCAATCGGTGGATTAGGTGTCCTCCTGTTTGTAAGTTCAGTCACAAGAACTGAAATGAAGAAAAGTGCTAATTAGGAACGTGCACACATCGTAACATTTGGGAGCTTGCTGCTTCCCATTTGTCGCGTCATCTTTAGCCTTGTGTCAGATGTGGCACTTTTAATCTAAGTAACGTGACATTCCACATCTGTTTTCCATGGGAGTGACAAGAAAAGGAACAAGGTAACAGATCAGTGGGCGCTCGTGTGAGCACATCAAGCCGAGCTGCATGGGTTCAGCCAGACTTTACTGCCCCCAGATGTTTGCCCTCCTCTCTCCCTCTTTCCCCCGCCGCAGTTCGGAGCAGCTGCGACGGCCGCACGACCCCCTCTCCGTCACAACAACCGCTGCCGGCAGAAAGCAGGTCGTGAGGTGGAGCACATCCACGCTCCATCTTCCCCGTGAGAGATGGGAGCAGCACTGCTGCCTTTTTTTTTAAGATGCAGCGCCTCTTAGATGCTCAGAAGCTGCCACCGTGTCTCTGCCTCCCTGCTTGATTTGCTTTGGCTGTAAAGCAAATTTTAATTCTAGTAGATTATTTCAACCACTACTTGCATTCAGTCTCAAAGCTAACTTCATTTCTTTAATGCTTGCTTCGGCATAAAAAACAGAGAAGGAATTGCGGGAAAAACAAGTGGTAAGGGGGAAGAAGGAAGGGATCAGAATGAAGCAGTAATTAATATTCTGATCAGTTATATGTTAATGGGTTTTTATATGGAAGTATGTAAATACAAAAGCTGGTCTTGTTGTTTGGATAACTTTTTAAAACACTCTGGACTTCTGAGAAATTACTCAACTTGACTGACCTGGAGACAAATGTGACATTGCAATAGAGACGCTTGTTGAACTCTTGTTAGTCATTCTACGAGAATTAATCACATTTACAACCTTCCTCTAAATAACCAACTTTGAGACTAACCATGTGGCAGCAGATGAGTTTTAAACAGAAGTTGCATAAGTTGAAGTTGTTTGTTTTAGAGAAAACTGGATTTTCATGGGGCCATACGCCCTTAGGAGGTTTAGTCTTGTATTGTTCAGTTCCATTGCATTCATATTACAAACTAGGGACCAGGGGGGTGGGGGGTCCCTTCTCCCAAGATACAGCATTCTGCTTTTGGGTACCAGCTGAGTCCAGAACCCAGGAATTAATATTCCATAAAAACAGACCTGGTAAAAACACCTAGAAAGTTATCCTAAAATATGCATGTATGTACCAAATGATATATTATGAAGCTGTGGAGATTTGAGTTGCTGGTGAAAAAACTAGCACCCCCCAATATATTGGGAAAGTAAGAGAGAAGCACACATTTTTTACTGAGATACCACGTTCCATGGAAATAGCACAGCCTGAACATGTAGATTTCAGGCTTGAGGTCGGAGGTTTAGGAAGGGGAGGTTGCTTTTTTTTAACTATAGTGACATTTTTCAAAAGCATTTTTTAACTCTCAGCTACCACTATCGAATCCAGCTCCAGAAAAGACAAATCAAACTATAAAAACAAAACTCCCAGGGGCCTCCTCTGGCTTCTGTTAATTGTCTGCGGGAGATTTGATTTCAATAGCACAACTGAGTCTGGGTTTGGTTTCCAGCTGCTTGCTCAACGCCGGCTTTCCTTGGAGCTCCTCCCCGGCGAGCAGGGCACGGCAGCGTGCCAGCAAGCGAGCCCCCGGGGCTGCGGTACTGGCGAGCATCGCTACTGCAGCCCCTGGGGGATCAGACCTCCAGACAGGTTTGCGGGGGGCTCCACGATAGATATCGAGCAGTTCCTCGGTAACAACCTGCGCGCAAGGAGGCGGGAGTCCCTCTGGAGACGGGCCCTTAAGAGCCCCTCCTGCCCGCCACAAGACTAGCATCTTTAGCCTGGAGAGATGGAGATTAGAGGATTAGTTTTTCTATCTTCTGAGTACGATTCTACAGCATTAAGGCTATTTCTGCACTTCAGTTCAGTCTATTGGTTTACCCTTAATGGCAGACATCTATAATTTACCCAGCTAAACCCCATGGCCTCTCAGCTCTATCGTTGCATCACCGTTGTCTTGAACAGGT
>NW_009260264.1:1541736-1585035 GCF_000687185.1 Egretta garzetta | reverse complement strand
CAAGACAAAAAAAATTCACCTGTACACAGAGGTAATAACACTGATGTCAGGCATGCACAGAACACCTTAAAAATAATGAGCAAACACAACTCAGTAGAAGCTTTGCAGCATCTCTCAGGCTGTATTATGATTGCATTGCGCAAAAAGGCCCAGAAGCAACTTGAGCTTATTTTGGATTGATGGTTTTTGCAGTTTCTCTTCCTAGAGTGAGAGCTTGGGCTAGTTTCCCACCCTAAACGCCATTACTCTGTGTGCTTGCTTGTGCTTGTGCTTCTTCTTCTTCCCCCCCCAGCTCTGGTGCAGTAGGATTTTACTTCTCAAAATGGTTGCACATCCCTTGCTTTCCTTGCTTTAAGCTGCCTTACATTTGCCGTGCCCATTGCACGCAGGTGGACTCAGTTACATCCTTTATTTCCCAGTTCTGCCAGCCCAGGCTCAAGCCCATGCCTCGTTACAGAGTTAATTGCATCTTTTTCAGAGTTCCCACCCGGGCAGCAGCAACAGCTCTCTCTCTCTCCCTCCCGGGCAGGCACACTGGTGCTCTGCAGTGGTATATGCAGGTGTAGGCAAGTAAGCTGATCAACGCTCATCTCTGGTGGATCACTGCTTCCAGTCAAATCTGGGGGAGACAGGAAGGGTTTCTCAGAGTTAACATCAAATTTTCAAGAGAAGTATGAAGTAGCTGGCAGTAAATGTTTATGGGCTTTATTGATCTGAACTGATACTACTGCTTTATGTCATTGCAACCACTGTAGTGGAAAATCCAAACCATGCTTAAATGGGACCTGTGTTTTGTGAATCCTCTGAGGCTGAAGTGCAGGGGTTTAATTGCTACTGGGCAGTGGGATTCACGCTGTACCTCCTCCTGCAGGCCAGCGAGAAGCAGGTTCACTTCGTCGTGTCGCGGCAGACCAGGCAGCAGACCCCTGACATCTTGCAGGAGGCAGGCTGGAGTTACGGCGGCGGCAGCCCCCAGCCCTGTTCCGTTGAGAGAAATAACCCCGGCAAGGTGAGGGCACGGGCGCTTGTGTGGTTTCTCTGCCATCTGTGGGACAGGGGAGTGGGAGGGCAGCTAGCAATTTAGTGTCTTGGGGTGTTATAGAGATAACTAAATTGCTAGGTTTCTGTCACCAGCAGAAATGTGTCTTATTTTGCAATGGAAATGTAAAAGCTGTGCTCCTTGTTATTTATACACTACTTCTGCCCTGGCTCCATCTGGGATGGGGTGAGGAGGGAAGGAGAAGGTGAAGGGCATTGGTGGGGCTGATGTGCACACTGCGTCCTGGCCATGGGCATGGACCTGGCCGGCAGTGTGAGCCAGCACAGGGCAATGCGCTCCAGTGAAAATAAGAGGCTTACCTGAAGTTTCTCCATCTGGAGCAAAGTCTTCAGGCAAAAAGCTTTCATATGCTGGCCTGAGAGATTCCCATAAGCTGCTTGAAATTTATGGTAATTATTAGTCTGTTGTTCATTTCTTAAGATACCCATGCTCTGACCCAGCTGGCAGTTCAGCAGCAGGCGGTGACTGCAGTCTCCCTGTCTGCTGTGAGCATGCTGTCTTTCTGCGGAACTTTGGACCCAAAACCTGTTGGTTCTGCTCTGGCAACACCTGGCACTGGCACGGGATGGGGGCTGTGAGGGCTGGCAACGCGCAGCACAGCCGGACCCGACCCAGGGCCACATGGCCCAGAGCAACCGTTTCACCCAGATGTGGCTCTGGCTACCAAACTGTCCTTCAAGCCGCTCCTCCGTACCCGGTTACATCGTGGATTTAATGCAGAGAGCATATTGCAAGTCTAAATGCACAAGGCAGAGAGACTGTCCTGGTCAAATATAGGAGGCTTTAAAGCGGAAACTAATGCAGCAAGAGCTTTGAAAATGCCTTTTTTCTGAGTTTGCTCAGAGTTATTCTTTGCACTATAGGCAGAACCAGGTATGTCCTTGCAGGAGCTGATTTTCTTTATTTCACTAAATTTAAAGTCGCGTGCCTGGCTAATTGGCGTTAATCGCTCTGAGTGCCACCACTTATGCAAACCCTTGCAAGCTGGTCCCCTGGCCACCTGTGCCAGGGGTGCATCAGGGAGGTGGACAGGCAGGGCTGGTTCAAATCCATCCTGCCTGATGGGCAGCCAGATGTGTCCTTCGAGGGACCTTTGGACTGAACCAGCTGTCAGATCAGGTGCACAGCTGTCAGCTAGGAAACAAACCTCACTCTGCATTTTATAAATGCTTAAAGATACCCATTTTTTGCAGGTTTTTTGAAACTACATTATTCAGTGGTTTTTGTGTATGTAAAAAAAATACACTAGTGTCTGTTTATCTATTTTTAGTTTTCCTTTTCCACAAAGTCACAATCATAGCCCTTGTTAGGCGAGACTGGATCAGCGGGAGTTAAACCAGAAAGCAGAGTCAATGCTTGGTAGCTACTACCCAGTAGCAAGTAGTGCCCAACTAATCATGCATCTGCAAGGCATTACTTCCTAATGAAGTAATGATTTCCTTAGGGAGATATGTGTAGGACAGCAATTAGCTTGTGTTGCTACTGTATGATTTCTAGCGAAGCTCCAAGCACCTGCTAGCTCTACCGCATTGATCTGATTAATTGATACCACATGGGATTACTTGGGAACATGACTTGTGTTCCATAAACTGCCCTAGATCCTCATTTTCTTTTCCTCTATGGAGAGGTGTTAGATGGGAATTCTTGGTAAATCCAACATTATTTTGGGAAGCTGGGAGATTGAAGGGCCAATGCTGACCTTGCAGCAGTCCTTTAAAGACTAATGAATCATCTTTTGTTGGATAGGTTGTGGCTTTTTGGAAGGTTTCCAATTTGCCATGAGAGGTGGGCGCTACACAAGCGCATGAGTGGGTATGCTGCTCTGGGCTTCTGTCCAGTGCCACCATTTGGGCACTTTCCAGGGAAGATCACAGCCAAAAAAAAAAAAAGAAAATTCTGAGCTGTTCCTAGTCCCCTTTAGCTTTGTGTGTTTGTGGTGGAGGGCTTGTATTGGAGAAAACGCTCTGGCAATAGATCAGGAGATCAGTACAGCCAGTGGACATGATGAGCTTCAGGCACTGCAGGCTTTTGGTCTGATACAATCATTACTGGAGTGTTATTTGCCCTTTTACAGGGTTTGAGTGTGTCAGTTTGCATTTCTCACGCTTTTATGCTGAAGGTTTAACCGAACATCATTTGCAATTCAAGTTCTTTAAACTCTAGGCTTTGGCAGGCTTAAAATGGTATTTGTTTTTAAATAGACGTTAGTGCGGGAGTAATGCTTGCAAGCCTAGGGCCTGCGCAGTGTCCTAACGCAGCACACGCTTCTGCTCAAAACCAAGGCAATGTTTGTTGGCTGGGCTTTACCATCAGGGGAATTTCCTATGTGTGCATGGTTTGAGGAGTCTGCTACCTGGTGCCATCAGTGGGGTTGCTTTATTATGTGTGATTGATAGAGAGATTACTAACTGACTTGAATTCTGGTTAATTGTAGGGTGCTTTTTGTCCTCTGAGCTTGCCATAAGAGGTGATGTTAGCAGGTCAGGAATGCTCTCTGAGGCAAGCAGCTCTTGCTGTAGAGCACGTATATAAACATGGGCTCTCAGGCCTTGCCTGGGTTCGGCACAGAGAATAAACTCCAGCCTCTAGCAGCCGTCTTGCTCGTACGATGGCTCAGGAGCCGCTTTTGGCCAAGCCGTTGCCCTCACAACAGCCTGCCTCCATCTGGAAAGCGGGCGGAGGCAGCTCTCTTTCGGGCCGATGCTGTCGGCAATCAGCCACGCAGCCCACAAGACGCTGGGGAAAGAGGAGGATGGTCCATAGTGAACATGTCCTTCCCTGGTGGCAGTGATGCTGGGTGGATGGTGTGCTGGGAGACTGGACCTGCAGAGGATCTCACCCGGCTGTTTTCCTGCGTACAGAGGTAGGGGAGGCACAGCCCAAACTGTTCTGGCTGCTGCCTGGATTCAGAAAAGAGAAGATGTCAGAAACGCTTTCTTGTGCAGCCTGAGGTTGTTAAGCCAGGCTGTAACGCATAAACAGGCCAGATTCGATTTCTTTGAAGTCAGTGGGAGCTTTGCCATTAATTAAATAACACTTGGTTTTAATTGGAACTGTTTTCTTACTTCTTGCTAACAAATTGGCTAGAACTTAAAACAAACCCATCGCCCTGTTGGTTGGGCAGGCGGTGGTTTCTGACCGTACGAGCAGGTTAGCCTTCAGGTGAAGTACGTTTTTCCAGACAGGCGCAGCTATGTCTTCTGCCTGCAAGACACGTGTCGCAGCTTTGATGTTGTGATAATCTGCTGTAAATATTTATTTTCCAGTAAATATACAGAAAAGGGAAAAAAAAATTAAAAAGGAGATGAACTGTTATGTTTTTCTTCTCCTGACCTCCGAGGTCACTTCAAAATGACAGAGAAGGACAGTTGTTTAGAAGAGAATGCATTGAAATGCAGTCACTGATAAACATTGCCTTTTAACTGGTTTGCTCATTATCAGCTGTACCTCCAAGAAAGCTCTACGTGTGTTTACTAAGGCAGGCTTTACTTTCCTTTCATCACTGCCTTCGTCCCAGCCCAGTCGCCCCACTCCCTTTCTATCTGCAGCCATGTAAAAAATGACGTGGAAGAGCAGCTTCAAAGGAAAACTGGTCCTGCATCGTTGAGCACATAAGTACCAGTGCTTTTATGATTCCTCATTGAAATTTAACAGGACAATTTGTTTCCAAGCACTGCTTTGAAATTTGCTTCTCCCTGCGCCGATTCCTCAAAAATAGAGCATTAGCTGGTGTATCAGCATTAACCGGTGTATCAGCTAATGCCTTTGGTGTCTGAGACATGACGGACACTGCATAAGTAACAGGATTGGTCTGAACACTTGGAGCTGCAAGTCTAATTCCAATTTCATGTTTTGCTACAAAATTGCAGGCTGCATTTTTGTGAAAATGAGTCGTGCCCTATCCCACACACTTCTGGAAGTGGCCTTTTCCTGATGGAAAGCCATTCCTTTCCAAGGGAAGAAGGACAATGCTTTCGCACAGACGTGGATAAAGCATTAAGTTTAGTTTGCACAAAGGTAGAACTACTATGTTTAAAACACTTACACCTTAAAGGCAAAGGTGAAAGGTTAAAACTATCTGGACTAGAACATTTATACTTTTAAAAAAGGGAATGTTCTAAAACCCTCAGAAACCTTTAGGTTCATTTGCAAGCCATAAGCCCAATTACCCTGACACAGTGCCTGTGTTCTGTACAGATCAGATGTGATATGCCCAAACAGCTACATCAGTTTCTTTTTTGTCCCAGTGACTAAGAGAAGACCTTTTCCACCAAGCAATTTGCCTTTTTGTTCCTGGAGTTCTTTTGCAGCCACTGTTCTTCTGCTCAAACATCTAGAGATACTTTGCTAAGCTGCTAGAGGGCTCTGGGTTTTGTTGTCGATGTGTCACAGAAATCCTGCTGTGGAGTTACTTCCACCAAACATGCCTTGGAAAAAAAAACCCTCAAAACAAAGATATAGCCTACCCTACTCCCATAAAAACTTCTTGACAAGCTGTTTTCCTTGGCCCATCGTTGTCACTGCAGGAGCAGCCATGGACTTGCCCAGGAATTGAGGTGGAATGTCTTTGTGGGATCTCAGATTTCTGAGAAGACATTAATGAGGCTTTAAATGAGTTTTATAGATTACTTTTTTTTTGCATATTATAAATATGAAGTCACACTTGTGAATGAGGAGGTTGGTTGGGTTTTTTTTATATACATTTGAAATGTATTTAGCAGCAAACTATTATATCTACATATGAGCCTGGAATGGATGGGTTTGTTCTTGCAAGAGGGGCTGGGATCCTCAGGGGTTGATGCCAGCGGCACAGCTTATGAAATACTTAAGGAAATCAAAGCAATTAAAGTTTTAATCCAGATTTTCTGGAGAAGCATCCTTGTCTCTCAAACTCTCCTGCAAGAGCTGGATGCACTGCAAATGTTTTGCTGGAGCTTGTGTTGCCTCTCCACCTCAAGGCCGCCTGTGAGTTTGTTTCACCCTTGCCCATACACGAGTTATTGCATGCCCAGTGGTGTGTATGCAACTTTTCCTGTTCAGGGGGAGGAATAAGGGGATGGATGTCCTCAGACATTAGAGGTGGCTGTCCCAAAGTGACCTTTTAAGCACAAGCACTAGGAAGAGCACCCTGGAAGCTGCTGGCTCTTCACTCTGTAAATGTTCTTCTCTTTTCCTGAACAGAAACCCATATTCTTCGAGTGTATTCCTGCCAGTAACTTACATAGAAACACAGAAATCTGGAAGAGCAAATGAATTGTCTGTCTTCTAATCTGTCCCCAAGAGTTTTATTCCTTTAACCCAGGTGGACCATTTCTCATTAACTACACAGATGACATTCAGACTGCAAGCAGAAGGATAAGGATCGTGACCTGATAGTCAAAGATACGAGGACCGTTAGTGATATTAATATCAAGAACGTAGTTTGGTTTGGGTTTTTTGGTAAAAAATCAGATTCCTTATTTACATTTCAAAGACCCGCTCCTATTAGTCTCAACACTAAAACACTTCTGATTTGGGCGGGAGTGGTGCCTGACTTTAACTGTTAAAGCACGGATTATCTCGGTGGTAGCTCTGACTTGGCAGATGCCTGAGCCCTGGAGAGAGTCCCGTCTGCCATCTGGCCCGGCATGGCAGGCGGCTGTGAAGTGCCCCTCCAGTATTCCCCCGACGCATATTCATTTTGGTAGAAAATGCCTAAGATGTCAGGGAGGTCCCTGTGCCCACCACGTTTGTTGTTGCTGTTTTCTCCATCACAGAGCACCCTTCATGCCGTCACCTGTCACGAGAAGGTGGTGGCTGTCTGGAAAGATCACACAGAATCGCTGGGAATGACTGTAGCAGGCGGAGCATCGAACCGGGAATGGGATTTGCCTATCTATGTGATAAGTGTCGAGCCTGGAGGAGTTATCAGCAGAGACAGCAGGATAAAAACAGGTAAAAAGAGGGGATTTTGAAAGCCTGCTTTAATTCAGAGGCTTACTTTGGAAAACAGAGGGACAGTGAAAGAGCATCACGCCCTGACATCTTCAGCCATTCCATAGATTTTTTGGGATGCGTGAGATGAGAGGGTCTTGAGTCAGCTGCCAGAAAAGGTATAATGTGCAGCAGTAACGGTCTCTGTGAAGTGGGAGGTAGGAATATTCTGGTAGGAAAAAAACCAAACCAAAACAAAAAAACCCCATATTTTTTCACAGGAAAATGAGCTTGCACCACCATCTCCTAAGGACTGAAATCTTCATTGTGCAACATTCATGGGTTTTTAATGTACATTTTTGTGCTTGTTTGTCGTATCATTCATGGCTTTGAAAGAAATATAAAGGAGCAAAATTCCCATTATATATGAGGCAATGTTAGTGCCTTGTGGCTCAATATCATGTCTGGAAACAGTGGCTTCATAACTTTATTTGGCTCTTGGTGTAACAGGGTGATAAAATTAATAGCATCTCCCCCTCTGCATGAATAAGCCTTCAGAGCAAGATGAGGAGCATATTTATCAGTGGGGTTTGCGGGACTAGGTAGGCAGCAGAGGAATAGTGAAACTCTCAATTTTCGGGAAGTTACATCTCCAAGAGCCAAGTACCTCAGTACCCTGTGTCCAGCAACAACATGGCTCCCCAGCCCCTTGCCCTTCATCCCCTGAGCTCAGCTTCAGCCTGCTCGCTGCCTGGGATCTGGAGGGAAATCCTGAATGCAAGGGAAGTGAAGGCACCCGAAAGTGGGGCAGAATAGCTGCAGCCCAGCCAAGCCCCATGAGCCACAGTGCCCAGCACCAGGATGTGCGGAACCTCTGCTTTGCGGGAGCTATGGCTGCTCATCGAAACCCCCCGTGTAAGAGCGTGACAACAGGAGCAAACCAGCAGGTTTCCCCTCTCCTCCTGCTGGGAAATGACTGCCTCTCAGTGGGATACATTTTCCAAAAAATATTCATCATGAGGCAGCATGGAAAATTCAGCCTAGTTAATTTGATAAAATTAGAAACAAATGAATACGTGACATTATAACAGCGCCATAAGCCTCCACGGTTTAGAGCAGCCCTTGGGCTGTTGTCTGACTCGTCGGGGCAGACCATGAGAAGAGGTTAATGTCCACATCGCGCTGCCTGGACTGCCGGTGAGCGCAGCCCCTGCCCGGAGGTGCATGCAGGTGAAGCGCAGAGGGCACCTGGGGACCCCTGGCCTTGGAGGCGCCACGGAGGGTAGCGGGGCACTGGGCACTGTGGCCACTTACGCGACATTACTGATGTCTTTGCTGTTCTCCCTGTAGTAATTGAGGTCGTCTTTGTGTTTTTCTCCAAAGCTACTGTGCCTACATTACAAATAAGGCATAGAGAAAGATGTTTTGGCTTGTGGCCATTCAAACAGGTATTACCATTAAAATAATAATACGTTATTCTGCAAAGCGAACTTTACGAAGAGCCAGCTGGAGTGGCAGCCCTCAGCTTAGGGAGCGGTGGGAGAAAACCACCTCCGAGCTTTCAGGTTTCAAGCTCAGGTTGAGTACAAAAGTTGTTAGCTGGAAGTGGGCATTGGAATCCTGGACTAGCATCAGGTGCCCGTACCAAAGCTGGTTGGTGCAGCAGGACCCCAGCTGTGCTGTTCAGCTCCAGATGCAGGATGTGACATGACGAGAAACCAGGACCAAAGTCTCTATCCACCCTGCAATGCTCCTGTGCACAGGGATCTAGCCCCTTCCCTCATGCCTGTGGCATGTTTACTAGCATATGCTTCACATCCGTGTTAAACGATAGGATTAACAAACAGCCTCATCAGGCAGCAAGTTCTTGGCCGTGGGTCTGACTTGCTTGTTCGTGGGGGTGGAGAGGGAATCCTGGAAACACTTGCAGGGTTCTTTTTTTACCGTCCATTCTATCGGTTTCAGGTGATATCCTCCTGAGCTGGAGTGGCAGCCCTCAGCTTAGGGAGCGGTGGGAGAAAACCACCTCCGAGCTTTCAGGTTTCAAGCTCAGGTTGAGTACAAAAGTTGTTAGCTGGAAGTGGGCATTGGAATCCTGGACTAGCATCAGGTGCCCGTACCAAAGCTGGTTGGTGCAGCAGGACCCCAGCTGTGCCGTTCAGCTCCAGATGCAGGATGTGACATGACGAGAAACCAGGACCAAAGTCTCTATCCACCCTGCAATGCTCCTGTGTACAGGGATCTAGCCCCTTCCCTCATGCCTGTGGCATGTTTACTAGCATATGCTTCACATCCGTGTTAAACGATAGGATTAACAAACAGCCTCATCAGGCAGCAAGTTCTTGGCCGTGGGTCTGACTTGCTTGTTCGTGGGGGTGGAGAGGGAATCCTGGAAACACTTGCAGGGTTCTTTTTTTTACCGTCCATTCTATCGGTTTCAGGTGATATCCTCCTGAACGTGAACGGCATTGACCTGATGGGGGTCAGCCGGAGTGAGGCTGTCGCCCTGCTGAAAAACACCAACTCATCGGTGGTGCTCAAAGCCCTGGAGATGAGAGCGTGCGAAGCCCAGGAGGAGCGGGGCCGCCTGCCGCCCCCCGAGGCCATGCAGGCGACCTCCGAGAGCAGCGAGTGGTCGCCTTCCTGGGTTATGTGGCTGGGGCTGCCACGGTAAGTCCACGGATCGCATCCTCTTGCTGACGGGGAGTAGGAGGAAAGATTTGTATTTTCTGGCTGTTCTTTCTTTTGGCTTGATTCATCACACTGACATCTTAATTAAATCCAGGCTCTGTCACAGCGTTGACTCTAAATACCTCCCTTTTGTAAACGGGTATGTGTACATGGAAAAATAGACACACAGATCCCCTTGCAAGGGAGGAAAGGGTCTTGAATTGTTCCAGTCTTGAAAACATATCTGGCACTGAGGGAGGGAAAGGAAAAGCTTGCAGGGATACAGGAGCTTGCTGAACTGGGGTCTAGGCTCAGCTGCCCTGCGGAAGGCAGAGCTACCCCTCCTGCAGCTCTGGAGCTGCACAGCCCTCCTCCTTAGCCAAATCCAGCTGAACTGTTTGACTTTGCCCAGATGTCGCAAAGCGTGTGCAGTTGGCCGGTACCTCCGAATCACCTCTCTTAACCCCACCCCCGGCTGGACGCAGTCCGTTTGTCACACACAGGAAGCAGCTGTGTTGTCATTTCGGTAAGGATAATAAAAGCCGCATCACATGTCGCTAAGTTCTCTCAGATGCACGTGGTGTGCAGGGTGTGTACCTGCAGCTTGAGCGACATTTTGCAAAGTATTAAATGAGGACATGTTGTGAATGGGTGAATGTGCGAAGAAGCTAGCCTCACACCATTGGCGTTGGTGTCCAGTTTTAAAGGAATGAAGAATTTAGCTCACAAGGTACTTTTGCCCATGCTCCCAACCCTGGCAACAGTTCAGAGGGTCTCCTTCTCTTTTACGGGAGGGCATTGGAAGATGGTCTGTGGAACAGCTGGGCTTTTGCTCTAGGCACAGTTTCAGGACTCCATTTCCCAGTCTCACACAGCAGGTTAGATGCTTTCCCTCCTTCTGGCTTGAGCTGTTTTGAGCTCATTCACCTTGCAGCAAGGTCTGCTGTGAGCACCAGATGTATTTTGGGGCTTGGTCTGAGGCTGATGACGGTGTGACATGTGCTGAAGTACTGCGAGAGCAGAAGGCGGGTTGTGTGTCTGTCTGCCACGTGCAGATGAAAGGTTCCTCCTCCAACGGAGAGGACTACGTCCTTATTCCTGTGAAAGAAAAGCGGTAAAAAGAAAAGGCGGGAAATGGATGGCCCATAGCTTGCTACCCCAGGCAGTGGTAAATTTCTCTCACCTTGCAGTCTGGCTGCAGATGGGCATGCCTAGGGAGGTCCTCATTCCCGCTTGCTTCTTTTCTACGCATGAAGGGACTGGCGCACAGGCATCGCTTGCAGTGTGCGGAGAGCAAGCAGGCTACAGACCTCATAGGTGCAGCCACCGTCCGCTGCTAGATGGGCTGAAGCAATTGCACCCCACCTGCCCCTGGCCTAACCCCACATTTGCTGTGCTGTATAGAAAACCTGAGCTGCCCGGTCATCACCTTGTACCCACAGCTGCCTGAAGCCCCGATGTCCTCAGCAAGGTGATGGAGATGAAGGACAGAGCTCCACAGTACTGCAGGCTTGCACCCAGGGTTCACGTCAGTTAGTTCTGCTCTCAAGTTTGGGAAGAAAAGGTGTTTTTTCCCATTTTAAAAGTGATCTCTAAGCTCACTCTGTTCCCTGCCCGCCCCACGCCCCCCCTCGTCCCCCCCGAAGGCTGTGTGCATTAAGTCATTCCCACCCCTTTGGCCTGATGGAAAGCCAAGCTGAAGACAGGAGTTCATTGTAACTCCATCCCCAGCTGCGACCCCGGGCACAGAGTGCAGCGCGGCCCTTTGCTGCCAAAGGAAAGCAGGGGGATTGGTATGCTGAGCCGGTACGCCGCTCTGAAATCGGCCTCGGACAGGGACCAGCACCGATTAGGCATGGCAGTAGCAGAGGTGCACTACATCCTTATGGGTATCTGGTTGGTTGAGTAGGGGCACAAGGATCGGGTTTGGGTTTGCTCGTTGGGTATTATCAGACCCTTCAAGTCTTCCCCGCCGTGAGTGTGCTTACCCTCTTTACTCTTGTACTGATTCTCCAGGGCCCAGACATCTGGAAGTCCTTCAGCAAGTTTTCTCACCAGGATGCGTATCACATTAACTCATTTCCCTCCAGTCTGAGTACTTAACTTTTCCCTACCTGGCTTTCAGTTTGCTTTGGCAAGGATCACATCCCACTAGATCTCAAGGTATTGCCAGCAGTCTTGTGATGCTTACTAGGCTGTTACAGAAAACTGTTCTCTGTCCAAAGATGTGTCTGACAGGTCTATCTTTGTAAAGGTGTCTGATGTGCAAATATGAGGCAAGATGGTGATGATTCACCTACCTCAATTAAAACTGCGATGACATTTGTAAAGCCGTACCATTTACCAGAGGGACTGCTCCAAGGGGTGTAGGTCTAAGAACGTCTGGTGCAGCTGATGGAAAAGTAGAAATGTCAGAATCATGACTATATAGGATCATGCAAGGTATTTGGGAAGATGGGCAGGATGGGAAACACCCACATAAGGAAAACTGAGCATATAGAAAAGGTGATAATGGTGGTAGGCCAGGAACAGGCACGATTAAAAACAGAGGCTGCTGGATGGTGGATTCTTTAAATTCAGTCAAGAAGGGAAAGATGTGGCACAAGACAAGCCGTGGCAGGGCGGCGTGAGTGTCTGTGCACAGCAAGCAGCGCAGGGAGCGTGGAGGCAGCCTGACATCGTGCCTGAGAGCAGGGCGCTGGGGCTCAGCAGCCCACGAGGGGAGAGTCTTTCCTTCCATGCTCAGAAAACTTGAGTTCTGATGAAAATCCTGTGAAAGATAGTGGTCCTGTAAAGTGTGCTGAGTTGAGCTAAACGCTGGAGGATGCCTACAGATCTCTGTCCGTGACTTATGAAGTAGAAAATGGGCAAGCATTAATAATAGCTACGTGATTAACTGTGCCTTCCTCACTTTTGAGGCTGGTGTACTGCAATTGCCTAGTTCTCTGTACTAGCACAGAACTTGTCCCTTTCCCAAGAACTGAACACGTTACAGCGATGGGCATAGACAAGAGGCACAAAAATCGAGAGTTAGGGAGTTGCAGTGTTGTTCTGGATCAAGTCAGTAGCAGCAGAGATCACAGGTTGTCTGACTCCTTGCTCTGAAGCTCAAAGCCTTGGAAAAGCTGTCTTGCATAACTTAACATTTGTGAATCTCACTTAAATTTCGGCCCTTTCCTTGTGAGATCTTAAAATTGGCCTCCCTCACTTTTACATGGCTTGATCACACATAAAAACTCTGTCCTTTCTGTAGTACAATCCAATATGTGGCGGTTATAAAATCAACGCACGTGTGCATCTGACATCTGTCAAAACTTGGACAGCATGGGAGCGGAGGGACTGCGGGCTGGCTGTGGGGAGGAAGCGGTGATGCAGGACCCTAAGCGTTCCTGCCCCAAGACTTATTTCAAGGTAGCCAATTTAATCGTTTGTTGTTGAGGAGGGAAATGTTGTTGTGAAGCATGCGTAAGGAAAATAACGTGGAGCAGCTGGTGAAAAGCGTCTCCCCAGCCACGTGATATTTCTTCTGCTCTTGCTTGTTTTCCTCCTCTCCTTTCTTTGCTCTCCTCACATTTCCTTCCCCCAGCTAGCGCTTAAAAATACTTTATAGATCATCCTGTCATAACATTTACAAACATTAGTACTTCACATGAGTGCTTTTCTTCATCTGCAAAGTGAGATGAGAAAGACAGGAGGTGGCCAAAGTCTTTCTGCAAACCAGGGGTAGAACTGGACGTAAAACATGGAACTAGGACAGAAATTCCCCCAAATTAACTCCATCCAGGAGTAATTCTCAAATATTACTGTACTCCACTGCCAGTCATCTGCTGTAAGAGGGCAGGGGGAGGGAGTCATGCTTTTCATGCCTGTTATTGCTGAAGTCCTCCTGAAGTCAGGCTGGTTTTGATTCCCAGAGCATAAGGCTGCTCATGCTTCGCAAAAAGCAGCAGAGAATTGTACATATAACTACTTGAAAGCAGGCACCTTTAAATTCCTCTTGCATCAGTAACTGGTGCTCGGTTGTGGTATTTCTTATGCTAGGACCCTGCGCCTGGACACTCTTTATCCTTAAGTCTTGAATCTGAGGCAAATTCACACATAAACTACTCCTTGTCCTCAGCTTTTGGAGTATTTACAGATAGAGGCGGAAGGCTGCAAGCTGCTCTCTCCTGAGGCAGAAGATTGTTCTCCTTGGACCGGTTGCAGTTTAGTGGGTTATGGCGGTTTAACTGGGTCAAAACACACAGACTGGGGCTTTCCTTACTGCAGAGAAGTAATCTGCTCAAACACACTAAGCATCTTCAGATGACGCAAGTACTTATTTCATTTTCTCTCTCTGGTGCTTTCTAGCTTGTCTTTATCGCTACACAGTCGTAAGCAGACCCAAAGGACCTCCCTTCGGGCTGCTCTTTGCTCAGGCAGAGCAGGCGTCTCTGCTTATGTACGAAACTATCCGGAGTGAGCGGTACCAGCATTGGCCACAGCTCAGTCTGGTGCCTGCCTGCCTCCCAGCATCCTTTTCCCATTTCTGACAGCATTAATGCATAGCTGATGGATGGGGCGCTGCCATGTTGATACCCTCTGTCCAGTAGGATGGAGATAAGGAAACATCAAATTAAAGGTGTAAACACCACCTAGCCACTCCTGTTCTGTCAAGAGTCAGTCTCCAGCTATGGCCAGCATGATGGGTTCGACCTGGCTTGCACAAAGCACCAGCACGGCTCGACACCCCCAGCAGGACGAGAGGAAATGGGAAGGACGAGAGGGAGAAAACTTATGGGTCAAAGCAAAGACAGGGAAAATCACTCACCAATTACTCTTGTGGGCAAAACAGACTTGTCTTGGGGAATTTAACTTACACCATTTAATTATGAATTTGGATGTTGGGAACCAAAGATGACAAACTTTGGGGAAAAAAACCCTTTCTTCCCCCTTTCACAAGCTCAGCTCCACTCCAGCACCTCTCCTCCTGCCTTCTGGTCTCCCCTGCCTCGCTGTCACAGCGGATTACACCCGGTCCCCTCGGTGAGGTGACAGGCAGCACAGCAGCAGGGGGCTGGAGTCAGGACAGAGCAGTTCTCTCTGCTCCTTCTCGCTTTCCATGCGTTTTTGTCTGCTCTGGTGGAGGGAACAACCCTAATGCTAGTATGCTGGGTCTGTTTTACTTAAATTTAGCACATGCTTTGACAGCAAATGGGCATTTCTGCTTTCTGGACTGATGGAGACGGTGTAACTGATTGATAACCTTGCAGATGGTACGTACAGGATGCACGCAAGCCTTGTTTGTCTTCACTGTGTTCTCGTCTTGTGTCTGTACCTGCTTGCCTATTTCTTTCCTAAGGTGTTAGGATTTAGCTGATCCCCTTTCCATTTCAGCAATGTCCTCCTTAAGGCAGTGAGTGTATAGCCAGGCAGCAGGGACCCTTGCCCCCCCTCTCCCAAACCCAACACTAGGTAATGGTACTAAAGGCTGAATCCTGGCATCGCTTGGTCATGACCTTGATAAGTACCATCAAACATAAGAGGGTTTAAGTGATTTTGCACATTGAGGAAGCCCACAGATGGTAAAGTAATAACGCCTCACTGCTGAGGAAAGAACCAAATGTCACCTGTTTCTTACATTAGCAGCCAGTGAATCCTTGTGCAAATATTATATACCTACCATCCTGGCAGCAGGTGAATATTTGTAGGTCCTGAGGGACTAATCTAGGTTAACTATAAAATCCTGCTGTGAAATGCAGCAAAAGCATTATCTGGCAAATAGAAGTTAAAAAAAAATAAAAATCAAACCCTAGATGTGTTGGTCTTTAAGACAGTTAGTTATTTATCTTTCTACAGAAGAAGTGTCAGCTGCTGCTTAGAAACCCAGAGTCTCCGAGCAGAGCTGGTAGCAGTTGCTTGCTGTAGACCAGCCTATCGGTTCAGATTTGGAATAGCAAAAGGATTTTTTCAGGCTCTTCAGTTGTTCCTGGGTACGCTGAGAATGATGAGTGGGTTAAGCACTAAGCACAGAAACTTTGGTTGCTCTGTAACTAATCAAATTAATCTTGTTTTGGTGTTTTTTTTGTTTGTTTTTTTTTGCTTGGTTTAAAAAAAAAACCCTGAAACAACAAAGCAGGTATTCAGGTTATTAATGTACTTAGAGCACTAGGCAATGTCTAAGAGTTTAATAACCTTACTATTCCTGCTTTCCTCTATTCCTTGTTTCAGCTAAGGTTTGACTCAGCATACCTTAATAGTATGATAAAATAAATTTAAGAGAGAGAGGAAGAGGCAGATTTCAGTGCTCTCACTATAAAATACTGCATTAATTATTATAGTGAGGACAAGCTATCTTCTTGACAGCAGCCTCGGTACTCCAAAGCAGTGACCCACACGGATAGGCTTCTCTCATCTTCCGTGCTGTGACTTACCGCGTTGCTTGACAAGAAAAGCTTGGGATCCCTTCTTCCACTGGTAGTATTTCTTCGTGTCGTCTCTGTGATTTTTGGAATTCTGTCTCATTTTGTTGACCTTGAATTTTTTTTTTGCTTTGACATGCACCACAGTAGCAAGTGCCTGACTGCTTTTGACACAGTTGATCACATACAGGCTCTTATCTGGAAGCTAAAATAAGTCACTGGACTGTACAAGGTAGATGAAATAGCTTCTGGAATGATGGTTTGCGAATATTAAATTCAATCTCCACTAAATATTTTTCTCCATCACTTTCAATTGCAACTAGATCATTTGCTTTAATTCTTACAAACCCTGTAACACAATTTATTTATTGTTTTAACCCCAAGCTTACCTAGTAATTTTACTTTTAGGATAATGGGTTGTAGAAAGCAGCACTACAAAACCAGAAGTGTGGGTGTCTAATACAGGGGAACTTTAGTGCTATTTTTCATCTTCAAAATGCTCTATGGGTGTATGAAAAGGCAGATTCATCATTAATCATTCATCAGAATCAAGTTAACTGTAAGACTTTTAATTAGATTGGTTTGTTTCAGGTATTTGTACAGCTGCAAAGAAATTGTATTACGAAGAAATACATCTGGAAGTCTTGGCTTCAGCATCGTAGGAGGTTATGAAGAACATACCGGGAACAAACCATTCTTTATCAAATCCATCGTTGGGGGAACACCAGCATATAATGACGGCAGAATTAGGTAATGATAACTATCTAATGAAAAGTAGCATTTAAGTCTTTCATCTAGTTCATTTGTGGTTTGGTTTTTTTGTGTGGCGTGTTTTGTTTTGTTTTTTTTTTTTTTCTAAAACAAGTTTTTATGAAGACAGTGTAAGAGGGGAAAAAGGACTCAATACAGAACTAACAACAACAGATCTGGAAATAGGACAGCAGTGTCCTGAACTTCATTAGATTTGCCTTCATAGTAGAATGTTTTCAGAGGTCTAGCAACCACTAGTATATGAATAAATATAAAGATAACTCAGTTTGATCTTTGGGGTAGTACAAAGCAGCTTTCCCACATCCCCAGCTCAAAAAACCCCCCCACCCAATCAACTTAAGAGAGTAAATGCAGGATTATGGAGCAAACTTTAAATCAATTAAGCAGTCTTAAAACATAGCTTGTTCAGAACATGGATCATTCCCATGTGCAAGAACTTTATCCTATTTTCTTTCAAATACATCTAAGTAATTACAAAAATATGGAAAAAAAAAAAAGGTGAAGTATTTTCACCTGCTTCATTCCCTTATTCACTAACAGCGGTTAGCCAGAGAAAGAACAATAATACTAATTTCTACCCCTTTCTCCCAGCTTAGGGACTTGCTTTGGCATTTGCAAACATTTAAGGTAAGTCCCCTTGTTTAATTGCTAGCTCATATTTGCTTTTGGTTTTTCAGATGCGGCGATATCCTCCTTGCTGTCAATGGCAGGAACACATCAGGAATGATGCACGCCTGCTTGGCAAGGATGCTCAAAGAACTGAAAGGAAAAATTACTCTCACAATTGTGTCCTGGCCTGGCACTTTTTTATAAAACAAGTCTTCATGGAGAGTATGTCAGTATGTCAAGTAACTTAATACAGAAGAAAAAAAAAAAAAAAAAGGAACACCAGTCTTTGCTTTTTGTGGTGTGTCAAGTGAAGTGTTCATAAAGAAAAGGTTTGTGAAATTTCAACCTGCAGGTCAAGAGAAGTCATGTTTAGGCAAAGCAGGGACACCTGTCAGAAAATCACTTTGGAGTGATTTAAGCTACAGACTTTTAAGTCTTTCCTTCCCATGTTCTTAAGGGGTTTTTTTTGTTGGTTTGTTTTTTTTAATATATAATCATTAATGCATTATAATAATAATGAAATTTAAGGATCAGCAGTTCCTGCTCACCCACTTTATTTTGATTTACAAGAAGAAATCCTTGAGTAACTTATGGAAAAATTTCTTGCAATTTTTCTAGTTGCAAAAAGCAGGTGAAGGTTTTTATCCAACACATTAATAGCACTTTGATTATGTGTACCTTTTCATGGTCAGCATGAAACTGGTATTTTCAAGACTTTCAAGTACTGTTTGTTAGTCTGTAAAACTGTGAATTAAATTTCTAAAGTAATTAAAAATAACTGTAACTGTGTACTTGTACAGACGTTATTTTCATCCAAAATCAAATGACCTAGTTTCCCTGGTATGTTTTGATTAATACTATTAAATCTAGAATTTTTATACAGAATTATTGTTTTTAAGGAAGTATACTGCACCCTGCTAATACCATCAAGTATTGCACAACAGTGTACCCTGACAGGGCAGTACAATTTTTGCAGGACTGCCATGCCAATCACATGTGATACTGTATCTGAAAGTGATGATGGTCTCACATTTTTCTTAAAGTAGTTCTTTGCCTTAGAAATTACCCATGTTCTGAAGTCTAATTTTTTCCTCACAAGCTAGCCATGGAAAGGGATATGCTAAAGATTAACAAACATGTTAAGGACAGCTGTTCCCCCAGAACAAAGACTAAAATGAACTTTCTCTTAAGCCACTGCAAAGCAGGAGGGATATTTATCCAGCTTAATTCACCCTTACGCACCCATACAAACCAGACTTAATTACCAAGTGTATGATCACCACCCTCCGTGTTCCATCAGACTAAGAACAATCAGCACCTTTCCCAGTTTCCTTGATTTTTTCATTTCACCTTGGTACAAATTTCTTGAAGAGCCTGCAATTCCTGCCTGTCCCTGCACAAAAGGATGACCTTTTCAAATATGAACTGCAAAAGCTGTACTAAACCCACACTGTTCCAGATGTTGGTATATAATAAAGAGAATGCATGCTGTTTCTAAAGTCAGTAAAGAATGACCTTCCCACTGGCTTATGAAAAAAAGGAGACAATTTAATACAAAGAATTTAAGCCCTGCATATACTGTAAGAGCATAAGCCTCTAGCTGTAATATGTTTTCTCACTGTTTCTTAAAAGACAAAGTCAGTCCAGGAATCTTAACATGAAAAATTCATTCTTTTATTTTCAAAAAAACCAAAGTAACCTTTGATTTCAAACTAACAGAACAAGATTAAGAGCAAATTATCTTAATACCCAGAAAAATAACAAGATTTATAGTAATCTATTTCTGGCATTAATATATATGCAAGTAGGCAAAAAAAAAAAATCACACAAGCCTATTCCACAGGGGCAGCCTCGGTGTTTTCCTGTTCAGGAGCAGGTTCACCGCTGGCTTCTTTTCCTTCTTTGCTTCTTTTGGATTTTTTGTGTTTGTGCCTTCTGTGGCTATCCCCTTCTTCACTGTCGTGACGACGTCTGCTGTTACTAAATGAAGAGAGAGAAAGAATACCTCAAACAATTGCATGACACTTCAGGCCTCATTCAACTACAGAGCACCAAAAAAACCAGCCTTTGCATTCCTGTTTGAAAACTGGCACCTGCTCCTGATCCAACCCACATAGTATTTGGCTGTCAGCGCCAAACTGAATTTTTCATGGAATGGTACACACATCCACCCACTCTCTACTTTTTGTTAGGAAATTGGAATAACTTTTCACATTTGTAACCCATATTCTAATAGCATTATTTTTAATAATGTCATGTGCCTACTGGCATCCCTTAATGGTTTAACATTCTTATTGATCCCGTCCCCTGGATTTAACCTTTATTTCTAACTTAAAAAGGATCAATCTGAACAATTTCTATCAAGTAACCATGAGGGTTAGTTTACTTAGTAAGAATCACTGTTGAGCTCTTACGTTAATGCTGCTGAATGTCAGCTTCACTCCACCTCTTTCTGACCCACCATTTTTACCCTTCTTTCCCCAAATTCATAATTTCTGTTCCCTAGCTAAGACTGTCACATATATCATTCAATATGAAGTTACACAGGGCCAACATTGCTTTTTGTCTGTCCACATTTTATATTGCAGACTTGTTCCAAGTAGTACATCTATGTGTTTACAGTCTTTCCACAAAACTCCAGTTTGTTTGGGGTTCTTTTAAAAGTTTACTTTATTTTTTTAAACTGGTCAAGTCTTTGTATCCTATTAAAAAAAAAAAAAAAAAAAAAATCAAACCTTCGAGATGACTTGTGTCTAGTCTCTTCTTTCTCTCTGTGCCTCCTGTCTCTGTGTCGGTCTTCTTTCTCTCTACTTGTTCTATGGCGGTCATAACCTCTTTCTGCATAGTCTCTGTATCTGTATCGTTCTTCATCACTGATTAAAAAAGAAGATATTTTCAGGACAGTAACACCAAGCAGTGTATATATTAAAAAAGAAATTCTTATACAGTCTCAAGATAAATGCTATAAAAATCTTAATGTTGCTTCTGGGTTTCTAAACAAGATCCACAACATATGCTAAAAGGACATTAAAGCTCTTCACCTAACACATTAGACTTCAGTAGTTAATACAATTTTGAAAGGGGATTGTTCAATAAAAATGGAAGGAAAAAAGAATACAAGTGTCACATTAAGTTTATACAGGAGTGATCAAGCAGTTAGTTAGCTTAAACCTGTGTATATACAATCCTACATAAACTTTAGTAATGTTTTCAGACCACTGTGTGTAATGCTCAACATTTACCAGCACAGTTTTTGACTATTATACCATTTAGGTAAATTAAATTAAATTTTGGTACAGTTGATCTATTTCCACACATCAGCTTCAAGAAAGGAAATGCTAGGTGCAAAGAGATCAACAGTAAAATATACTCAATGCTTTGGGTCACTTTTAAAATTAATTTCTCTCCAGTGCCAATGCTATCTCTACTTCCACTCCTCTCTTGGATTACCACGAGTGCTGCCTTGCCACAACGCTGGTAACACCCCTCCTAAATACTACAGACTATACAAGAATGTAAAGGCTTTACTTAAGAATGTATTTTCATATTTTGACTTGATGAAAAGGGAAGTTCTAAGAGTTTAGTGGTATTTTAAAAAAAAGATAAGAGCAGTATCTATAGTTAGCCAACACCACTCACATGCTACATTGGCATAGCTTAAAGAGGCATGCTTATTTTATCGTTTCTCTACCAAGAAAATCCTACCCAGATACAGTGTCCAGTATCATTTAACAAGATTTCAATCTAATGAACTTACTGTAACTATTTATGTATCACATGAAGTCTTCATAACCGTAGTTGGGAAGATCCCTACCAAGTTCTAAAGAAAGGCACAATGTGACCAGGCTTTCTGAGGCAGTAATTAAAACAGGTAACAATTTAGATACTATTAAGGTGACAAAAGCCAAGTGTTTCATGTTTTCCATCCTTGCCAACATTTACCATAAAAGAAAGTCTCTTCCTGAGACATCTCCAAGGATGGAGGGTCCACAACCTCTCTGGTCAACCTGTGTCAGTGCTCAGTCACCCTCACAGGCACCACGCCACTATCACTTCTCTTAATTATTGTCCCCCTCTGAAGACAAAAACAGAATTCAACTGCATTGAACACTTTTTTTAAAGCCTATGTTAAATCTAACATGTCTTTCCCACAAGAAAACCCTACAACACAGACACATCAGCTTATAAAAAAATGAAGGCAGTACAGCCACAGAACATGAATTCTAATCATACTACTCTACAGCACCCTAGGTTGTAGTCCAGGGTGTGAAAATAAATTCACTTGTTCCACTGAGGTGTATAAAGCCCAGACAGGTAAACTAAAGCAGCTGGGGATGAGAAGGGAGAAAATAAATCCCAAATCTTACAATACTGAAACCTGAAGTCCTGTGCCTTTAAGGTGTTTCTACCTGTATCAATCATTTACCACTATTTCACCCTCAAGTTTCTACTTTACTATCAGGGGAAGGAGGGAAGTGTAGGGGAGACATTTTCAATCCAAGTCCTTTTCTACTGAGCATTTCTTCTCACAAGAAACTAACTCAAGACTTCAGGGAAAAGGAAAACCAAAAATTAGAAAAGTTTTCTTATCAATCTTTGTTCTATACACCTTTGGTTACTTTTTCAAAACAGACTACAAGCTACTAACTTCACAAATCAGGAGAGCTCACTTTGGTAGAGATGTCTAATATCTGATACCTGTAGTGAAAAAATTTCCCATGTATTCAAAAACCCTGGAACAAAGAACCACAGAAGGATTTAGGCTAGAATGGAGTTCCTGGAGGTCACTTGGGCTAACCCCCTGCACAAAAATGGTCTAACTCAGAAGTCTGGTCAGGTTGCCTAGGGCCTTGCTTAGTCAAGTTTTGAGTATCTCCAAGGCTGGAGATTCCACGACCTCTCTGGACAACCCGTCTTACTACCCGATCACTTTTTTGATGTTTCCCCATCATCCGCCCCCCCCAGCATCTAATTTCCCTTGCTGTGACTTTTAACTGTTACCTCTTGTCCTTTCTCTATTGCACCTGGAAAAAAGGGCCTGGCTCTATCTTCTCTGTAACCACCCATTAGGTAGTCAAAAATCACCTTTAAGCACCCTCCTCATCCTTCTCCTTTCGAAATAAATGAACTCTGTCCCCTTAGTCCTGCTCACCCCCCTTGTCAGCACTCCACTGTACTCTCCAGTTTGTCAATGTCTTCTTTTTCATACCAAGGGTCCCAAAACCGGGCACAGTACTTTGCTTTCTAGCCAGACAGACCCTTGTCTGCTCTGCTGCATGGGATTACTGGGTTCCAGAAATACAGTTGTTGGGTTTTGCTTTTTTCCCCCTGTCCCCCCCCCAAACTGCTAAGGAATAAATACAAAATGGTTTAAGGTATCAATCAAATTCCAACATTTACATTTTTAGTGGTAACTAAATGACTTGAAACTATCAAAACAGAAAATAAAACACAGTCTGTGCAAAAGGAACAACAGTCCAAAACAAACAGCATCTTTTCAAGGCAGAGAGCGAGATACATTGTAAAAATGCACAATTTCATCTGAGGATAGCATGGTAAAGGTGGAATATAATACAAAGATAGCTGAAGGTTCGTTTTTAAACCACATTTTGGTTATACTAACCAAATAAAAATAATTTCCATTTTCTTAGAATTTAAAGAAATTCTATAGCACAAATACAGGTTTTTTATCTGGAAAAGAACCACTAAAAACATAGAAGTCATTTCTGAGCAGTAAAAAGCTAATGATTATGCTTACTCTAGCTCTCACCACAGTGTTGTTTAAGTTGAAACAAAGGCAATTTAAATACAAGTAATGCATATGTGTAGTCACTATAAAATAGTTCACATTCTCTTCCCCATAGCTCGTTTCATTTTATTTTCTTAAGCGCATGGAATTGAAAATAAACTTTCTTAAAAAAACCCCATTACGTCTGCATGTTCTGCTTAAGCCTCTCCCACCTTCTCTGTGACTCCCAAACCAACTTATACTTGTTAAGGGCCTCCCGTTTTCTTACACAGCCATGTGGCAACAGCTTTGCTACAGATGGTGGATAATTTAGTCACATAAAAAGTTGAGGCCTGCTCTTCCCCCTCCTTTCCAGATAACTCTGGCATCAGCACAGAGATTTCTCTGGGCCTGGAAGCTATTAAGGTTCATTTCAAGCACCCTTGAATGACCAGGCTTCTTTCTGGCCTTCAATCAAGCTGTCTGAGAAACAGATGTTTAGATTGGTCTTGAATTCTCAGAAACTGACCCTGGAACATAGCACATACACACAGGAGAGGACATCACCACATCTGCATACATGGAAAATTGCCTATCTTGCATCCAATTTTGGTATTCAGTGAACAATCATCGTGCAAAAAATGTCATCTCTCAACCGAAGTAATGTTGACTCCGGGTGCTCTCATTCCCCACAGCGTAAAACCACTGGTAAAAATAATCCACTTAATAGTTAACGTATATATTCTGCAAAAATTGAAACTTAACGAAAAACACAGAGAAAAGCATCACAATGTTTACCCCCAAATACTCAGCAAATCATGAGTGAAGTAAATTTAGATAAATCTGGCAAGGCAATAGATCTCTGCTCTATGGAGTCATAGCGAGCTCAACATTAAATGTTTTGTACTTGTGCACATGAACGCAGAACAGTTGCAGCTTTTTTCTTTTTTCTTTTTTTCTAAAGCAATTGGAGAGTTGAAAGCCAAATAGAGTTATCTGCCATTATTTTCATCATCTGCCTGAAAATGAAAACAAGTTCTGGACCTTGAAATAATAGTTTTAAGAGAGATAGGACAGATTATTATCCAGCCAGTGCTAATGACCAAAGTAACCATTTTAGCAGCTAATAACACAATTAATTAACATCAAATGTTGGACCACATTGCTCTTAGCACTGAACTGGCAACTAAGATTCATTTAGTACTTCTGTAGATTTTTATAGAACTACTGATGTCAAAGAGAGTGGGATGTCTCACTCATACACAAGGTTTAAATCACACCTTTAACCTGAAAGCACTATGACCAGTTCGGACGTATACTGTTGTTTTTACATTTCCGTTTTACTTTAGAAATTTAATTATAGTTTCCAAGAGAAAAGGGGGAAGAGGAGAAAGCCACACCCTCTAGCGCTTCGGAATATACAGCTGAACACTAAATTTGAACGTTGAAGTATACTACTTAACACAGAAGCAGGGTTTTGAGCAGAGTTACAGCATGCTTAAGACATTTCACTAACCTGTTGAACACACTGGGAGTTGGACTGTGATCTCGGTCCCTTTCCCTGTCTCTGGTACGTTCTCGATCTCTGTCTCGGTCCCGGTCGCGATCCCGATCTCGGGATCGCTCTCTCTCACGTTCCCTATCCTTCTCTCTTCGTGCATAGTAATCCCACTGTTTGCTGGTGTCCATAAGACTAGACCATGAAGGAGCAGAACCTGCAAGGTGCGGAAAGGTGACTAAAGAAAAAGATGCGGGTATTAGAAAGAACAAAATCAGATACTGTATGAAAACTGTAATACTACTCATGCATGAAAATACAGATGTTTGTCAACCTCCTCCAATGACATTTTCCAATCTTCCCCTTTCACATAAAAGTTAATTCTGAGCAAACTCTGCATTTTTTCCATGATGCTAATAAAGGCCTCTGGCACGCATTTAAGTATTTGCTATGAAGATCTACAGAACCAGGATATATACCACAAAGACAGTCTAAATCCTTTTGAAAAAAAATATTGTGCAAAGGTTTGCTGCAAGAATCTGATTTTATGTGGTCATATGGCTTTTGTTTTGGGGGAACAACAAAACAAAAACAACCAGAAAAAAACCCTGCCTTTGAAACTCAGTGGCTCTGAAAGTACAGTTCAGAAAAACAAGGAAAAAGGATGCTTCCAACTTTATATTTAGATGCTAATACTTTTATGTTTTGCCCTTTAAAATAATTGTATTTAAAATATGTTAGTTACAATGTTCTCATTCACTGATTTATATTCTATACTGTGCTTTGCCATACATTTCTGATTAAAGAATGTAACAGCAGCTTTAAAATTAACTTCCATAAATTTATTCTGAGAAGAAATAATGTTCCCACTTATGCTTTGTAGGATACCATTTCTAATGAATACCCAGCACAACCACTATTACCACACTAAAAGTTTCAGAAAATTAAGTATATTATCTTCACCTAAGATGATATGCTTAAGAAGTTAAGGTGGCAGTCACAACACCGCCTCACAAGCTTTTTGGGTAATCAGCAACGGGAAGAGAGAAGGGACATGCTTCTCCATTGCTTTCTGCAAACTCCGATGTAATAAATTACTACTATTCTTAATGCCCCAATTGTTCTGTCCTACCCTCCCTCTCCAGAAGCCTGGGGAATGTGTCCTGTTGCTGAAAAATAAGGGCTGTAGTATTTAACTGGAAACAGCACTCTCTAGTGGACTTACAGTACAGAGGACTTCCCACTTTCTGCTTATCTGCTTTGCTAGCCAATGATAACATAGCCTTCAATAAATCGTTTGTTTTGAGTTCCACTTCATTATCTATAATATGAGAACAATATTCACTTGACTCCATGGTGTCACGAAGAGACATTAATAGCATAATTAACATAAATATCTACTGAACAATGTAAAGTCCGTTACTGATGCTGTATTTAATACTGTTGAGTTATAAAACCAGGGGCTTCTCCTGGCAGCTATGTTCAGACTGCCTTGCCTACAACGTCTGGGGCATGCCTGCCCCAGAAAGCTTTGGCAGAAGCTTAAGACAGCAGTTTGCCAAGCGTCCAAAGGAGGAATACAAAAGACCTTTTGAGCAGGCAGTGGAGCAGGAAAAAACACTTCATTGTTAAAATACATGTGCAATGAAAAGCATTATAATTCTTTAAAAAAGCATTTAGACGAGGTTTTGCCTCTAACAAAATGCTTGACACTGTTTCACTTCAGGGCTACAGAGAAAATGAGGAGTTAACAGAAAAAAATACCCTAATATAATAGCATGTTGTTCATTATACTGCCAAAACCTGAAATTCTTCTAAGGAAAGCAGCCAGAAATAGCAAAAAACCAGCTGGACTTTAAAGACTGCTAATTTCCTTGACTTGCCACTATGTCAACAACATACGTATGGTCTACGAGTTTTGAATACACTGGCTGCCAGAATATTCTGATCTAAAGTGTAAACTTAAGTTTAACTTTAAATGTATACTTATACTACAAAACAATTATTCTTACTAATGGTAGCATAAATTTCTGTGATAAATTTTGGTTACTCCCTCACATTTGCAGTAATTCTTTTCAGACAGAAGTATGTCATCACCACCCCAATAACCTGAGATAAACCAGTTATTTGATACTCTGTGCATTTTTGTGTCTAGATATTCACAGTAATTATTCACAATACACAAGAAGCTTACTTTCTACTATGAATTGGTGCTCTGCATTTACTACTTAGAATGAGCTATTTGGCACTTTTAGTATTTCTACGTAGATTATTCCAATAATTTCCACAAGAAGAAAGACACTTCTGAAGTTTAACTCTGATTTTATTTTTAAAACAGGAAGAAAGGTAGCTTTGAACAGTCAATAGTTTTGGAGAGAGCTTAAAAATTTAAAGCTGCGTCGTGTCACAGTATAAGGCAAACAATTAATATATCTTCTTTGTGCTTCAAAAAATACTGACTCTCAAAATGTTTCTGTAACATTAAATTTCTTGCAAGTTCAGAAGATACGAAGAATATTTAGAGCACAGAACTGACAACCTCTTGAGGAAGAAGCAAACAAGCGTACAATACAAGTTGCTTTGCTGGCAGACCAAACACAGCAACACATATTGACAGCTCAATAAAATTCCAAATCTGATGGCAAAGGTGACACTGAATTGTGAACGGATTTAAGAGCAAATTGAAGCAACTGCACTGATGCAGGGGAAGAACACAAAACCAAACCAGGTATTTTTGAAGCTACAATTTAAGAGTATTATTTTAATATGCAACCTTCCTAATGAGGTTGCAGTGGAAAACACACCTGACCACTAGGGAAAAGACACCAAGGTATGAGATTAGGAATTTGAATAGGCAGAAGAAAGGCTAGAGCCTTAATCAACATTGGTATTTTTTGCAATGTGTTGCATATGCTCATCTTCCCCCGCAATTTTGACAAAGCCATGAAACATACAGACTGGGAAGGAAGACAACAGGTTGGAGATTCAGTGCTATCATCCAAAGCAACTATTAAATAAACTTAGCGATTCTTAATGAAAATGATCATCTGTACTCTACTGTGCTGCTGAGCCCTCAATTTACCTAAGTTCTGATGCATGCAGAGCGCTGGTAAAATACTGGCCAGTGATCACGTTGTGAGATAGGGACTGTGAGTGTGAGATGCTGGACAGGAAAACACACTTCACTAAGAGTTGAACAGCAACAGTAAAATGCCACTGAGTCCCTACAGATCCAATTATCCCCATGATGGGCACAGCTTAGAGCCACACAATTTGGCCAGCAAATATCAAAACTTTTGCCACAATAGGGATGCCAGATAGACTGGGAAGGTGGGAGCAGACTGGCCAGGTGGGAGCAGACTGTGCTTCTTGGTCTCCATAGCCATACTAAGGCAAACATCATTTTTTAACCCCGCTGAAGAAGTTCAAATTCAATGTTGGCACGATCTTGATGACAGCCATCTTTTGAATATTGGTACTGCAATAATATAAGCACGCCATCACCTCTGAAGGTCAACGTAAAATTTGGAAATAGTCTTGTGTCCCTGACAACACTTGGCAGAATAGCAAATTCTAACAAAAGAGATTCCAAAGCAGAAAACATTTTAAATTGGAGACTACATATTACATGCAATGTACATACTAATGACTGTAAGACTGCTTTCCTTATGATACTCTGCATGGCTTTAGATGTTGCACTTCAGCAAAATAGTCACTTGGGTATTGTAGTTGTCTGCCTCAGCTTTACCTCTTTGCTAAAACTTTGGCAAGCTCAGTTCAATTATCGCTAAAAAAGTAGTTAGCGTAAAGCAGCTGTTTGCCCACATCAAGAATTCTTGAAAACACAACAAGCTTCCATGCATGAAAGCAAACACTTGGTAACTGATGAGGAACCTTTCAATGCCAACAAAGTACCACTTGTTACTCCATGACCTGCTCCAATTTCAAGAAATTACAAGCCATTCAAAAATGCCATTTTATATATCCTCTCTAAAGACTTAGAAACATTTGGGAGATACATTATCTGGCTGTTTGTTCTGTGCTGAACATTATGTATCCCCAGAACGGGACAGAACTTCCCCTACAATTTCTCCTCCCAGCAGATAGGGTCCAAAGGAACAAAGAGCAAGGAGACAGAAAAGTCAGCTGGACGAAAAGGCATGGGTCTGGATGACAGATTCATTGAAGGCAGAGGCTGGCAACGCACAAGGTCCTGCACCTGGGTCAGGGCAATCCTCAGTATCAGTACAGACTGGGTGATGAATTGATTGAGAGCAGCCCTGCAGAGAAGCACTTGGGGATACTGGTGGACGAAAAATTAAACATGAGACTGCAATGTGAGTTTGCAGCTCAGAAAGCCAGTTGTATCCTGGGCTGCATGAAACAAAGCATGGCCGGCAGGATGAGGGAGGTGATTCTCCCTTCGTGCACCCTTGTGAGACCCCAACTGGAGTAGTGCATCCAGCTCTCAGGCCCTCAGTACAACACAGACATGTTAGAGCAGGTCCAGAGGAGGGTCACGAGAAATCATCATGAGATCTGGAACATTTCTCCTAGGTTGTTCAGCCTGAAGAAGAGCAGTCTCTGGGGAGACCTTATTGCGGCCTTTCAACACTTCAAGGGGGCTTATAAGAAAAATGGAGAGAGAATTTTTACCAGAGCCTGTACTGACAGGAGTGGTTTTAAATTGAAAAAGAGTAGGTTTAGGTTGGACATAAGGAAGAAATTCTTCATGATGTGGGTGGTGGGATACCAGAACAGGTGGCCCAGAGAAGCTGTGGATGCTCCATCATTGGAAGTGTTCAAAGTCAGGTTGGATGGGACTTTGAGCAACCTGATCTAGTGAAAGATCTCCAGGCCCATGGCAGGGGGGTGTGGATCAGATGATCTTTGATGGTCCCTTCCAACACAAACCATTCTGTGATTCTATGTTTATTTTATCTTCCCAATTTGGGCTAGGTCAGGAAGAAGCTGACATCTTACTACTGCTATTACTCTTTTGGCTCAGGAAGCAGAGCTGTGCTAGGTAACAGTTCTAAACTCACTGTAGGTTCTGTGGATGTCCATTTGATTGCACATAATGAAACCTCTATTTTGGTTCACTCTTACTATAAAACCAGAAAGTGATGTTTTTCAGCTTCAGATTTTTTCCATAACATTAACCAAAAAAAGAAAGACTGACTTTGTAATAGGACAGCTGAAGATTACAGTATCTCACACAAACAGTTTTTCAGAGGTACATCACTCAGGATTTCTCAATGATTGGCCTTGCTGGTTAAAATTCTGATGCTATCTCAACAGTACTCGTTCTCGTGCTTCTAAATCCTACCAGTTCTTGGAAAATTCTACCTGACTTCTGCTCCATATTACAGTGTATTATTTTTCAAAACCAGAGTTCTGCAAAAGCACCATGGAAAGATACCTAGCATACAAACAAGTAAGCAAACCAACAGTATTTACCAACAAGTGTTAAATTTACAATAGCATGTATCTGTTTACAATGAGCTTTCGTAATGAGTTACTGAAAGGACCGTTTAGTGTCTTAGCTAAAATCCTGATAAGTATATAAAAAAATTTGATATAGCACTAGTCAAAATTTTTAAAGCCAGAAAGTTTACTCACCACTGCCATATGAAAATGCACGAACAGAACGACCATCATAGCCAGAAGAATGGCCACTGTTGAAAACACATGTAAAAATCCGCTTTTACCATCAAAGCTACCTCCATCAGTAAATACATACTTTTAATATTATTGCCCCAAATTCTTACCACCATACAGACTAAGGCAAAATGGATTTAAGTCCCCCATTTTGAGCATTACTAATAAAGGAAGCTGTCTATCAACACAAATATGTATATTTCATGTTTTACTACAGGAGCTGAAAATAGCATTCCCTCTTAAAATTTAAAACAAAAAATATCCGTATCATCAAAGCTGTTCTTTTGTATTTTCAATTAATTTTCTATTTTCAATGAATTTTCTATTTCAAATGTTTTTTATATCATAAGATGTTTCTGCACAGATACTGAGCTTAATCTCCAATTGCTTGGAAGTGCTTCATCCATGACTGAAACCATTCTCATTCTTTCTGTTAAAAAGTAGATACGTGAGCATATCTGAGAACAGGTGGACTTCAAATGTGTAATTCTGTAAACTATTCAATTAGCTACACATTTTCTAGGCTGACTTCTTTCAGTGGTAGCCAACTCAAGTAGGTAAAAACCAGAAAGGTTAAAAAGCATGGTATGTGCACAGGACATAATTCATACATATATAATTCTTTCATGACTTTTAGCACTTCCTACAGAACTTGAATGATTTATCTTTGCCGTATTTAACCTAAGTGTTATTTCTGTTCTTGAAGGCACTTTAACATTAAGAAATAACTTTTGGGTTAGCTTAGTTCACAATAAAAACAGTGATAATGAAAGGTCAATTCAACATTTTCATATTTAAAAGTATGAGATTTAGTTCCTAGGTTCCATAATAAACTTGATTTTTTCACATCACATTTCAGAAATTGTATAAATATTCACTACAAGTAAATGCAATGAGCACTGCTTAACAGTCAGAAGCAGCAGTCACTCACAGCAACTGTCAGTACGAAATAATAAATTTACTTTCATGCACATCAAATGCATCCAGTTGGGTTTTTTCCCCGAATTAAATCAGATGAGGATTTTTGCAGAGATTTGCCATCATCATCCTGTAGTGTATATGTTAGCAGAATTTTCAATTTCAAAGGAACAGATGTGTGTATGTTCCTTCAGTGAAATCCAAAGGACTGGCAAGAGACTTGCACTATCTTCTTAAAGTGAGCTTTGTATATGACCTGCTTTTGGCCTCTAGCAAAATACGAATATTTTTCAAGGACTGTGCTGGCCAACCCTTTTTTCTTCCTTTTACATATATATGTATAAAAACATATGTACACATATACACATATATAAAAAAGGTATTGAAAAAATACTGTTAGGCCTATTAAAGCTGAACGCTTAGAACAAACATAGTAGAAACACAAACTTGGATTCCATGAAACTCTGGCATTTCCTATAGCTTATGAGGTCTTGAATCTGTGGCTAAATTGTTTATTTGAATTTATAGAAAAGGATACAGTAGCTGACAAGCATACAGTTCACTTAAATAAGCCTCCTGACTACTAAAGAATACTTTAACTTTGTTCTAACATGCGGTCAACTAACCCCCTCAAATGACCATTAAGTGTTAGACAGGTGAGACTAGTAACATTCTGTAAAAATACTGTAAATATCTGAAACTGTCTTCCCACTCCCAGATAAAATCCATAAAACACTGGGCACTGTGAGGTCCTTACTAGTTTATTTCAGTTACAGAACACTGATATATTGCTTTATAAGATTTCAAACAGATAATCACCTTTCTATTGTGGGTATGAGGGAAGGTGGAGGACCGCCAGGTGGTGGTGGAAAGCCTGTAGTAATAAATTAGGTGGGAGAGAAGGAAGAAAAAAGCAAACAAACCATAAACACATAAAAGAACTAGGCTAAGCATACAATGGCAAACAAATTCCAGAGAGTGTAATGCAAAAAATGTTTCCCACTGAGTAAATGGGTTTTGTTTTGTGAAACTGAGAGTTATTTTCCAGCTTAACAAAGGCAGACTATTAAACATATATTATCAGTACTTCAAATCAAATACTTTATCATTCTTAAAAATACAATAATTTAGAAGCATAGGAAAGTTCCTGGGTATCTAACAATACTTAACAAACAACATTCAGAACTATTTTCTGCATAGCAGAAAAAAAAGAATGGAAAGAAAAGAAGGAAACATACATCTAAGGGATTAGGTCTGCTAGTCAACAGCATTTTCATACACTTCTTTCTGCCTGGTGTCAAAATAACAGCCTACATCTAAACATCTATCAACTTTTGTCTATATAACTGAAAATACGTTGACAGGTTGCACATCAGTTAAGTTTTCATTTCTTAATCAAATATGGAAAAAAATTCTAAGCAAGTTTACCTGGTGGTGGCACTGTTATTGGTATACCTAAAAAGACAACAAATAATATATCAGTTATAGTAATAGTTTGTTTATTATCTGTAGATCTAAAATCAGATTGAGCTATCACCACATACATGGCCAAGAAGAATGATAACTTGTTTTCTGTGTCCTCAGATCAAGATCTTGCATTAATACCAATTGTTAAGATTTTAACCTTTTTACATAAATTCCTGTTCTTCAGGATTTTATTTAATTAAAGACAAAAATAATGAAGAATGACTCTGGGTCTCAAGATTAGAATTGAATCCATAACTCTAAAATGTTTAGTATTCAGAAGGAAAATAACATCCCATAGAATATATTTATTTTATATTCCACTACTGGAAGAAAGGAAACGCAATTGGCCTCTGACCTTTAATAGCTTAGTATAGGAAATAGAAAGTCCACATGGACAAAATATTCTAGCAACATTAAGCATTACAGACTTTTCAGTCAATGCTATGCCACACTGCAATTAATCATTCAGTTGCTACTTGGAGGGAAAAAAAAATTGTTCGGTACTCTATTTTCTTGTAAATATCCGAGAAAGGAGCATCCTTTAATACAAAGAACCAAAGTGTTCTAACTTCTCTGGTTTTCAGACCTAGCTTAGCTGTTATGAATCTAAGAAAAACCTGAGAAATTGTTCCCAACTAAATTAGCTGACCTAACAAAATATACTGCCTCGACACATAAACCTATTTTATTTGATTATGAAAGGAATGATCACAAGGTAAAAATCAGTCATACACTTTAAAGGACATTATCTTCTCCTATTTTGCAAAGAACTAGCTTTACCTCAATTGAACATAGAAAACACTGCTACATGAAAATAATAAAGTGGGCTAAACCAATATCGTCAGAAAATAAGACTACTTTACCAGGCATAAAGATCTTTCAGTTACGAACAACTCTACTTCCATTAAAAAATAAGTACTTTCAATCTGACAAGTCACTGCAAGACTTTGGGGGGGGAAAGAACAGAAAACTTTGCCAAGTGCTTTCATCAGTTTTGCCGTAAGTGCATAAACATCCAGACAGAACAGCAGCCAGACCCACTTAAACTAAAACCCATCGCATTCAAGTTCCAGACTTCATCATGCAGAGAATATCCTAGATGTACTCGCAACGGCGTGTTTTATTTTATTTATATATCATCGGTCAACATTAGAACTAAAAGACTATTGTATGGAAGCAACGTTTAACTACATCTACATAATATAATGTCTAGGAATGCCAACTGCTCCCAAATTGCCTTGGCAGAAGGAGAGAGTGAAGGAACATGCAAGCTGAGGAAGAGTAATCAATATCAATGTTCGCTTATTGCTGGCGATTTCACTGACATGAATTCTTACCACCATTAATCCTATAGGATTGCACAAATTGTGAAACAAAATTGAGGTTGCTGTCCAATCCTAAAATCTATTTATTTTATTTTAAATCTAACCTCTCAGCTAAAACGTAAATCAGGAGACAGTGAACCCCAAAAGCCAAGTTTCTAAACTGCAGGAGCCATTTTCTCTTCACCAGCATACAAGCTTTCCAATGTGCGTTACCGCTGTTAAGAACACTAGAAATCACACCATAAAAAGTTTGACAGTGTAACATTAAAAGACCAAACACTCCTAATGAAAATTTCTGAAAGAAAAGGAAGACTGGGAACTCAAGCTGTTGCACAGCTGAAGTATTTTATATTCATCTTTTTTAATTAATTGTCCATCTTAATAAGTTCTTTATGAGCCTACAACATAGAAAAATATAAATATATATAAAACTACCTCTTAACAGCAATGTTAAGAACATAAGCTAGAAAAATTTAAGAATCTCTCTCAAATTCATTTATTTATTAGCTCTGTCTTATGCTTAAAAGAATTTCAATTGCTGCACTAAACCCAGTATATTGTTAGCACTGAACATGGCTCTTAGCACTATGCACAGAATTGCCTGGAAGCCAACAGCTAATATTCTTTACAAAAAGGAAGAAATACTGATTAAACAGTTAATATATTCCTCAGAATTTTATCTTGTGCAGAAATACAAATAAAAATCTCATCACAGGATTAAAAGCCAAATGAAAAATTTCACTTGGGAGTCAGTCAAACAAAATTAAGACAGACTGAATACAACTAATATCCAGAGAACAAACGTCCAAATAACTTTAATGACTTGGTTAACGCAGAATACTATACTAGAAAACCACATAGATGTTTTTCCTTCAAAAACCTTTAAGAACATTTAAAAGGTCATGATAAATGATTATATCATTTTAAGACAGAAGCTAATTTACTTGAATGTATCATAACGGCAGAAACATTCTTCTACATTCCAAGTTAGCAAGTATCACTAAAAAGATCTAAAGTTTTTTTCCTCACCTTCTTCACTAACACACAAATGTGACACAAAACAAGAAACAAAAAAATCATAAACTTCAGTTAATGGAAAATCAAGAATCTCTTAAATGTTCATTATTTCACCTTCTACTAACAGAGTCATGAAAGTATACTTGAAGCATCAGCAGCCAATTACTTCTGAGAAAGAAAAAGACTGTAATATTGAGTCATTTCTTGCAATGTAGGGACTAAACTCGAGTACCAGTTCAAGAAGTTGACTTAGCGTAGATCATGTCACATCCCTACAACACGTTGTACTGCCACAAAGATACACCTGGCCTAAACCTAAATACTCAGACTCATGTGTCAAAAGCAATCCAAATGGCATTAGCACAGCATTTTAACTAATGTGCTCAAAATTGCTTTCAGGACATTGTATACCATCCTACTAACTCAAGGTTGGTAAATATTTACAGAAAACCAAGTAGGTTTTACTAAAGGAAAGCAATGCCACATGTGCTCTGCTTGCAGAGTAAGGAATCAAACATGGTAATGCTGCCATAGCTTAAAAACATACTGCAAATTAGCCCAACTGTGTAATAGCCCACAGCAATGTAATATAACTCAACTTGGTGTAAGAACTTCTTTTGCGACAGGCTAAACCAAGTCAAACTCTCTCTCCTTTATCACAACATAAAAAGTACACAGTAAGATTGCTGGGGCTGAACAGATGTACGGTTACTTGCTAAGCCTTGGTGTAAGTCTAGGCAGTCAAACCTCCCAAAGTTATGCAACAGAGTTCAATACTTCAGAGTAGGGTTGTTTTGTTTTTTTTTTTTTAATATCACAAATGCATGTCACATTTTAACTACACTCTTAAATCAAAACACATAAACCAACTTTTAAAGCCTGTTAAACAGAAGCAACCATGTTCTTCTTTAGATTTAAATTACTCCAACATAGCAATAAACCAAGCAAACAAAAAACCAACACATTTTTTTGCCATAGCCAGTGATATCCTAGGAGTATTTGAGAATTTTCTGCATTTGGTTCTTTGAATTGTTCCAGGACTCGTTCCTCAAAAAAGATTTGAATCGCCAGAGTGAATGAGTTCAGAACAAGAGATCTAACTTCAAAGCAAGATCCTTTTTCAAAGGGGCTTTTGGAGGATGTTTTATATTTGGAATACTTAAATTTTCTGGCAAGTAGTCCCGGTTTAATATTGGGTAAGAGTAGTTTTTTTCCTCCTCCTCCATTGAACCTAGGAGGGATGGCAGATTCTATTTTAGGAACAGCTTTGAAGATAAAGAGCTGGCAACAGCACAATTAAAACACAGGCCTGAAGAAACCAAATCCACAGCTCTTAATCGTTATTTTCGAATCTACTCGAAGCACGGAAGGATGTTGAAGGAGACCTTCTGAACAAGTGTATGTCATAAACCTGTCTGTAAGCCACAAGACTAAAGCCAAACCTGCTTGCTAAATCTGTAACACATGTGTATTTCTTTCACCTTTGAAAAGCTCAACAGGTGAGGGGTTTCACAGGAACAGTCCAGTACACCTATGTGGCGTCCCTGCACCAAGCGCGTTTGGGGTGTCTGTGGGGGTTCCTCTCATGCTTTTAACAATATACAACTTAGATCACCTTTTCTGTACCACAATTACAATTAGAATAATTACATTCTAAAAACTTGCAATGCATTACCTGTATTATTTTATCAGAAAGGTTTTAATACAGCTTAAAACTGCATGCAGCTAGCATTAGTGTCACATTCCTTTCCCTTCTGTCCCCCCTGCAGTAAGGAAACATTGCAAAATAGCCAGAGCAGTACCGTATTCTCTCTTCAGACACTATTTTTTATATTTACTCACAAGAACTTGGAAAAGGGCACAGAATTATTTAATCTTTAAATCTCTTCTCTCTGAAGTTTTCTAGGTTGCACCATTTTGTGTGTGACAATCACTGATGAAAGCCAGAGCTTGCCAGGCAGTAGGAGTTAATAGTTTTAAAATCATCAGCAGCAACTGAAGAAAGCAGCCTCTACTACGAAGACTTAAACCCTATAAAGCCCCACACAAAGTTGTTGCACAGAAATAATAGTGTTACTTCCTTGCTTGTATGTAAGAGTATTAACAGAGAACACAATAGCAAAGAAACTGCTTAGCATGATTTCAGAACAAGTCAAGCAAAGGAATGCAAGGAACAAAAGGAGAAAATACGGAAAGAGGCTCCACCTTAAATCAGTCTCTTCTATAAACAAGTCCTTCACTTTCCTACTCAAATACTTGCCAAGGTTTCTCCATCTATTTTCATTTCTCCCTGACTAGCTCCTTGCTAAGTGCTTTTCAACTTAATTCCTTAAAATGACAACACTCAGGTAACTGCACTATTTGTGCAAATGCCCATGACACTCCTCCCAGTTACTTCCATAAATATCAAGTCTCAGTAAATACTCATTAAGTATCAGTAAATTTCAAGCCAGATTTAACAATGAGAAGAGTTCTCAAAGAGCTTTGATTCCTCTAAGATTCACAGGCACAGGATGCTTGATAAAAACATCAGGTGCTAATAAGACCTCTGACTGAAAGGATACGGCACAAATGCAATTATCATCAGACCTTTGGGAATTCATACATACTTGTGAGGGGAAAGGGGAATTAAAGCTTCTGTTACTGCTTTGACCTTAGACATCGGAGAATCCAACTTCTGACACAAATCCATGCTATGCCATACTTTTAGTTCAAAAGTTTGTGGAATGATTTGTTAACACGTACCTCTCAATAACATTAACAGCAGTTGAATTACAGAAAACAGCTTCTCACTTCAAACATTTTCAAGGACACAAGATCCAACATTCAGTCTTTAGGTAATTATTTACTACTTAGGATTACGCTTACTGGGAAAGTAAAGACAAAAGCTTCTGTTTCTGCCTTGCAGATATATTTAAGAAACAAGTAGAACACAATATTCTGAAATTCTGCACATATAGCCAAATGTGCATAGAACGCGCTGTCTTTAATTCATTATCATCAAGCATTTGATGATAATGCATGTCTCATTTTTCACATCCTGTGTAGTGCAGGATATTTACCTGGTGGGGGAATTAGAGGTGGAGCAGTACTGACAGTTGGAGGGGGTGGGAGGAAAGGAGGTGGTGGAAGGTGGGTAGGTGGAGCTCCTGGAGGGAAAAATGGAGGTGGCTTGGTAAAATTGTCTACTTCAGGATTAGATCGTTCTGAAAGAACCTGTAAAATATCAAACTATAGTTACAATTGCTATGCCAAAAGGGTAGAAGACAGGTTTCCTCTCTTTCCAGTTACTACAACAGGAAAGTATTACTTATGCACCCAAAGAGCCATATTCAGATGGTTTAAGTTCTATCTGCATCCCTAGGTTAAGTGTGCCATACTTGCCAAGTACCTCTGAGGGTCCAATAGGGAACAACAAACATAAGATTTGAGAGGGAATATAAGCCATCTGAATATGGCCCAAAACACCATCTTAAATTTCTATCAAGGAAAATATTTTAAAAATCAGTATGAAAAGCATTAAAAACCCCAAGACTTTAAATTACTTAAAAACTGTGAGATCAGCTGAAAAACACATGGCAGTGTTTTCAATGTAACATTACAATCCATTATTATTTTCATTGTTTAACCTTAACCTAAATTGGCATGGAAATGCAGCTGGGGCACCAAGCAACCTTGATTCTTCTCCACAGGTAAGTCAGCAGAGAAAAAGCGCATTCAATCTTAATGCATTTAGTTGCTTTCTTAAAATAATCCAAGCCCATAAAGACTAATCTTAGAATTTATGGTAAAATAATACAAGATAATTAAAAAAAAGTACTATCAGCTACTTATTTCTTCACAACTTATTTTTAAAAGACTGCATTTCCCAAACAGCATATGAAGAGGCTTTCACTTTCAGCATTAGTGTCTGGCAGGAATATGGGAGAAATGGACAGCCAGTTTAAATATTGATCTTTGTCAGTTAGTAAACAAAACACTATCCCATGCAGATCTAGCAGAGCCAACGCTGTCTCCTCGATCGTAAGTCCACAGCATTGCTCATTTCCTTTCAGTAAGAAGTATACCAAAGCATGTATCTTTTGAAATATATCAAAATATTTCACCTTAATATATTTCAATTAACTGCCAAAACTTTCTTCCTGAACTTAAAGCTACTTCATACACACTGAAATGGTTTAATCAGAAGCTATGGGGAAAGCAAAAATGTCTTTTAGTCAAAGATAGTGTGCAAATCTGTGGTATAAAACCTGTATGTTGCTGTTTTCATTAGCACGCCGTCGTCCTTCCACCCTGCTGATAGTGATGGTCTGTCCAATCACATCTATTGTGCCAGCTAATCGCCTGCAAACAGATCAACAAGCAGAATTAGAAAAGGGGAAAAAAAAGAAAAAGAAAAGAGAGAGGAGAAAGTCTTATTGACTTATCTCATTCTAAATGCCAAAAGTTCCTTCTCTTGTCTAAAACATAAAAGATCATTTCTGAAAAACATTAAATGTGATACATTTGCTGAACTATGCAAGTGTGTAGAAATAAATAATGCAGTAATAAAGGCTGACTCTCCACATTATCCTTCCATCCCCTACAAGATAATAAATCTACACTTCTGTGATCGATAAAAGAAAAAAAGGAACAATACAGTGAGATCACAAAAAACCTCAGTAATAAACATATATATTAAACAGAACTTCTATGAAAATCTGAAGTAAAATAATAAATAAACTAATAATTAGAAATAATTTCTAAACTGCAAGAAACCATACTGGAGGATTCCATGGCAGATCAAATGAAGGTAAGTTAGGAGGCAGAAGTAAACATAAGCCAATCCTACCATGCATACTACCAATATTGCAGCAGATACTGAATAAAATCAGCCGCCATCTCCCTTATCTTGGAATACTCAGTCATAATATCAAACAGAAAGTATATGAAACTAGTAGACACTGACTCTTAAAACCTTGAATGAAACTCAAAGGAATCTTAGACCAGCCATTCATACTGCTGTTCCTCAGTCTTCCAAATGCAAAAGGTCTCTCTCTAAAACATTTGCATAGCTTAGCACTGTGTTCACCTTCTTTAAAGAAACCAGCAACAGAGCAGCACAAGATCCATCTCAGTCTCCCTTACAAACCAATCAGGTAGCAGTAGAACATAATTAAGAACACCTACCTTAGAAGTAGTTAGTAATGGGTTTTTAGAGAAAGATGACAAGAAAATTGACATGCATATACACATTCTTTCCCTCCTGGTTTCTTGCCAATCAAAAATTTAAGGACTTTTTTAATAGCCCATGATTAACCTGCATTTGCACAATCTCTTTTGAACACACTTTTACTTTTGATCTCCAGTGATGAGACCTGTTTCAGCTATTTTTTTTTGCCTGACAATTGTATTTGGTGCCCTACAGTCCTTGTGTTAAAAAAAAAAATAAAAAAAAAAAAATCTCTCCTCATATAGAAGTGACTCTATAACTTTCATTATTTATTTCATCTTTTTGTGGACCCTTCCTACCTCTCCTGTATCTTTTCTTGTCTGACGTAAACAGAACCACAGACAATACTTAGCTCTCAATGCATCACGGCTTTATGTGCTACCATAATGACTTTTCCTAGTTTGCTCCCCACTGCTAATGATGATTACCATTCCATTTTCTTATTTTGGCTAACACTGGGAATTGAACTAACATTTTGGGAAGCAGCAACAATAATTCCAAGATCTCCTTCTCAATGGGTATTGGTATTAATTATTAATCATTAATTTGAAGAAGTGCATCTTATTTAGAATAACACAATGTAGGATTTAAATTTGCCGTGTTTCAGATTTCAGCGTTGCAGATTTCAGTTCACTATGAACAAGTTATGCCAACCCACACTGGAGTCAATGTGTGAATTTTAAATGCAAATGTATCTCACTTCAGTTTCCAAACCAGTCAATCTATTAAGCTTACACCTGTTAGAATTAAGTTGTTCCTACTATAAAATTCTTAACTTCTATACACATTTTCATATAGTCTGTTAAGAGAGGTATCTTTAAGCCCCCCAAACCATCTGATATTGTGGCCATATAGCTGTCAACTGCAACTTTTTAACTTTTCAAAGCAGATTAAAAATGCTACACTGAAGGTAAAGACATGATGGCATTCCACTAGACACAAACACTAGAATTTAAAGCATAATCAATCTCTCAAAATCTTAAATTAATCAACCACATGGGAATAATCAACAATAAAGAATGGTTTCAGGCACCAGACTAGAAAGTAACATGACAAGGATCTGAATGTCACCTACTAAAACTAAAACCCAGTACCTGTGACAATGCAGAACCCCTATTTTGAAGAAAGAAAGTCTAATGAACTTTTTTGAATGAATGTTTGCAGCCCCAAAACAAGTGAAACCCAGAAACCTAGCTTTATAGAGAATTTATAATTCTATTATGCAGATAGAACAAAACCTACCTGCTTTGCAGCCCACGGTTAATTTCTAAAAGATGTTAAAAAGCAGGGTTCACCTAAGTCAACTCTGTTAGAAAATGAGGTACAAAATTACATTTCTAATGGAGGAGAGAAACAAAAGTACATTTGTGTCACACCTATAACGGAAACCATAGTAGAGAAAACTGACAATATTTGCCAATAGCATGGCACATAACAAAGTAAAAGAAAGACTGAGAAAAAACTTTAAGGAGATTTCGGAAAAGAAATTCATGGAAGAAAAAAAAATATTTCTAGTTTTAGAAGACAAGTTCTTGTATTTTTTGTATCTAGTGGACTGCTAACCACGTTAATACAAATAGCAGGGAGAACAGCTGGATGTTCGGATTAGAGGCTCCAAGTTCTGCCGGACGATAGCTCTGACCCCAATTGCTCAAATAACTGGATTCCAACGCCACTAAAAAAGACACAGCAGACACTACAGCATGAAGGACCAATTAGATCTCCCGGAGATAATCTAAAGTTCTTTGGCAAGACTGCATACTGAGGATGATCCAAATGCCTGTCCTCTGAGCTTTTCGATATCTGGATTTAGAGCTTCCGCCTGGATTTTAAAGCAAGCTCATTAAGCACAACAGTTTGGAGGAAAAAAAAAAAATCCAGTGGTACAGGAGTCTGAGAACATATCTGCAAACTAGAACAGTATATACTATACAGCAGCCTCTCCAAGGATAACCCAAGTTCAAGAAATTCTCTGATCTTCTAACATCCCATCCTAAAACTCAGATTGTTTCAGTCTAAATTCTGAAATAATCAACACCTGCTTTATTAATTCTCCCCAGTGGTCTTGCATGGTATTCCAGCACTGCCGCACTTTGGATGATTATTATTTTGCTTTCAGTAACTTAAGTTGGAAACATAGGTACTATAAAACAATTGTTAAACCAACTGTTTCACTATCAAAAAAAAAAAAATAAGGACAGGTGAATTTTTGTAAAACAAGAAAACTTTGTCTCAGTCTTCCCTCTGACAGCTCATTCGGTTTCAGAGTTCTAGGACATCGGTTCTCTTGCATCGCTCGTCTCTTCTCTGAAATATCTAAAATCGTACCCTAGAAAACTCATTGTACCTAGCTTTAGTCTTTGTGTATGGCAGATGACACTCTTCTACAGCAAAAAGTCCCTCCTCAGGTGACCCCCAGCTTGGCTCACTCCTGTGTTTTACAGGGTTTCCACTCAGGAGTGATGTACTTCAAATTAAGACTCTTCCTCTCTTGCACTGTTTGCACACTGCCAGCAACTCATGGAATCAGCACTGAAAACATAGGCTATGGACACCAAGGCAAGAGTACTGGGCATTAAAGGAATACATGCATCAACCATACTACAATAATACCAATTTTGGCTTGAAAGCAGCCCAAATACAACACTGTATTAACAAAGCAAGCAAATCTAGACTACTGGTTGGTTCCTAGACATCAACTTTACTGAAATGAACAGGGCTTTCATTTCATTTTTCTAGAGTCTGAAGAGTACACCTATGCTCACTCATGAGCTAGTGCTTTGTAATTATTTTTTTAATAGTGTTTTGTAGTGGTATGTCCATTGTTCTTTCCAACAGCTGCCAAGAGATTTGATTTTTGTAATGATGGATGAGTTCGGGAATTTGCCATCATACTTGAACTTGACAAATTCTGTTTCCAAGACCGCAATAATGATTTCAAAAGTACTCCACTAAAAGAGCTTGAAACTGAACAAGAGAAAGCATATGTTCAGTTGCAAATGGAGAAGCAGATGACACCACTGTCAAAAATGTAATCTTCACAAAGGCA
>NW_009260264.1:1525261-1541701 GCF_000687185.1 Egretta garzetta | reverse complement strand
AAATCTGAAGCCTCGGATCTTGATTAAGTCATAGTGAGTTGGCACATGGGGGAATTTCAAAGACTCCCCAGCCATTATCTAGCTTAGTGATAAGATGTTAAGCAGGCATTACTAGGTTTCTGTCTCAGTGCTGCATGCAAAGAAAAGAAAGGGCTTTTTTGGTTTGTCCCTTACATGATCAGGGCACCTGGGATACAGATGAATTCCCAATGGATACACCCAAACATAAAAAGGCAATCCATGTGTGTGGGATGCACATGAACCCACAGCAGAGTTCATACAAAGTGTAGCTTGAAAGGAACATTCCAGCAACTCAGTGAGTGATTTCACTCTAATTAGCGAATGGTTATTTATGAGCTATTTGCACTATGAGCACCCTCCATGGAGGTTTAATTCAGAAAGCTATGTTGTTTGGCAAGCTGAGTTTATTTAGGTTCTACAGAGCAAAGAGAAAGGGAAAGGGGAAAAAAAAAGGACAAACCCAATTATTTTACAAATTCATAGCTTCAGAAATCACTTATCTCTACCACAAATAACATAAATAATGAACTTCTTTTTGGAAAATCATCCTGTCCCATCCTCTGCCTTTCCAGAATTCAGAAGCAGTCCAACTACTGGATGCTACATTTATTCACTAGACTTATAGTCTAGTCTACGAATTATAGGATTATAGTATACTTTAAAAACTGTATTGAATATGTTCTTGTATTCCTTCTTGTCATGCTTATGTGTTTTATGCCTTATTTTCCTCCTCGAGGACAGCCTCAACTTTGCTGAGCTCACTTACCACTTACTGATATAATTAAGAAGCAAAGAAATTTAATGCAGATATCATTGATATATGAAATAGACATTTTTTCAGACTTACATCTGAGTTTTCACCATTTAGTCTCACAAGGCTAGTTCGTGAGACAAGAGGAACATGTATTTTTTCATAGTAATGACATATCACAAATCCATTTTCTATAAAAATTCTATTTACAGAAAGGCCCAAGCCCAGAGAAAGCTGATAAACAGCCCATCACATTGACAGGCTAATTTCTCTGAAAGCAAAATTCATTTAAGTGTAATGTACTCTTTAGTAATAACCCAAAAAGCATAAATAGAGGTTAAGAAACTAAGTGCTTCTGACAGAACAAAGTTTTGTGATGGAGAGCTATTCTAGGTATTACTGGAATGAGAAAATACCAGTTTTTACATCCAGCGTGTAAATGAAACTTCTGCTTATTTCTCTGCTACTAAGGACATACTATCTCACAGTCCTTGAAAAATGACATAAAAGAAAAGCACTGGTCTAAAAAACCAGTAAGATACCGCTATGACCTGGCTGGTTAGGACAGGTTTGAAATATGTCAAGTCCTCTTCATGTTCTAGAAAGCACTATAGTCAAGAGAGATTCCTTCAGGCTTTTACCTTAACTGTGATTATGCACACAATGGACCTTTAATTAACCACCTCTGGAGAACAAACATTCTATTTTACACCATATTGTCTGTACACAGTGTGCATTTACTAAACCATCTGCGTTATGTTCTAACTCCTCCTTCAAGGTGACAGAACACTTTACGCTATTCAGCAGCCCTAAATGTCACAGAATCAAGACAAGAGGTTCAGGTGTCATTTCTAAACAATAGCTCAGCTATGATTAAGAGAGTCATTGTTTACAAATTCAAGTAAAATTTCTCACACAGACACACTGTATGAACAAACATTGAATTTTTCTTCAAATTAAAAATTTAGGATGGAATTACAGTGAAGTAGTAACTTTTATTTGCCAGTGAGCAATAATTCTGTTTCTATTTTGTAAACTACAACCTGCATATTGGTAATGAGTAATATTCTTGCTAGACCTCAGAGATTTTTTTTTTTGAGAATGTTTCAACTGCAATCATATGCAAATATCTACTGTACTCAAACTAAAAAGGTAAAAACAGTAGGCACAAAATTATTTTAATGCTTGTTTCAAACAAATGAAAAAAAGCAAAAAATGCTAGCTGTCCTCAGACTTCCCATTAAAGAGAAATAGCTGCTGCAATGTCTACATGTAAAATCACCCACAAAGTGATGTTGCAGCCCTGACTGGGGAATTAAAATGTTAAACTAGGATCATGCCCTGATATTCCCCCCCCGTTACCTTAATTCAGGCAATTTGTCCCTGCCACTTTCTGATGCCTGAACTCGCTTTTCTGGAGGCAGTGCTTGTCTGTGACTGAGAAGAGGTGCTGCTTCTGGTAAGATAAATTGCCTAGGTCTTTCTTTTCTTGTGTCTCTTACCTTTTCCACTCTGAGCTCCTCATCTCCTTATGCACAGCGCTTTACCAATCCCCACACCAATGGTGCTATACTCAGTTGCATGAGTTTTCCCTCCCTTTCACCAAATATATCAACTATTGCTAGAAACTGAGAGAAGCATTACTACTACATGAGAAATGCTTCCAGCAATTTCACAACAAAGCTGTTGCAAATGCCTCATGACATAAAGGCAATTATTTTAAATTATCAGAGAGCCAGATTGCCAAAAAGTTTTACCTACCTAAAACTCACTCTTTCATTAAAGGAAAAAAAAAAAAGTCCAATCTCATAAACTACTGCCTGGCTATAAAGAAATAAGAAATACAGGTTTTTATATACAGAAAATAGTAGCTGTGTTCTCGAGAAGTCATTCAAGTATACATATATATAATCCATACAGTTAAGATGTATTCATTCACTGAGCTACTCTCAGACTTTTGAGCATACAATTTTCTTTCAAAATCTCTCCTGACCACTTGGTACAAATACCTTTTTCTTTACACAAGAATTTATTTTAAGCAAATGCTTCCTAAGGAGCAGATATTTAATATGGAAAAAAGTCAGTTTTGCCATTGTAACAGTTTAAAATTACAGTATTCACACTAAATGTATATAAAACAACCTATTCTAACCACTGGAATGCACAAGTGATACAACTGGAAATGTACCATTTTGTTTCTTCTTTATCTACGCAACAGACCGACTTCACTTACTGGCTTCTCATACTTAAAGACCTTTTCACTAAGGTAAACTTAGTTCCTGGAGAAAACAGACACATCTCAGGGTTTCTCAGGAAAGCTCTGATTAACCACCAATATACTAACTTTAAACCTTACAAATCAGAAAGACGGTTAATTAAAATTGGGATTTCTAACTTCAGGAAGAAAAAAAAAAAGTATTGCATAAAAATATGGTGTAAAGACATTTATGGTAAGATAGATTTATCCTAGCTAGAGCACACAACAAAGGTTTTAGTTATGAAGCCTACACCATGCACACATATGAACTTGTATTAAGCTTTCTCACAACAAATGCAAACTTCACAGAATCACAGAGTTTACATATGCGTTTTTTTACAACTTTAAGCTTATCTACATTTTAATATCCTGGTCATTAACTACTTTTGAAAGTATTTTAGGGATTCTCTGTCCACCAATGAGATGCATAAAGACTGAAATCCTGTAACAAAATCTGTACTGGAGAGAGATTTGGAATCCTTACCCTGTGAACAGTACATTCAATTCTGAGAACTCTGTTACAAGAACAACATATATCAGAAGCGATTCAGAAAATAAAAGTAACAAAAATAATAACAGGGTTGGTACAAAGTTTGGAAGACTTTTACTACTTCTTAGACAAAGAAAAATGGAAAAAAAGAACTGCAATCTACTAAACCCAAAACAGTATAACCTGATAGCTCAGAGTAGAACTTAGGCTCCCAGGAGGAATATTCTAGGAGTGAAATAAAAATGCAGTATCAAGCAAGATTACTTTTTTCCCCACACACGAGAAATATATTTGAGTGTTGAACTGACTCTTAAAGGGTGGAATAATTAAACACGAGTGCCTGTGAATTAGCCAAGGTACTTATAGATGCAGTGCTAAAAACAAGTCATAGACGCTAATCTTCAACTGTTGATGACTAAAGCGTACAACCTGCTCTACCTCTCTTACCATCATTTATAATACAATGACTTTTAATTTGCACAGAACCAAAACTCCTGAACAGGGTCACTTGATAACTAAAGCAAAGCAGGAGCACAGATTCATCCTAAGCCGAGTGCCAGGTATCAAACAGCAGTAGCTTAGATATAAAGGACAGAACTTATTAAAGCCTGAGGTTGAGAGAAGGAGGTTAAGAAACCCTAGAAAGGAAATAATTTCTCTCATTTCAAAAAAAGTATAGTAAAATATTCAAATATAGAGACGCTAAAGCTACCTTGCAGGAAAGAGACTGGGTTCCAGGAATCCTTCCAGTTGCTGAAGTCATAGCTGTCCGATTCAGTCTTGTTTAACCAAAAAAGGTGTGCTAGTTAATACCCATAAAGACACTAGCTAGAAACATTTTGTTGGCCAATGTAATTCCACACAGAAAACATGGTGTCATACATCAACACCTGGATTTTTATAGCTGCCTTGTTATTTGGTCCTGCTGTTTCTTCTCCCCTTTCCTTCTCTTTCCTGAATAGCCAAGAAGGTAGCAACACAACATTCATGTGTAATGGTGACTGAAGACTAAAATTACTAGGGTAATTCTTCCCCTCATTTCTACCTGTTACACAAACATATTTTCCTTTTTTCCTACAAAAATCATGAACTTCAAATACATAGAGGTAACAGTATGAAAAGTTTTTTTGTCTTGATCTACAACTGTCTAACTGACCTGTTTGCTGGAATTCCTGTTTTGAATAAGGCAGGAGGAGATGTGAAATCAGCTTTGGTTGACTGCACTGCCAGCTCTTTCTCCAAATTTCCAGTTCTGCCCTGCTGTACCTTCAAAATAATGTTTCAGCATTAGTTTAACCTCAGAAGTGTAGTAGCCCCAACACTCATCATAGCACATAGCCAACACAAAAAGAAATAAATTCCAATTTTAATCAGATTTTTTAAAAACTGTCACCTTTGCACAGTTAGTAAAATTCTGTATTTTATAAGGATATATTACTTGAGTACTGTGTTTAATATATATAAGAAGCAATATGCCAGAGAACAAATTACAGAAGATTAGACAGTTTTAATACGTTTTCCAAGCATTTGATTTGGACATGAACAGACCAAACTGATTTTCTTGTAGAATATACTGTATGAACAAAATAACATCTTAATTTCTAAAAGTAGCAAACTTACTAAAAAAAAAAAAATTGGAATCTTCATAATCTTAACAACAGTGATATCTAACAAGTCTGCTACACAACAAAAAAACGTGAGACAAGAAACTGCGTGGTTTCTCAGTCTGCCTTACTGACTATGAGATCTACTAACCACTTAATTTCCGAGTCATACCAGGAAGTCACTTCATACTCTGGGTTATGCGATTTTTCATTAGTTCAGACTGAATACTTCAAAAACATATTGCTATTTCTGAAGTACTGCAAAATTCCAGAGACACGTTATTAAAGCTATGCAAGACCTTTGGTGCAAGTGCTTCAAGTATTGTTTGACTTCAGCAGCCCATTATACATGAAAGAAAAACCTGCATGGGTTAGCACTGAAGACAAACCTGTACTGCTTTGGTTTTCAAAGACAGTCCCACTGTACCAACCACATATCACCCTACATTGCTAGTTCAGTCATGGTGTAACATTATATAGGCTGTGATCTCACAGCTTCCTGTAGGCAAGTGAACTACTAAGCTTTTGCAGAATCTCACTTCTAAACACAGACGCCTCTTTCCCAAACCCACAAAAATGCACATAAATAGTTAAGATTCATTAAAAATTGAATTAAACTTTAGCATCCAGAAATATGAAAAAAATAAAACCGCAAAACTGAATAGGTTTGGTTTAAGTATTTATGGGAAAAATCTGTAAGACTTCTATTAATTAATAACTGGAAAATGTAGGAAGACTGTCTTGACAATTACAGAAGATTAATACAAACACACCATGTAAATTACAGAAGCCTTAGTATTTCAGAAGAGTGGGAAAGAGGTTAATGAAATTATTTATTAATTATATGTAAGCTTATTTTAAAACGCATGACAAAACCTTACTTCAGACTCTTACAACACAAATGTTATCTGTACTGTTTGATCACTGGACCCCCGGAGAGTCAATATTGAGCTAGAAACAGAGGAACTTTTAGTTTGGAATACTTATCCTTCTTCCTTCAGGACAACAGTTCAGAAAAGTTTGAGAGTGTAGTCAGCTGCAAATCATAACTCCCATTGCCCACCATTTCCACCATTTTGTAACACTATTATAATGATAATTGAAGAAGGTAAAAAGCCCTGGGAAGCTTCTGATCTGTTCTTGCTAAGATAAAGTCAAAATGACTGGATACCCTCAAGTAGCATGTGAGAGGAAACAAAAATGCTTGTCTGCAATTGACACTTCTGTCACAGGCATACACAGAAGAAAGCCGCAAACAGTTCCAAGTCAGTTTAATTACAATTCAAGAACAAAAATGACTGCATATTAAAAATAAGCAAAATAAGTAACCCTTGTATTTTAATTTCAACTTTAGTACCAAACAAAAGAGTAAATGAAAAAACAAGAAGTTTAAAAAAAATGTTCAATCCTTAAGATAAATCCTATCACACAGATTTTTCTGGTCTCTGAAAATCAGCATTTCTGAACAGAAAAATATTATGTATAACTTGATTTATTGCCATATAATCCCAAAAGAACAACAGAAAAATATGGAAGATTGATTTTCACATCTCAGAGTTGCCAAGGATAAGTGTTACAAAACACGGTAAAAGCTACAAGGCCACATGAAAAATAAACATGCTATAATCTATGAAAGCTTCCCGGCACATCTGCACAAATTCTTTAATCTGCACGAACAAATGCACTACAACTAAAAATAAACCATCACATAAAGAATAATCAGTTTCACTGGGAAATTTGTTAGTTCACCAGGCCACTAACTCACATGCTTGCAGAAGGGTGAAAACAAAGCAACACTTTTTAATCAGCATTTTGTGACATATGCAGAAAATCACTGATGTAAGATGAGAGTTTGAAATAATGGCTATGTCCATTTCAGTTGTTTTTCTATCAGTCTGTGGTGGCATGGGAAGCAATACTTAACAAAAATGAGAGCAACCAACAAAAGTTTACTAAAATTCACCTTAAAAAGATGGTATCTGCCATCGAGAATCTCTGCACTTGGTCTTACTTCCATAGCATTGTCTTCAGCCTAAGTTAAATAACACATTGCCCATTAAGATACCATACAACTCTTAAGTGATGGGCCATAATCTGAATAATGGTACAGATGCAATCTAGCTGTAGCTAATCTGTCACACTATCCACACAAATTGCCAGTGAAGCAACACAGGAACACTCCAGGCTCAGGGTGGGGAGTCAGGTGCAAACTAACACACGCACTGAACAAGCTTATGACACACAAGCAGCTTTACAAGGGAAAAAGCATGTAGAATACGGCAAAAGTTGTACTAATTACCGTAATTTTATTTGTGGTTGAGGTAACTGGTAAAATTTCAAGACCCATTCGTATTCTCTTTTGTTTTTCACAGTAAGCTTTCCAGGTGTCTTCATTGAACCCATAGTTGAAATAATCAGAGAGATCAGCCCCTTTAAAAAGAAAAGCGTAGGGTTTTAGGACACTACCAAGCTCATCTTTTCTTCACTGAACATATACACACCTCTATTTAAAACATCAAAATGGATTGGGTATTGATCTGAGAACATACTACTGAAATGTACAATACAGTCCTACATCATTAAACATAGATTATTCATGGCTAATACTACAAAAACATTAAAATTTAGTCAGAAAGAGTATCTTCCCTAACACCGTGTCCAGGGATCAAGAGTAGATACTTACAGAATATCACAGAATATTATAATCCCTGTATCTTTACAATAGGATAAATGTAAGATCTACAAGGTTGCTGTATATTCAGTGAAGAACCACTCCCTTTTTCTTGTTCTGTATTTGACTCATTTCATATTGACTCCTGGTTTCACTTGATGCCACAAAGTATTTTTATCGTAAGAGAGAGACCAGACCTAACTCAAATGCACAGGCTATATTTCAAATAGCTAAGAGTTCAAACACCAGAATATTATCAAAGGCTTATATTTTCCATTTCGTAGACACTATTTGCATTACCAAACACTAGGAAAAAAACTATACACAGCAGCAAGATGTACTGCCACTAAAAAACCCAATGAATGCTGGTATTAGATAAGTCTGGCCAAATCACTTGAGCCAACCAGACAATACACACAGGAGACTTATGGAAAGACTATGTGGTACCAGCTGCTTCTTCAGAGCTTTCGGACGTCCATGGAGGAACACAAAGAAGCACAAGCAGCCACATTTCACCGTTCTGCATGCTCAAACATGCTAGAACTATTTTCCGTTCTGCGTTATCTTCTGCCCCAGAGCACAGACCAATGGCAGTAATCTCCACAGAAATACAGATTCCCAAGGACAGTTCAGGATATACATGTATTTAAAAAAAAAAGGGCATGTCCTACAGTCTTTTTGCTGACAGAAGTACAGGATGTATCCTAAGAAATATGGCACACCCATATGGTCTGTGGCACAGCACAAAAGCAACGAGTAACTTAGTTGCTTTTTCCAAGTTACACTGTACAGTATCTTCTGGCTATAGGGTAGATAACAGCTACATGTAGTAGATGGGAATTATTATTAAAATAACCTATTGAATACATACATATCAGTTAATGTAAACCAGAGCATTACCTGGCTTTCTCCAAGGTTTATCTTCAAAAGAATCTAAATCTACTTCCAGAAGCGGCACGCCATTAATACTCCCTGGTGCATCTAGATCCACCCCTTTAACTTTTGCACCTGTGAAGAAAACTTAGAAAGTTAGAGCCTTCTGTCTTTACCAAATACAGCTTTAACAGTTGTAACACACTTAAAATAGAAATAAAAAGTCATATTTACATTTATCAACAAGTTTTGGAAGTGAATATTATTTCCTTCATCCAAAACAATCAAACTTTTTTTTGCATTTTTACTAGTATTACTGTGTAAGTATTCTTACCAGAAGATCCAAAAGCTCGTCCTCCTGTCTTAATATTGAGATTCACGGGTGCTGCTCCATAACTTAAAGAAATTAGAAAAACTGAATTAGACAGAGAAAACTCTTAAAACAGAAGAACACACAAAACAAGAGTTTGCTAGATCCAGAAACAAACTGGACCCAGGCTCAATCGCCATCCTGAATCTCTAGCTTTCCAAGCTGGTAACACTGTAAAAGTAAAGAGATCAGCCTAGGAGGAAGAGAGTGTACCTTTCTATGCTCAGTAGCAACTTCTCCAACTAATAAACAGTTGTGAAGCAAGTCCCAGTCACTCTTCCTGAGTTGAAAGGGTAAAGACCTTGATAGAAGCAAGAATGGACAGAACCAGAAGAAGAGAGAAAGGAAAAATGCAGTTCATTTAGGGATACAGATGACACTCTGGGGATTAAAGTAAAAACAAAATTAAAAAAAAAAAAGAAAGGGTTTAGAGAGAGCCTTTCCTCTTTTCATAATTATTCCATTTCATTGGTACAGAAGTGGAAAATACAAGCATTTTTCCACAATGATTGAAAGGCTGTCTGTTTCAATGTACTTCTAGCAATCCCCTATCCTTGTGACCAACAGAAAAGTATGTAACATTTCACTTTCTAAAATACTTGAGAGCTTTCTTCATAAAAATGCATTCAGAAATCTAGATACTGAACTGATTTAACTACCTTAGGAATTACAGTATTGTTGACTTGGAACATTAAGAGCTAGCTTTCACTACCATTTGCATGCGCTGTAGCTTATCCTGACAGGTAATATCAACACATAAACATAATGAAATTAGAATATAATTAGAAGGCAGTGTATAGTTTACAGTACCACTTCCATGCAGTTCTAGTTTTCATTCAAGTGCTACAACAGTACAAAACTGACACAAAACATTTTACCTTCTGATCTGCCATGCTGTATTTCTGCATGTCTTTAACAAATCTTATGGTTTTTTTTAAACACCAGTTGACTACTATATGAAAAATAATTTAATCCTATAAAAGGAACTTGTCATACTGAAGTTAAAATGAACAGCAATGTTGAGTTTGTTTTAGATTACTGTCCTTCCACGAACTTTCTGTCCAATTTGCCCAGAAAAAAGGTTTTTCAGAAAATAACCATTTATATATAAAACTTTCTACTCTAACTAGATTTAGGATTGTCTGCTCATTGTTTTCTGTATTCACAGAAACAGCACCAGCAAATCCACTGAGAATATAAATCCAGTTTTGCTTTAGTCTCACAAAATTTGAGGCCACTGTCTACACCACAAGTATATGGCAGGTTACTGAAAGCAGACAAAAGAACTGAAAGAATTGCTATTTTTTACATTACACTGATTTGAGCAGTTAGTTTAGGATATGAAATGCTGAAAGTTTAAAAATATCATGTTTCAAAAATGAGTAAATCACCTGCATTCTAAAGTTAAGAACACAATAATATACATGAGTCAGACCTATCTGCAGACCTGTCATAATTCTATTAAGAAATGATGCCCTAGTAACTCTGGTTTTAATAAGCATAAAAACATTAGGATTGCTGAGACAAACAAGCAAACCACTTCCCTCAGAAAACTTCCATGTAATGGAAAATAATATGATATAATTTTGGATAAATTTAGCACTGTTCAAAAGTGTTCAGTGAAAAACAAGCCCTTTATCGAGACAAGAAGGAATACGGGGCAATAACAATACAAAAAAATTCTTGCATGGTACAAACCATGGTCTTGAGAAATTATCTCCAGAGACTGGCAGCTCCATCCTGAAGTACATTAAAATCTTATTTCAGAACATAATAGGAATTGAAACTATAGAGACCTAATTAGAACTGTATCCACTACAAATAGGACCAAGGACAAATGTTTCTAATGTTCTCTGTGCTTACCATTCTACCATTTGCAACAAAAATGTCACTGTCACAATAATGACCCTAAAAATGCTATTTAACAGCCATTTCATAATACATTGACAAGTATTAAAGAGCCTGAATTAATAATTAAATGTAAACTTGAAAGTTGCCCCAGTTAGTATTTGCAAGTAACTTACCCATACTGTGGAGCTCCTGTTTTAATATCCCCTATGGTGACTTGAACATCATCTTCATCATCATCACTATCACTATCACTGTCATCCTCGGCCTCTGCCACCTTCTACAAAAGAAAAAGTCATTGCTTAGACAAAAAGCAGTCACTTACCTTTACAGTGGAAAAATAATCCAGACAAAACTATCCATTCAAGAAATCTTCGAAAGAAGAAAATTCTCCCTTTCCTAGATCTCAGAACTGAGTAGCATTAATGGTAAATTTAGGAGGCTCATCTGTTGAAATGCTACAAGTATCTGGAACATCTGGATCAAAATAGGGAAGTATCTTTAATACTAAGCTCTGTTTCTGAAACAGACATTTCCTAAATAAGCATAAAATAGTTTCCACTATCTAATATTATTCTTCTTCCCTCTGTCTAGCTCATACACACTGGTTCTACTCTTATCTTGTCACTCAGAAAAGAATTTAAAGACATGCAAGACTAGATCCCTGCCATCTTCAATTACATATACAGAGTAACTGAAATACATGTTTTTCCAGTTGTAAATGAACACTGCGCTTCAGAGAAATCTATTCAGTTCCTAACATCAGTAAACTATATAAAGTAATTGAGATTTTTCAACAAATGGGCTGAAAAGACAGATCCCAGACCACACTGCATGTTGTTCTGTCCCATAGCATTCAAGCTTGCTGGTAAATAAGTTAGTCATACCATTTCATACCAAGAGTTCATCTAGTCCAGTTTTTTGGGTTTGTTTGGCATTTTGTTTTGGTTTTCCCCTCCCAGAGACTACAGGGGAGAGAAAAAACAGGGCAAACACATATAATGCTCCTCCCTAACACCCTTTCAGCTGCTGATTATTACCAGCTCACGGCATTTCCTAAATCAGTTACAGTTTGTCTATTTAGTAACCCCTAATAGATCTTATCTCTTAAGTATTTGCCTAGACTTCCCTTGGACTCATATAAACTCCCAGCAGTAACACTCTTTTTGGCAACGAGTTCCATAGCACTGTCTACTGCATGAAGATCCAACTGCTTTTATTTGTTTTCATCCTGGCTCCTACGACTTTCATTTAACAGTCCCAGTTCTCATATGGAACGGACTGTGAGGAGGCAATCCTTATTTATAGTCTCTGTACACAATTTTGTTAGCCTCCATCATATCCTACGTATGCCTGTCTTCCAGGCTGACAAGTCCTTGCCTACTCTGCCATTCCTTATACGGAAGCTACCTCAATTACTCTTGCTGCTCTTCTTCTCTCAACTTTTTCCAGTTGAATTAAAGCCTTTACAACGTGAGGGGAACAGAACAGCAGAGAGAGTTCAGGGTGGAACTGAACCATGAATTTATGGTATAACGATACCTTCCATTTTATTCTCTATTCATTTTCTGCTACATCCCAAGGTTTAACTACTTTTTAGACTCCAGACAAACACTTAACCATCAATTTCATGGATCCTTCTACATATCTTGGTGTGTTCCTCCTAAGTGGTAATGATCAGCTGAGAGACCACCATTTTATTTGTAAACCTATTTTTCCTCCCATGAACATCGCTTCTTTTTCTATACAGAATTTCAATAACCATTTATTAACCAATTAGTTCTGCATAGATAGTCCTTGCTCTTGCTATCTTGAATAACTTTCCTGATGTTACAAACTTGTGATCCCACAACTTACCCCTTTTCCAAGCAATTTATAAACACATTAAACAGCACAGGTTATGCACAACATTCCAGAGAATTCCCACTGGAGGTGACCCTCCTTCACTGTGAAAACTGAACTTCTACCCTCTGTTTTCTACCTTTTACTCATCAATTATCCATGTGGGATTCATCCTATAGCTGCTTAGTTTTCTTAAAATCCTTTGGTGAGGAACTTCTTCAAAAACTTTGTGGAATCCAAGTGAACTTCGTCAACCAGATCACCCTTACTCACATACTTGTTGAATCCTTCAGCAACACTGCAACTGTCAATTTCATTTCCTGGTCCCTTCATCATATTAACACTAAAATTCTAAGAGGTACTGAACATTGAAAACAACTAACGAACAAGTCTGCTATGTTGCCTCTGAAAGGCACATGTAATTCATCTCTTGATCCATATTCTTACATAGTTCTGCAAATGCTAATTGTTTATCACTTTCAAAAAAGAAAAAGTATCAGAGGATTTTATTTTCCTATCAGTGAGGAAAAAGAGAGAGTGTAATTTTGAAAAGGATGCTTTTGAGAAAAGACAGCTGTCTTGAAGCACTGTCTTTACACCCTCAAAAAATGGAAGTACTATTAATTTATTTCCTGTAAAATTGATTTAAAAAGTGGACTGCAGCTGGAAATTGGATTTCCTAATTTAGTAATTTCTACAGTTTCTGCTGATAGTGTCAAACACCTTCCAGAAAAAAAAAAAAAAAAGGCATACACTTACGCATTAATTCATTTAATTATAAGTCCTAGCCAAATTACAAATACCCCATAAATCAAAACAACTAGTATTTCAAAAACACATTTAAAACTACCGTTTTCACGCCATTTTCTGCAGCTTCCTCTTCATTTCCAGGTGGGGGTGGAGCACTTAAACAAAAACAAACAGGAAAAGATGAAACTAGGTATTTATGCACATATTATTTCATACATATCAGCTAATGATGAAAAAAAAAAAAAACAACTTTGCTACATCATTCCAGAGCAAAGTCAAAGCTCCAGCTATCTTCTGCATTAATTAAAAAAATAATTTACTAAAAAAATTTCTAGACTAATATAACTTTATATTGATAGGATAATATTTAGCTATCCTAAATCATACTAACTGGATGTTTGAGGAATAGTTGGAAGTAGTAAGGCACTACACTTGGATCCTCTTCTGAAATCAAAGTGAACTCTTTCATAATATATGAAGGGAGAATAATAGCTTTTTTTTTCCCTGCAGATTGACACTTTGCAAAGACATAATGCAAAAAGACATTTAAATAGCCATAGGTAATACTGCACTGAATCGAAATTCCCATATCTGCATTGTGAAATTTTCTTCCACCATATGGAATAGCTACAATTCGATGATTAATTCAATTATATTTTAACTGTAGCCTGCCAACTGTAAGAATTTTAAAACTACTGGTCCATCTAAAATGACCAGCAGTGTCAATCCGTGCAAATGAGCTATCTCACCAGGATTACCTCCTGCTGTTTCTTACACAGCAGTATTTTAATTTCCACAGTTCCATTAACTGTTAGGAAGTTGTACCACAAATAGCAGAGTAAGCAGGGAGCCATTTAGAAACAATATTCTTTCACTGAAAAGATATTTCTGAAATGGAGTGAACAACTGCCACTTTTTATTGAATAGAATCGTTTTGATCCCATTTTCTGTTGGCAAAATACCCACTCGTGAGCGTTGCACCAAACCCCAACACAGCATGTATGGCACCAGGATTCAAGCTTGACCATTTCACTTCATCACTGAGTAAAACGACAGACTAGCTAGAGAATCTTAATAAAACCCCAAGATTTTTATATGTACATGAAGAAGGCCAAAACTGGGAAGCCAGAGACCAAAATTTTTAACAGGTAAACTGTCACCACACTTCCAGAGTTCCAAACACAACTCATAATATGCATAAGCTACCGTTCGTTATGCTTTTTAGTCCATAACTATGTCTTGAGGCAGCCAAATGCCAAGTTAGACACTATTGACCAGAAACTGGAGTAAAACACCTTAGAAACATAAGGATCATTTTGGTTGCCATGCAAATATTTTTCGTGAACAGTAGTGCTGACAAAAGGTGCCAGGTCAAGAAAAGGTAACAGCACAAAGAATCAATAGATATGGAATAGCTTCCAAATAAAGAGCAAATAAATAATTAGAATTCTTTGCCCTGGAAAAGAGATGATCAAGATGAATGCAACAGAGGTCTAGAAAACTGTTAAGCAACATGCAGAAGGTGACAGGAAAAAACCTCTGTTTCTTATACTACATGAACTAATGGAAATCATCAAATAATTGCATCTAGTAGCTGCTTCAAAATGGTATCATATGCAGTCAAGTGGTGCAGGTCATTACTGCTGTATCACACTGTGCCTCTCAAAAGTTGTTGGTTCAAAAAAGCAACTGAGCAAGCTTACGGACAAGAAGTCCACCAAGGGTAACTAAATGCAAGAGTTCTCATTGAAAAAAATCTGTTGACTGGAAGCATTTATAGAAAATAACAATGCATGTTTTCTTGCATTGGCTTCCCCTTTATTTTTTTTAATTTATCTTGACAATCAACCATTTCCATAGTTTATCAATTGTGAGACTTTCATTCAGTATGAGACTGATTCCCATTTCCAGTCAGTCCTTGCTACCAATCCCTATCAACTTAGCTAGATTTTCAAAGGAGCACCTTTGTGATTTCACTCACACAGTTCCTCGTAACTCAAGCAGGCCCCCCTAAACACTTCCAAAGTTTTTTCTAAATTTCTTTCAAATACTCTCCTACTAATAAAAAAAGCAACCCCAAAACCCTAAGCAGATGTGTTACACGACCTGTACATCAAACTTCATCAAAAGTGGCAGTCTTCCACTGCTTCCCTTATATTCTCTTGTAGCTATACTGGGAGACAGACTGCCTCTTAATTTCTAAATTATATAGAACAAATGAAATCCTGATCCATTACTAAGACTGCAAAGCACGATTATAGAAATAGAAGACCTGCTGGCATTTTGTGAGGGGCTATTGCTGTCCATACAATTAAAACTTAAAATAACTTTCATAATCAAGTGTCCCGATTTCACAGGTAAAACCATACCACAGAAAAGCCAAGTCATTCTAGCAAGCCAAAAATACTATCTTAAGGGGATTTTCAAAGACCCCAGGGTGTGTTCAGGTGATATGGAGTTTCAAACAGCTGGGAAGAAGAACATAATGAACGCAGTTTGTGTGCGGCCACGCTACAGGGCTTCCAGTTGTCAAGATACTCACCTAGGTTTTTCTTCCTCTGGTCTCTCCGCTTCGTTTTCATCTAGCAGAAGAGAGAAGAAACACAGTAGTTAAGAATAAAATCACCTGAACACCAATCACGACAGGCATCTTTCCATGCAGATTATTAGCCAACTCTTTGGTTTACTATTGAGACATTTCCGTAACGTTTCAATTGTGAAACCAGTCGAGCAGACCCCTGAGCCCTCGCAGTGCTCTGTACTGACAGATCCACCACAGGGACAGGGTTTAGTTTACAGGTTCCATTATGGTTTGAACGCAAAGAAAGTCCCTGAAGTTGTAAAGAAAGTTTATGCATAAAAGGATAAGGCTGCTTCAGTACTTCAACGCTGGGAGCCCGGGCAGGGGGGCACTCGGGAGAGGCTCGGCCGCCCCAGGGGTGCGTGTGGGGCAGGAGCGCCAT
>NW_009260264.1:1520948-1523849 GCF_000687185.1 Egretta garzetta | reverse complement strand
CCCAATTGCCTAATTTCATTTTTAGCTCCACTAAGAGCTTAACACTGTGTGCTGTGAATGTTTCAGAGCATAACCTTGCATTTCATGAAGAAATTGTTCTATTTTAAAAGCGATGGGAAAGAGCTGTTTTTACTGATGATTTTCTCACTTCGGATTCATTAGAAAATTTAAGTACCAGCAACTGTCAAAACAAGTTGACCAGTTCACAGCAGGACAGCTTGTGAAAAATCAGACCAGAGGGCTTGGCTGTACTATAGACACGTCACAACTCTGGGTGGGGGAAACTTATTCTCTGAATTTGCCTGCACAGAGAGCCTTGTTTTAAAGTTTCATATATGGCACAGCATTTCACTGGAGTTCAAATGAACAAACTACCTTCCTGAAAGGTAGTTTTTTTGCCCTGAAATTAAGTGTTTGGGTGTCATATACAGATCATGAATTATGTGGTGTAACTGGGTCAGTTTCCATCACGCAATTCCATTTTTCATACATACAGTGGTGGAGTCGGCAAAGGTGTTTTTCACCCAAGACATTTCTAGGCACTCGTTTCTCATAAAACAAATTTGTATTGTAGTACCTCTTACTGGGCATCAGTATCTTTATTCATTTTTGTTCCCGTTTTGTTTACGTGGCCATTTAACAGGCTTCTGGCCAATGTTAAAGGACGTGGTAGAACTCTAATAGCTTCCTTTGACTGCAGACACAAGAAGAAAGAAAATATATTTGTGGAAAACACTACAAAGAGAAATCAGGCGTAGGTGTAGAACATAAAATCTCTTAAAATACATCAAGGCAGATCCTCAAAGCATTTTTCCTTGTGGAAACCTTTAAATAGATGTCACCTTGAGCTGGTGGTCACATAAAACCCCATCTTGAACAGCTTGAGCAGCTCGAACATTGGAAGCTGGCACAAGAAGTCTAAGTCCCAAAACTAGCTGCCAGCAGCCTTCCAGCGCTCCCAGGAAGATCTTTACCCTCCTCTGGCTCTGGCTGGACAGAGCGGGTGCGCTGAGCCTGTTTCCCCATGAGTGCTGGCCTTAGGTGGCATTTTAACTTCTGCCCTCAAAGACAGAACTGCCACCAGGCCCAGCCTCTGGAAGGGACCTCGCAGTTTCTCCTTGCTGCTGCACAGTGGGAGAGCAGCAGTTGGGGCCTGGAAAAAAGGCTTCTCCCAAGGCCCTGAGGAGCTACGAGGCTAAGGACAGAAGACGAGCTCTTTGTGAGCTGCATAAACATCTGACTCGTGGATTACACTCCAGAAACCCACAAGAAGATACCAAGTTTACAGAAACCTTTTAATACAGTTCTTTTGCTAACGCAGTAGTTGTAAATTTGCACCTGGGATAAAATAAGCTATAAAACTACTCAGATAATTTTGTTTAGTAATTTAACTACTATGCTTTAAACTGATTAACCTCATTTTGTCTTCTGGCTCGTCATCCTTATTTTTTCAGCATTGGCATATGCAGAACTAGTTGCAATCTATGCAGTGTCTATAATGTAAAAAGGTTGTTTGTTTTCTTAAAAAAGCATCTGCTGTTTTGACAATATGTCAGAAAAAAAACAACCCAGCCTTTTAAAAATGGTAACTAAAGAGTTGGACAAGCCATAATATACCTAGCTTTTGTCCATGGCACTCAAGCATAAAGCAAAAGCTCACAGAGACATAATCTCCAACATAATTCTGTCTGAGAGGAGGTTAATTCTACTTGTCTATCAGCCCAGGGGCCCAGTGGTTAACCATCTCCAATCCTTTCTTGGCATTCATTTTTCAAATCAAAATAGTCGGGAAGGCTATTAGCTTACATATTTTTCTAGCATCATAAAGTTATATATGGCCTAAGGTTAAAATAACAGATTGGGTTGGAACAGCACAAAGACGTAAGTTTGGAAGAAGGAAGAATGCGCTGAGGTAGGAATGTGCATGGAGCAGGCTGGAAGGAGAAGATTTAATTTCATTACTGGAAATCTGGTGATTCCACATTATTTGTGTTTTTCAGTGTTCTGAAACCAGCTGAACCTGCAAGAGACCTAAGATGACAAGTTAAGATAGTGGATGAACTAATTAAATCACTTATCTTCTCGTTATTGCTGATAATCCCACTATGTCAGAAAAAGTATCCTCCTCATTCTGTACTAAGGAGGTCACCCAAGTGAAATGCTATGTAGACTACAGATTTGCAAGCAAGCCATCCATTCTCTGGGGAGAAGAAACTGTAGATGCCTATTGCCGCATTTTTTCTAGTTAGCTTTGAAACTGAACTTGAGATCAAGAGCTTTTTCGAGGAATGGAATTAAATGAATTTGTCATATGCCTCCAACTCTATACCATAACAGTTTCATTTATTAAAAAGAGAGTATTTCTTGTTGCTAGCTCATTGACTACTGGATTTGTTAATACTAAGACAAAAAATACAGAATTATAGGACAGGGAACAGTGATGAAAGTTTCACCTTTCCAGTGCTGTGCATTTAAAAAGTATCAGCAAAACAGTTGTTCTCTCAGTATAACAAAGGTACCGATGAAGCACAAAAGAGGTCGTGACAGAAATAGTGACACTGAATTGTTTTTAACATTTACCAGGAACGAGACCGAAGAAGCTCTCAGCCTTTTCAGGAAAATGTCAGGCAAAACTGAACTGTCATCGCTCAGATGTCCCTCCTGGGACTGGCCAGGGCCACAGGCTGTAGCAGAGTTCCCGACAGAGATGGTAGGCGACAGAAACATTTTAATGTTTGTCAGAATTTGGCCCTGCCAGCAGAAAGAAGAGCCCCTACCCTCTCCTCTCCCAGAGGTGCATCCCTGCTGCTGCTGCTCTCGCGGTGCAACACACCTGGACGGCAGAACTGGCAGAGGCCAACCCCTGGGGACACCCAGCCCCGGACCAGGCCGCAGGAGCGC
>NW_009260264.1:1519207-1520187 GCF_000687185.1 Egretta garzetta | reverse complement strand
CCGCCGAGCTGCGGGCGGCGGTGCGGGCCCTGGTGGGCGACCTCGACGCTCTCTTCACCGCCCTGGGCCTGCGGGAGGAGAGCTTCGCCGTGGGGGCCCTCAGCAGGGTCGTTGCCGCTGAGCTGGCAAGCTACGCCCCAGCCAGGAACAGGAGGAGGACAGCCACCAACAAGGCCTCCGTTGTCTTCGTGGACAGGACGTTGGACCTCACTGGTAAGAAATCCATCGCTGGTGGGGGCTGTCATCCCCGCGGGCCCACATCCACCCCACCGGGAGGGTTTCAGGTACTTGCAGGAGCCCTCGTGGCCTGGGAGCGTGTGTAACACTGTGGCCGTGGTGGTTGCTCGCACATCCCCTCTGCCCCGTGGGTTGTGGAAACCAAGAGCAAAGGAGAAGGCTCTTCTGGAAGCACAACTGTTTGTTTCTGGCACTTCCACTTTGCTGCAAACTAGAGACCATAGCTGTGCCTGTGTGGCATCCCAAGGTGTGAAGGAAATGGTCTGCATGTTTCAGACTGTGCCTTGTGAATCACTGCGAAGCATTTCCTAGTATATCTATTTGTCACCCTTAGCATTACATCTGTCTAAGCAGATATATAGCTATATATACGCTTAGGTATACCTATATGCCTGAAAGTGCCTATGTGTGTATATAAATACATGGGGTTTATGTGCTATGCATTATACTTAGTCTTTGAGTGAAGCAGTTGCACATGGCTAGTGTTGTTAACTTGGAAAGCATTATGTTTGAGTGAAAACAGTACAGAATTGTTTATACAACACTTTTTGGGAAGCAAGTAAGCATACAGATGAACCGTGGTGGATTTAATACCGCCAGTTAATGCAGAATTGATGCAAAAGAAGTGTAGAGAGTGGTGTGAGAGTCTGCTGGGAAACTGTCAGAAGGAATCAACCTGCAAGCTTGGTAAGCATGGTAAAGTCTTTTAAGCTGGTAAGATGTGATATCAAAAGGGCAGAAAG
>NW_009260264.1:1518858-1519190 GCF_000687185.1 Egretta garzetta | reverse complement strand
TGATTGAATGAGTCACCAGCAAGGTGCTGGGCTAGTGACCCAGAAAGTGTTTGTATCGGGCTCTCACTTCTGGAATAACCATTTTTCAGAGGAAACAGTAAACTCGGAGAATAGTTGATATAGGAATGGCTGCATTCGCTTACCCCATCATATTATTGACAGACCTGCTCACATATAGAGTGTGTGGGCCTGGTTCTGTTTGCATTGTCTGTAGTCAATAATTCAGGTCATAATTTTGCCACCACGTGTCCCATAGCAAGTGCTTGGCACAATACTGCACCTGCAGCTCATCTGTTCTGAATTTTCTTCTTCTTTTTATACCCTTCCCATCC
>NW_009260264.1:1517768-1518847 GCF_000687185.1 Egretta garzetta | reverse complement strand
CCACCCACCCCCTCCCCTGCCCCCCAATTTTGGCTTTGTGTATCTTTACACTGCTCTAGGGTTCATAGCTGTCAACAATGTGCTGAAGAGCACTATGGATCTGGGCAGTTAATGCTGCGCTGTGGTTGGGAAGATTGCTGGGAAAACTGCAGGAGAGTGGACTTGGATGAAGAGCCTTGAAATGAAACTGTGAGAGGAGTGCCCATTTGGGGCAGGAACCAGTGAAACTGGACAAAGATTCATGCACTCAGGTGGTGGGAAGAATTAAAAACGAGAAAGGGAGCCAGAAATTGTGGGTGACAGGGAGCTGTCCGGCAAGGAGACTGTTGAGGAGGCATGAAGAGAGATAATTGGTACCAGCTTAAATCTGGGAAGTGAAGTTTAGGATCTTGTAGTGTGGGGCAGCGTCAAAGCTCTTGGGAGTAAGGATGAGAAATTAAAGTATTCATTTTTTTAGGAATATATTCTCTTCAGTATCTGTAACTGAAACCGAGATCTCTTCATGCAACCATTCTTTTGTTACCAACAAATTGTCTCCAGAATTCATTGACAGTTTGACTGATGCCTTCCTGTGCTTTGGATGTGATACCGTACTCTTGCCATCAAGTACAGTACAAACTGAAGGAAGAAAAATCTATTGCATTTCAGAGGTAGAGCGCTATATAGACCTGAATTTAGTGCCACACAATGAGATTTGTTTCACTGGTTTGCTAAAAGTTGTACAGTAAAAAGTACACAAAAAGAACAGCATTTAAGTTGTGAAATCAGTTGTCAGGAAGTGGGAAATGGCAGAAATAAGTTGTACCTGAAACTTTAATTTTCTTAGTTGTATTCAGCCTTTTATACGCTCTCTCCCCTGGCCTCCTACCTCTGATTCCACTGCTTGGACTTTAGATGAATGAGTCTGTTGAATTTCAGCCTTATGCTTTGTAAAAGCTAAGGCTTCCCACCTGCAAGTTGCTGGCTTGGTATTGGCAACTGGGCCACCAGATTTTTTTTCAAGCTGTGATATGTATTTGCAGTCAGCAGTGTAAAAATAAATAATTTTTATTTCAAATAACAGCTCAATGCAAGTGGAA
>NW_009260264.1:1498342-1517717 GCF_000687185.1 Egretta garzetta | reverse complement strand
TCTCTAAAGATGAAAGATTTTGGGTTTGATTTGAAAATGTCTTATTGATACCTGAATCTTGCCCAACATATGGGCTGCAGATACGAGAAAGGGTTATGTATCCATGAATTATGAGAATGGTTTCATACTCCGAGCACTTCTACAAAAACCTGAAAGTTCTACGGGTAGGTGCTGGGCCACTCTCTGATTAAGTCAGGCTAGTGCTTCGAACCAGGTGACTTATTTTCTGACTCAAAGACCTGGGTAGAATACAGCTTTAGGTAGCTCTAGATGACATCTAAAGGAATTGCACTAACAGATGTCCTATTTTTGGCTCACATTCCATTCAACAAGATGTTAGGCTAGACTAACAAATAGTTTTCAGTAATACCAATTCATTTCTAGTAGTAAAACCCAAAAATTATCAAAAGTGCCTTTTCTGGTGCTGCTGTTGCAAACAACTGAACTAAGGGAAAATACTGGTACTTAAATAAATGTTAAGAACCTTCTGCTTTAAAGAACATACTGAAGAAGTTTTAAGTACTTTTTGTTAAGGAACCTCTGGTGCCATTGTCCAGAAACTGTATTATCTTTGTTGTGACAGTCACATAAAAAATGGCACATTTTTCTATCAAAAAAATCAGAAGGCATCTAACTGACTAGATTAGCTTTCTTGGTTCAATGAAGCAAAGAATCACTTCTGAGCTATTACTCTAAAATTTGGATTGAGCTCTACTGAATACTTTTTATAGTATATTTTTTTTGTGTGTTTGGCATTACTTACAAATGCTGTATTTAATGAATAATATAATTCTCCTTTTTGTCCTGTATGGCATAACATTCAGCTGAGCTGTATCAGACATCTTTTTATGGCCTTTGCTGCTCTCACTGCAGTGGCATGCTTCAACTGGGGATGGCACAGATACTGCAGTGTAGGATCTTATGAATAAAGCAGTGCCCCGGAGGGTGGGACATGTGTTTTTATGCCCTGGGGAGATCCCAGGCTCAGTACTTTGTGCTCAGTTCTTGAATTCCGATTGTATAAAACGTTGTTACTGGTGCTGTGCTTAATATGTATGTATGTATGTGTGGTACTGCTTTTGTTTGCCTACTTATTGATCTTAAAGGTCTTTTCCAACCTAAACAATTCTATGATTTGATGGAAGTTCACTACCTTTGCTTTAAAAAGCAGAATAAATCCTCCCAGCCAGAGTGGTGCTCTGATAAGTGACACTGATTAAAGCCAGAGCTAACTCTTGCACCTTAATTGCTTTTTATTTTTTCTTCTCTAATATTTGCTCCCCTAAATATTTGCATTGTGATACCATATTGTAACCCCGTGCTCCTTCCATGTGTTTCTTAGTCACCACCTTGCCAGCGTTTGCTCCTTTTACGAAGAGTTTTTCTGGCTTCCCAGGTTTCCTTTTTCATTCATAAGCTCATTGATACCTTTCAGATACTGATGTTCAGAACAGCTTGATGCGTTTCTCTTTCCAGTCTCTTGGTGCTTTGCAGCATTTGGGACGTGGGCATTGTAGCCACAGGGCATAGTGTGTGGTCTTGCCCACTGGTATGTGCAGGTGATTTTGAAATGCAATATCGTGAGCAAAAGACAGAGAGGAATGAATAGCAGGGGTGGGCCTGTGCAGTTAATGTATAGCTTTGAGTAGTAACCTTTGTATGAGTGTTGTTGAAGTTGGGTATTTCAGTGCCATCAGCAACAGCACTTTTATCTTCCTCTAGCACTTTTCTGTGTATCTGTCAAAATCACAGGAATGTTTGCCCACAGCCAAGGCTGCGAACTCAAGTTTAACTCTGTACCGTCTCCCTCACTGTCAGCCAGGCATCATCTTTGCATCACACCCTTGTGGTTGTAAAGCTTTCAGCCTTTTAACATATACAAAAAGCACAGTTCAGATGCTATTCAATGAAGAGTAGATACCATTCCCTTCCAGTTCCTGGGAACAGCCACAGTGACAAGAAAGTCATGGTGTGCCTTAGTTGTCCTACTGTATAATCCCATTCATAGAGGAGGATGAGAGTGAAGACTAATGTAGGCCCATGCCTTTCTGGTAACATCTGATTCTCTTTTTGATTGTTTTTGTTTTAAACTGTTTGTTTGTAATTGTCTCTCTGATTCTTTCATTATATCTGTTGCGTTTCTAATTTGGAGCGCTTGTGCTCTTTTTGATTGCAGTGTCTTCCAAGTTGACACATTGGTGGATTGACACTAATGTCTTTTTAAAGGAAACAAACCCATGGGTTTCTTTTCTCCCTTACCATGTAAGCTGAGGCTTTGAAAATGTAAATACAGAGGCCTGTAGAGTACAGTAGCCCCCTTTTTATGAACCAGGCTGGGGCTTTGACACAGGAGGCAACTGATGCTTAAATTACTCTGGTTACTTGAGGTTGTAGGCTGCAGCTGTGAGGAGTGATGGCAGCTGAAAATATTCAAGTGATGTCAACTCAATACTGTGGGTCAGCGTGCAGCTTCTGCTGTGGTTTGTAAAGATTCTGCAATTGTGGAATAGGCACACAAATTTTTATACTAGGTTTTTAAATGCTTCAGACGTTAAATTTGTTGTAGAGGCTTTACAGAGATAAGTAAATAAATGGAATTAGTTTTGCCTATTTAAAGAAAACTCCAGGTGGCTAGGTCAGTGCAGGGGACTTGGAAATTACATGAGCCTTGAGTAGATGCTTAAGTGTTTCTTGTCCCCAAATTTACTACTCTTTACGTATGTTGCAGTAGCTGCCTGTGAGAGGTGGGGAATCTCATATTTCTGTGGCAGCACTCTGATGCTGCTGTGCTTGGCTGTGGGTTCCCTTGCTCCTGCTGCTGGGCTACAAGTTTTTTAGATTTTTTTGGAGGAGGGGGGGTTGTGGTGTTTGTGTGTGTTCTTTTTTGTTGTGGGTTTTTTTGTTGTTGACTTGAGATTCAATAGCCAGCATATGGGACAGATAACTGACTACTTTGATGTTCCTTCATCTGTACAAAAGAGAACATAGATCTGTCTTTTGGCAAGGTAGAAGAATGCTCTAGTTTGCCTTGAATGCTGCACAGTGGTTCATGGGAACATACAGGCTGCTTTCCAGCACTGGTTAACTAAGTCAGGTTAAGCTAACACTGGATGAAAGAATGTGGCAAAACATTGATAGGTTTTGGAACCGGAGCTCCAAATATCCAGTTTCTTTCAAGGTTGTAAATGTTTCTGCCTTCTGGTATTTTAAACCCTGCTCTCACTGTGGTAATGCATTGCCTGAGAAAGTTGTATCATAGGAATTGTCCCACTAGAGTCCTTTAGAGTGAAGTCCTCCTCTTATTCAGAAAAGCACTGGATGAGCATGCAGTGCTGAAACATGAAATCATGAAAACCAGGATGGGTTTGTCCACATATCTTTCCAAAATGACCAGTCCTGAACTAATCTACAAAGTTGTTAAAACAGCAGATGTTAAGAAAGCTTGATAGTGGGAGTAAGATATGCCTTGCATACTGTTTTGGTGAATGCTGGCTTATATTGAAACTTTGAAACTTTGGCTGAAGGAAAAGCCCCCAGGAGACATTAGCTGCGTTAGTTAATGGCTAGGGAGCAATGCCTTTGTAGAAGAACTCCTTTCTAATTCATGCTCCTTATGTTTAGCGACTGACTTTAAAGTCTTCAAGCTCTCACATTGCTTCTGTGATATGCAATTGTCCCTTAAATCTGCTTTTGTTTGTTTGATTTGGTTTTGAACTAGATGGTAGAACCAGTAAGAGAATGTAAGAACTGGAGTACAAATGGTGTGATACAGGGCTGGTAATGGGCTTAGGAAAATATTTTCTTGTATGCATGTCAGTGATGCCTTTTTGGGGGAAGAGGGGTGTAGTTAGTGAGTTCCTGGCTGCTGTTAAAGAATTGGTTGGTTGACTTTGCCAGTTGTGCCAGCTACGACCTGCATGAAATACCACATATTTCAGTTTGTAACTCTTAATGAGAAGACAAAGTAAAATTAGAACAGCGTGATACATAAGACTTCCTGTATCCTTAAGGCTGGCTATTAGCCTAGCGTGAAGGCTCAAGTTTTGCATCGGTCAGATAACTTTTCTTTGTCACTTTAACACCCGTTCTCTGTGCACGTTGGCAGCACTAAAGCTGCCAGCTGCCTTGAACACCGTTGGTCATGAGAAGCCTGTTGCCTCAACAGCCACGAGGAGAGAGAACAGAAACCAGTCCCGTGCACCCTGCTGAAGTCAGTGTGGCTGAAAAGTGACTTCCCATGATTTTCTGTCCTAGTCTTACCAGGTTTAATTGTCTTTCCAGCCTTGGTTGGTTTGCATAGTTGGTCAGGGGAGATAGGGATTTTTAAAAGCTCCAGGAGATGTTTTCTCATTGATTTGATGAGGCAGAGCAAAAGCCATTAGTGCCTGTGGACTGGTGGGAGCCTCCAAGAAGTAGCAGTTGTGGGAAGGAGGCTGAGATGGCGCTTGCTAATTGTGGAAGCGACTTGAATACACCGAGACTTTCCCCCTCTGCCAAAGAGAAAGGAGGCATGTTAATAATTAACGTGGGTTTATTTGCATTCGAGGTGTTTCCAGGTTAGCTAAATGTCTTGTCTAGCTAAATGTTGCTCATGTGCAGCAAGTGTGGAGTGAGAGACTTTGCCTCCACGTGGCAAAGTACGTGGGCGTGGAGGTTCAGAAGATTACCATCTGTTTTCCATGTCTAGCTTTGCGAGTGTTGATAACTGCAGTGTGGCTGACAAGTGACTGACCTAGTAAGAAGAATGTAGGGATTTTGGAGAGCAGATGGCTTAGGGAGTCGCAAAGAAAACCCAGCTCGTTTCATCTATACTTCAATGGTCTAAATTTGTCTGGGGATGGTAGAAAGGAAAGTTGCTGTCGTTCTGTGACTATTATAATCTCTAGTGAAACAAATCGTTAATCTCAATCCAGCTGAGCGGCCAGGTGTCCATGTTGCAGTACTATCATGTGCTGGACACGTGTGCCGTCCTTGCCTTCTGTGGATAGAGGCATTGCCAGCATGGAGTTTGACTTTACTTTTCTCTTCCTTTTTCATCCTTGCTTCTGTTTTTGACTTCTATTACAATTCAGAATAGTTGATAAACCGTGAGGTGGTTTTACAACATGGATACGTGGCTGCTGGAGACAACATTCTGCTTATCCAAGAGCAGTAATAACCTGATCCCGTTAATATTCTTGATGTAAGGCCCTTGTTTAGATTTATGGAGCATGTGAAGCTGACTTCACCTGTTGAAACAGACCTCTGTCTTTGGAAATGTTTGGAAGTGGGAACAGATAGGGAGCCACATGGACAAACTTTGATGGAATGGGAACATAGCCTAAAAGATCTTTTTCCTGCCTCTCAGAGGTGGCTTCAGAAGTCCCCTTTCCCCTGTGAATAAAGCCAGGAGAACACTACTAAGCTCTGAACAGGTGTCCAGCCCTGTGATAATAGCTGAACCATAGCTAAAGTTGCAGAATACAAATATCTTCAATACCTTGTTCCTGACTTAAAAGCAGTAAGGTTTCTGGTCCCCCTCTCCAATTTCTTCATCTGTAGTGTGTGTCATGTTTTTCTGCTTTGGCTTGGCTCACAGTCTTAGTATTTTGTAAGTTGGTTATAGCGCCTGTGTTGAGAGTTCGTGAATGGAAAGAAGAGCATGTGTGTTTGAAATCAGGAGAACTGAAGAAAACCTGCCAACTGGAATTCAGAATTTCTCTTGGAACATGGTCAGACTGACATCTTGTACTATGTAACTTGGGTTGTTTTAGTCATTTCATGTTGGTTTCACCTGTGCTGCCCTCAGTCCATGTAGGTGCGATGACCTTGACAGTGGCATGTTGTTGGTAATTGTTTATTTTAATATTATGCCAGCCTATCTGAGTAGCTACGTATGCAACCTGCATACAGCCCTTTTAAGCACGGTTGTATTAGTTTAGAAAAGTATAGTTTGCATGTGTATATAAAAGTTTTCATGCTTTTTTTAATAACTGTTGCAAATCTTGCTTAACTAACAACTTTCTTATGGAAAGAAGATATATTTTGCCTGTTTAAGTGCAAAATCAGTGAATATCTAGTAGCTGTAAAGCCAAGTCTGATTTATGCCTTTAAAATTAGTCTTTCTGAAGTGTTACTGATTTTAAGTTTAGACATTCCAAAAACTAATTTTACTTTTATAGCAAAATATCTTTGAAAAGCTAATTGTGGTCTTGATGTTGTGACTACCAGTGTTCTTCCCAAAGCATGTGGTGGTGGTTTTGCTCTCAGTTCCTTGTGTGGGTTTTTTTGTTGTTTTTGTTTGCAGTTTTTTGTTGTTGTTGTTTTTTCTTCTAGTTATGTACCTGACAGTTTTGGGGTCTCTTTTTTTCCCTAGGAGCAGTCAGTCATCATGGTGACAATCTTGCAGAGAAGATACTTTATGTGCTTCCCAAGCTTCCTGGCCACAAGACCGATGTGATGGTTAACATGGTGGAACTTACGGCACTGCAGGCTACGGATGAAACTTGCCGTATTATAGCACCTGGCTGCTTAGCACAACCGAAGTAAACATTCTTTTTTTTCTTTCTTTTTTTAAGATGTTGAATGTTTGTTATCCTTTTGTGGGAAAAAAAAAAAAAAAGAACAGAGAACAAGTCTGTTCTTTTTAAAAAAAAAAAAAATCAAGCTTACAGCAAAAACCCATCTGGTCCTAATTCTGCTGGAATATAATGAGTTCATAAGTGTGCCATAAGTGAGCGGCCCAGGTAAGACTCCCAAAAGTGGGAGATTCTCAGGACCTTTTTAGATTTGGGTTGTTTAAATTGCTGTAGATTACTGTAATAGAAATCAGTACAGAATAAACACCAAAAATTCCTCTTATGACATTTATTTTTCTTCCTAATAACACGTCATACAAGCAGGTAGGTCGTAAATGTGTCTTTCTTTTCCCATAAGCCTCTTTATAATTATTGAGTGAGCTGCATGCTGAATTCTTGTTAGAGTACCTGTTAACTTAAGGTTTTATCTCTGTTTTCAAAAACAATACCTGTGGAGAAAGACAATTAGGCACAAATTTAGGTATACGGACAGCTTCATGAGGGCCTGGTTTTGGCTTAAACAAGGACAACCTAAACTTTGAACAATTGTACTTATCTATATATAATTTGCAGCCAAGACATTGCTTGTAAAGTGCATCAGATTTGATGTTTCACTTTCTAAATTTAGTTGTCCGAACTGAAACTTTCCTGCAGCTTCTGTTACTATGCATAAACCAGGAAATACACCAGGTGCTGGTTTCACTCCACAAAAAAAACAAATTTGCTTAGCATTTCTCTAGAAATTCATGCAGGGCAAAGGAAATTAAAAGTTCTTTCTCTTTTGCTGAATGTTCACTCCATATATTAGGAAAGGGTATTTCAAGATGGGCTAATATAGAGTATATTTGTCTGTTTTGACTCCTTTTGGTATGTCACACCTGTGCTCTACTCCCTCTCCTTTCCCCACCAAGGATTTCACAGAGACTTTCCACTGTTCCAGCATATGGTCTTTATTCTCTGAGAGCCTCCAGATCCATCGTTGTCTTGCATCTCCTACATGTGCTGTAACTGGGTCCTGTTTCTAGGTTTCACTTTGTGTAACTCTCTTCTTCCTTAGGAGCTGGAGAGGAAACATTTCCTCATATTGGTGGACTCAGTTGTAGGTTGCTGCTGGGGCGACTAACTTAAACAAAATTTGTTCTGTTTTTCTTCTCATTGGCTGCTTTCCAGCTGATCTCTGAAGTAGAAGTGAGATGTCCTTAAGATCTGTCTACACAGCAAAATGAAGAGGTCATGCCCATGGTAGACACGCTGTGGTAGCTGTTTATTGTGCTAACTTCGAATAGCTACCAGAAACAAAGAAAATTTCAGGCAGCGTGGACTAGGAAAAAACCTAAGATTGTTGACCTGTGCTACTACTCCATTATTCCTAACATTCCTAACATTATTGACATTGAGGAGACTAAAGCTAGTGCTAGTATGCCTTCTCATGCTAAAATCATGACTTCAGTCTTCTTCTATAGTCACGTTTTTAAGAATAGGCTGCAGAGTTCTATTGTGTTCTAAGGTGGCTAACAGTAAATGTACTGAGGTTTGTGTGCCTATTTGCTAGCTAGTGGGAAGGTGCCTCTGTTAACAGTACAGATAGACTTAATGTATTTTTCAAAGCCTCCTGTGGATGCAGATGGCTAACAAACAGGATTTGGCTACTAGGTGCTCAGCTGAAAGTGCAGTAAAGTTGGATGACAGCAGCTGATACCTGGTACCAGGGCAGCGGTGTCATTACCACACTGGTCTGTAAGAGCTTCCCCAAAATACCCTCCCCCTGCAAAGTCATCTTATAGAATCTATTACACTGGAAATTTTTAAGAACAGATTAGGGAAATAGTGGTTTAAATAGGATTGATCTTGTCATGGAGCAGAGCAAAGGGACTAGATGACCTCTCAAAATCTCTCCTGTGATCATTGTTCACAACTGAAGAAGTGTTGCATGCCTGAGAATAATCTCCAAACTCCAAAGAATGCGGCTCTGCAATGTTCAACCCTGCGTCTTTCACTTTTTCTCCAACTATGTAATGATTAGGAATAGTTTCTAACTTCAAACAGGCATTTCCAAACAAGCTTAAGACAACTGCTGAAGAGTACTAGAGACCATAACAGTGTCTGAACGGGTGGCTGAAGGTGGTAGCTTCCGTCTGTTCAACAGGAACGTGTTTTTAGTGTTGGATTATAAACGTCAGCATTAATCATCTTTGCTAGTGTAAAATGGTTGAAGTTCTTCTGAAGCACTGAAATGGATTTAGAGTTCCCACCAGTAAGTTTCTCTGTAAATTCTATAAGAAATTTCATACGATGCTCTCAGTTCTTCATCAACATGGTTATTACCATTGGTAGCCAGCTTAGAAGTGTTTCTTGTAATTGAAAACTTAAGTCTTGATTTATATTTGTAAATGATGCTTGGCAAGGAGTATTCCTCTGCTTGTAAATTTTCCATTTACTCTGGCGAGTGAAAGTGCCAGCACCTTGCCCAGAGACAGGACCAGTAACTTCAGTTACACCCAAGTGGAATGTGGGGGGGCTCTTTTACGTGAAATTTTGTGATCAGACTGTGGCGTTCCACAGACTTGCATATTCGGAATATTTTTCAAATGTTTTCATTATTTTCTCTCAAGTAATATTTGAGCATGCTGTGGTGGGGCAGAGAGAGAGGTCTGCTCCCTACACACAGCTTGCTATATTTAACTTTCTTGTGGAATGCCTCTCCACCAGAAACATCTGGGCTCAGTTACAGAGTTAGCAAACAGAATTAATGAATAATTTATGGCTGGTGTGGTGAAATAAAGCAGGGTTCTTTTCTCAAATCTAAGGAAATAATGGGCTTCTTTAAAGATTTAGATGAAAATGTAAATGCCATATGCTGCTTAAGTTACTGTACTTTGAAGGTGCTCTCTTTGTGAGGAAGGGAATTTCTCTTTAAAAAAAAAAATCTGTTCTGGAGTTCTTAATTGTGTTAGTATTAGTAGCCTCAAAAATCTTTCAGAGTAGTTGTTTGCCCTACTGTAGTTATTGACATATGGCTGCTCCAGTGTGAATGTTAGTTGAGTTATGCTCTTTGAGACTTGTGTCAATATTTTATTAATTTTTATATACAGATGGATATATATGAAAAGAATGAAACAGCTTATAGACATAAACCTAAGGGCAGCCACTCTGGATCAGAACTGTTAGTTTCTGATTAAAAAAAAAAAATAGCCACCCTGTCCTTCTGAACAAATGATGCATAATAGAAGTGGAAAGTTACAGTGAAAGCTTAATGGCAGAGGTAATTTAAAAAAATTATGTTGATTGCAGCTCTCTTGCTGCTCTTTGTATTTTCATAACCCACACAGTGTGGGAAGTGGAGGAATTTCTAACAATTCCAGCTTGTGATTTTAAGCGTACATGCAGTGGCTTCTAGGAGTTGTCTGCTTGGGTGAACATCAAGCTCTCAGTGTTTGTGAGCCATCCATTGTGTCCGTTTGATAACATTTTGGCCACTTTGTTTCTCAAAGCACCTATCTTGTGTTTTTAAGATTGGTATTTTATCACGTGGAAGCATCCTGCTGTCAGTAGTGGGTTTATCTTGATGGAGGTTTATCTTGTGCTGTTTTCCACCTCTTGCAAGTCAGGAGCCGAGGTGCGTGGAAGCCTCATGGCTCCCTGAAGCCCCAAGTCAGGGTTCAGATACCTGCATCCTAGCCACAGGTCTGTGGCATGTGAGAACAAGAAGTAAAGAGTTATGTGATGCTGAACTGTGGGCAACTGAAGAAATACGTATGATTGCTATTTTTTTAATGTGCTCTTTTATTACCCCGGAACACTTTTGATGTGATCTCATATTTTGCTGAATAAACTGAATACTTAACTTGTTTATGCACATTTTAAGAACTCACTGAATAGAGATTTCTTGCCCGTTTTTCCACTCTTGCTTCCTTTTCTCCAATATTTGGAGTTTGCAGGTTTCTTGGAATTCGAGGTAGTGTCAAAATCTCAGAAAAAGGCCAGATTTTTATTTAAAATACATATGTATTTAATGCAATATACAAAGAACCATTGGGCTCTTGCAGCAAGCTTTTTTCTGTAAAGATGCAAAACTATAATGTAACACATTTAACATTTGGGCTGCTATGCCTAAAGCAATTCAATGAGCAATATAGCTGAGGTGTGTGGACACTTTTGACAAAGCAGATGGAGCCACTAAATCACCTGAATTTGCATTGTGGGGGGAAAAAGAACAAATTCAGAATGAGGTGATCTTGTTGATGGGTGTGATGCAGAAAACATTGATATGCAGGCCAGATGTCTGAAACATAGAATCATAGAATGTTTTGGGTTGGAAGGGACCCCTAGAGGTCATCTAGTTCAACCCCCCATCTAGTCCAACATGGCACTTGCAAAATCTTTCCTTAGGTCTTTGTATAAGAAGTGGAAGGAGAGGTGTGCTGGGGTGTGAAGAGAGAGTTGATTAAGGATTAGAACGTTCCTGGAGCTGTAATAGCACAATATCAGTGTCTTATGCTATTGGCAGTTGAAAATGCATACTTCTCCCAATCCTCCTTAGTTCTGAGGTTCTTAATTCCTATTTTGGACTGATGAGTGCTTTTGTTTACAAGTGCTAAAACTCTTACCGTTTGGATGGAGAAGAAAGCCCCACTCCAGCTGTGCCTTTGTTCTTGTGTGTGATGTGATGATGCAGTGCTCTCCTGGTACTGGTGGGACTTGGACAGCCTTGAGTGTAGAGGAGGTGAGGGGACTTGTATTCCAGTCCTGGCTCTGCTGTCAGGTTGCAGTGTGATCTTGGGCAGGTCACTTTATTTCTTTCTACTCCTGCTTTCCCTCCTAATCCTTGTCCAAGGAACTTGTGTTTTAATCAGTGAAGAGGGGAATTTCTCAGGATACAAGTCTGCAGACCACATGGCAGAAAATCCTAGGGATTCTGGTCTTTGGGAGGGTACAAATAAGGTTGCAAATGATTACGTGGGGAGTTAAGGTGTCAGGACAAGCAAAGGCAGGATCTCCGTTTGTCCTTTCTTTGGTACCGTGTCCTTCCCGCTCCTGTGCTTTGTTGCACTGGGGAGAGGGGGCTGATGTGAGTTGTATCCCCCTGGCCTCCTTTCCTGTGAGCTGATGGAACAGCAGTTCCAATGATCTCTGTAAAACATACCACTGCAGTATTCTTTGAGCAATCGCATGTATGATGTGAATTTAAAATGAAAGATTATTTGTGCTTGTATGGCAAAGAAAAGAGCAGCAAGAATTAAAACTGACAAGGAGATTAAAGTCTTTTAAGCTGGGTAATAGACTTCTTTTTGAATGGTTGATTCTATTCTCTTGATTTTTTTTTTTTTATTTTTTTTTTTTTAACTGGGGAACAAGCATCTGAATGATATCAGAGTGATGTTTTTCTTAACACTGAATTAATTGCAAACTAAGCTTTGGGGGGATGTTTCTTGGATCTTTGTGTTATTTTCAATTTTATTTTTTAAATATTTCCTTTATGACAGCTGTAGATATTAATTAAAAAAAAAAACCGCACAACTTTTTGCACGCATGAGTTTATAAAAGCTTTTAATAAGAAGGTAATTTGGGACAGTGTTATTCTTGCATGAGCTGGGAGTTTATGGCATAAATTAGAGTAATTTTCCTTTCTGGAATGTTAATATTAAAGAGGAAACGTTAATACTACAGTAAGAAAATCCAGATGACACAACTATATTGCTTCATATCCACCGAGAGTCTTGCAGAGGAGGAAGGGTAAACCAAAACAATGGGTGGCAAGGCTCTTTCAGACAGGGCGAGGGAGGGCTGCGCGCTGTAAACCTGCTTTTGGATCTGCTCAGGTATAGTGCTGGTGGTTCAGCAACAGCGGGGTGCTGCTGGGGCTCCCTGCCTGTCCCTGCTCCTGGGGTGCTCTTCCAGCTTTTCTATTTCTGGGTGCTTCCCTCTGCTGGAAGCTGGACATTTTTCTGGGACCCTGCCTCTGCTGTGGTGCCCTGCTGAGCTCTGCTCTTGAGGATTGCTTAAACCGAAATTTAGCCCTCCCTTCCCAAGACATAAAATCCCCAACCAACCAAGGAAAAAAAAAGCCACCACCCATGTACAGTCTTTTCCTATCTGCCTTTCTGAACAAGGTAAGCCGCAATTTTACAGAGAAAAGGAGGTCTTAACTGCAGGATTTGTGAAAAGCAAACAACACATTGCATTAATCCCCCCCCCCCCCCCCCCCCACCCCCCCCCCCCCCCAAACTTTCCTTCACCAATGACAGGAGAAATTACAGCCCACCCCTGTGCTTCTAGGACTTCTGCTGTGCCACTGAAGTCCATTTTCAGGGAGATTAATTGGGCTTTATAGGTTTTTTCTGTTGATACCTTTTGCCTTTTCAGCAATCCAGCCAGGAGATGCTTCTCTAAGCTGTGGATCGGGCAGTGGGAATGCCTCAAACACAGCATCCCCCACCACCACAGCATTCCCGAACTGACAGTCTTCCTGCTCACCACTTTATTGTACTCATACGGGCTCAGAGCACAGTCCTGAATCGAGTTTCTTTATTGTTTGAAATTTCTCAAGGCATCTTCTTGTTGGGAATAACAGCCCCAGCTGCATCAGCTTCTGGGGTTTGTCAGTCAAGACAAGCTTTCCAGGAGATGCTTTCTGCTCAGTTTCAAACCAGCCTGAATCAAATGAACGTAATTGACTGTTGCCACAGGATAAGATGAACAAGCTGATGAGATTTATTATATCTTACAATAAATGTGTTTATTTGCCCAGATCCTTTCAACATGAGACCTCCTTGAAATGGAAAAAAGGAAGGAGTGAGAGGGGTGTGCCGGGAGTGGAAAATTCCGGGAAGAGATCAAGACCTCCAGCTTGGCCACACTGTGTAACATACAGCATTGCTAGAAGACCTCACTGCTGCTCTGCAAAACCCCAGTTTGCTGAAGTAGTGGGTTTGTTGAAGTAACTGGAGGAGGAATTGCATGAGGGTTCTTTACCTGACCAGGTTCCTGTGTAATAGGTGCTATATTTTTTTCAATTGCTTGTTATGACAGGCCTCAGAAGCCATAGAAGCTGTCTTCTAGATAAGCGGAAGCTTGAAGCTTATTTTCTTTGAGATAAAGAATTATTTGGGCTGACAAGCTCTGGGCATCAGCTGGGTGGCTCTTCCTTATCTGTGCCTCTCAGCCCACAAAAAGGACTTCTGGGGGTTATGGGAAGCTAGGCTGCTCAAGACTTCATTCCTTGTGCTTTGAGGGCCTCTAACTGCATTGTTTCCCTGGGCTACCCAGGCTTACTAATGAAAGTTTTCAGCCAGAATTCAGTTTTTTTTCCTGGGCCCTCTGAGGCTCACATAGCCATCCTCAGAGTGTGAGGATCAAGAGGTTTGAGATGCCGTCGCCTGTAGAATCTGCTAGTTGAAAATGGCAAAATCCAGAACGCTTCATGCTTAATTTTTTGAAGACGTATTTTTAGTTCTTCTGGAGAAGGACTCCCTGTATTTTTATTTTTCTCAATATAATCTCTATTTGAGTACTGTCATTAAGTCCTGAGTTTCTGACTTTTTCCTTTGCCCATGGAAAAACACAATAAATTTGAGTGTTACCCAGATGCTGTCCAACCATCAACAGATCTGAGTATTTGTATCTTCAGCTGGTCAGCATAGCAAGGTAACTTAATGTCTGTAAGGAAATTCAATTAGTACAATTCCTCAGCTAGTTTATCCTCTGACAGTTTCCTCGTTAGCATTGCTCTCTGTTCTGCAGGTACATTACTTGCAAGATGTACAGAAGGACAAATCTCTTTCTGATTAACTCTCAGAAAGAGTAAGTACTGAATCTGCAGTCAGGATAGAAAGGGAAGGTCTTTATGTTGCTTAGAGGTAGTGGTTTTTTGGCTGTCTGGGGCATTGCTTTTAAAACCAACATCCCTTTCTTGTTACCTTAATGCTTTTGTTTGTGAGACTTTCTTTTTCCCCTCTGTAAGTTTGCCAACTGCTTTTCTCTTGGTGTGGCCACAGTGCATTTTCCTGCAGATGTATTCAGAGTTCAATAGCAGCAGGAAGGCTGCGTCTGTTTAAGTAGACTTTATGAATCTCCAAAGTGAGCTCCAATCTTTCTCGTGTTGTAGTACGATCTCCCAGTAACTGTTGCCTTGGCTGACACTCTGAGATTTTTCTAAGACTAGCTCTCACTCTGCTTGGCCAACTGCCTTCAAATTTGCCTCCTGAATGACCTCAACAATGAGGTTTTAAAAGGCAGTGATATGCATTGGCCTTGTTACATACTGCAGAACTACTCCTTTGCTGTTCAGCCATAGTGCCAGAACGGAGAGTAACTGAGAGACCTGGAGGGGTGTTTTAGTTTATCATTCTCATGCTACAAAGTAAGGCTGCTGTATCTTAAAACAGAGGAAAATGTGCCATAAGAGCCTGATGAGAAGAACAAATGACAGCTGCTCATTCTGATGAGGAATCAGTGTTTGGGAAGGAAATGGTATTATCTGTTGGCAACAGGTTTGGTTGCTAGTTTTGACTGTATGATTGAGATTCTTTCATGATTCCAAACTTTATATGAAACAGGAATTAGAGCTTATGCAGGCTAAAATTTATGTGAAGTGAGCTATTTACCTGGCAGAGCTTGAAGATGCTTTTACTATGGAAAGTAGACAAAATCTTTGCACAGAGAAGTACTTTGTTGTTTTTATACCAGTAAATAGTTACACAACTATTGATTGTAATGTTTTATAATTGATCCAAAAATCCAGCCTATTCTTCTGTTATTTGGCATGGCTGAATAATGTTAGCATGGCTTCTGTTATTTAGATGGCAGATCTTTGGATTCTAATTCATCATGCCTAGCTCCAGTGTTCACCTGTCTTTGTGCATCTTGTTTTCCTGAAGTGTAGCAAAGAGATGCTGAAATGGGTTTTTTGGCTTTATAGCTGTTCACATTTTCAAAAGTGGTTGTGAAAATTGACCAAACCAAGCCAGTTTTTATGCCCTGATGAACTGCGACCCAGAAGCGGTCCTTTTGCAGGCTCTGGATGACTGTGCTACACCAAGTACCACTTAATTTCCATAGATTGTGAATGTATTTTCTAAAATGATACTCAACTGGGAGAGATTCCCATTTGCTGTGGGAGAGAAGTTTTATGACCTTACCTAAATCTCTCCATGACTATACTACTTATTTAAATAAGCAACCAGAAAAAGAAATCCATATTGAGCCATTTTCAACTACTGGAAACAGCCACAGAACACACACTGAATGTGTATACTGCACGTGGATGCTCGAGCTCCAGTTACGCCTTAGGAAAAGGAAGTTAACCTTGACAGAAAAAAGCTGCACGTCTTATTAATGACGGGGGAATACGGTTTCAAACATGATTTGATGGTAAGGAGGGAATGTGGAGGAGAAGAGGAATTAGACAGCACCCGACACACTTCCTTATACAAGCCCTTTTTAGGAGGAGGATGCAGCATTAATATTGAATGACTACAAAAGGCCACTGAAAATCCAGAGATTTTGGATTAGGACAAAATTCTGCTCTCCTTACTCATTTTGTGGTAGGCAGAAGTGTATCGGGGAGGGGTTGTGAGAAGATATCCAGAACACAGGGTAAATGCATGCAATGTAGACAGAAGTCCTTATCTCATTCTCCATGACAGATCAACCAGAGTATGGAAATGGTTATAAAAATGAAAGCCTGAGGCTGGTGCTTCATTCTTTCTGAATAGCTGTCAGTTTGGTTTTGAAGGCTAGAATTGGCCATATTTGGTTTGCATGAGATCTGAAGAAGCTAGGGTGCTAGGTTTGCATTGAAACTATGAAAAATATGCTACTTTGAAGTAAGAGAGGGGAATAAAGAAGATATGCAGGGCTAAGCCCTTGAGTTGATCTAAGTTTGCTTTCCCCAACACGCTAGTAGAGAATGTGGCCCTGTGTGTTCAAACAACAAGTATTTAAGATTTAAGGTCTGCTTCAGATTATTTATTTTGGGTCGCCAAGTCTCTACTTGAATGCTTGTTCTCAACTCATAAAGAGAGTATCTTTGAATGTTTTAACTACTCTTTTGCCATAAGACTTCATAAGCAATAGTTTTTGTGGTAACTGAATCACTTATGGAAAGGATTGCCTTTCCTTCTGGGATGGAGACATATTCCTGTATATTAAGCCCTCAAAATGGCCTAGTCAAGAGGTTGCATTGGTAACTCAAGGCTTTAGGCTGGCAAATGAGGGAGGGAGGTCAAAGGAGACTACCAAAAAGTGGCCTTGTAAATCAAAAACATTGAGGAGAGGGAATTCCTGGCATTCCATTGTATCTGGGTTTATTTTCTTACATTTCTCTAATAAGAAAAACACACTTCAGATGTGTTCTTGGTAAATGTTTTCACTTGTCTCCTATATCTGTGCTGCCAAAAGTGACCCAAAATATATTGGTTTTACATGCCTCGAGGACATCTATTGGATAACTAACCAGTGCATCTGTAAAAGTGGACTTGGCACTCCAGTGCAATCCCTGAATGTAGATTCAATTGTCAGCACCTCATTACTAACTGTTCTTTCACTGGAATCATTTTTATTAAAATAACCTTATGCAATAGCTTTAAAACATGGAACAGAATGCTCTAAAGTAACCTATTATGTTACATGTAGTATTCCCAAGTAATACATATGTTGTAAGGATCAGACTTTATTTTTAGCATAGTTCATTTGCTTTGTCCAAAAACTAAATTAAAATCCCTGACAAGTAACTCTTTAATATACACATTTTAAAGAGCTGCTTGGCAAGAGTTTTGATATACCTTGTAGTGTACAAAATCCTACTCAGAAGCTTTCAATTAACTTGATTCATACAATAACTCAGTCTGGCATTCTGCGTAAGCTGTCCTGCAGCTTGTAGGAATGAAACATTTTACAGAACCATTTCATTGGACTACAAGGCAGCCAGTTGAAACTCTGACAGGACTAAATGATGGTTATGAATACTAGAAAGTTTTAAGAAATTATTTGTGTGCACTTTTTTCCTTTGCCCTTGCAGAGTTTGGCCACTGCTAGGGGAGCAAGAGTGAATTTTAGGGTAATGCTGGAATGATTAAGGTCTGCTTTGTTACAGTGACCACAAGGGCTGTGGCCTACCTGGGAAGCCTTTCAGCATCAAGCCTTCCCTTTACCTTGTGAAGTACTGTATATCCACATCTGCTAATTGGAAAACAGCGGGGTGAGGTTGCAATAAGCAATTCTACTTCCAACAGAAAGAACTTCACCTCTCAGTGATTTTTCTTTTGTTTGTCTTGAAGGAAGCAAACTGGCTTCAGCATTCATCTGCGTGGTCAGTGTTTTTGTTTCTGGCAGTCCTCCGATTGCTATGGCGCGCTTGTGTGTTTATTTGGATCAGCCTGCCTTTAATTGTTGCTCTGGGGTCTAAAGATGAGGTGCCCCTTCTGTTTTTGAATGGTGGTGGATGGCTGGAATAATGTGCGCTTGTTTGGTTGGTTGGTTTTTATCCCTACTTGACAGTGACTTTGCATGCTGTTACAGGCTGTGCATCTCACCCTTCTGCAGGCAGGCAGGAGAAGAAGAGGAAGGAGTCCCATGCTAAGTCAATGCAGAGGAGCTTACTCCTGAATTCCTGGCAAGAAGTGACACCACCACCTTGTATTTGGAACTGAAACTTGTTTTTGCGAGTCCAAGTATGATGCATAGTTATCTGGTGAGTGCCCCAGTGCCACCATAATCGTTTAAGAGCTCCTTTAGTACCACTGGTTGTATAATAGGAAAGTTTTAGGGTAGCTAAATGTTCTGTGGCCTGTGATAAAGGCTCTCCTGCAGAGATGGCTGCTATGAAGCTATTGCAGAAGGGAGGGAACCCTACCAGCGGGTTAATGGATGAAAATGATAACGCTATGTATTATGTATTCTTAAATAACCTAACTTAAAAAAGGAACAGATAGGGGTTAGAGGACGGATAGAGTTAAAATGTTTTGAGGCATGCTGACCACATCTTAGAGCTTGGACTCTTTGCCCCGTTGATAGTTAATCTGCTTTTCTCTTTGCACAGAACATGTTCTAAATCATGTCTGTGTACAAGATGGAGCTTAGTGGGATTTAATACTTAAAGGATTAGTAAAACCTAAACATCAGTCAGCCTTTGTCAAAACCAGTCCTACCTTCCTGAGATGCATCTTGCTTGCTCTCCTTTCTCTCTTAGTAGTCTGCCAGGTCCATCAGCTTAGGGTGTCAGCAGAAAGGGTTAAATGATCAAACCTTGTGTTTTGTAAGTACACTTGCAATAGATCAAAAAAGAATCCTTAGAAAAGATTAATAGAATCCCTGTTTTACTGGTACACTTGACTTTCAGTGAAGTTTTTGAGATAATCCAAGTTTTGAGAGACACGCTGAAATTCATATATTTTAAGACAACCAGAGGCACTTGGTTCCAGGATAATAATCATGCAAGATTATAGAGGTTCTTGAAGTTGATAAGTAACTGTCATAAAAGGACTTCAGGCAAAGATGATGATCTGTTTCTTGTTGGTCCAATTGCCAGGCAGGCTTCTGTTTCAGGGCTGTTGCATGACTAATTCTTCCCTTTCGGTCATGCTTCAGCCTGGTGAGCAGCAACAGCTCTGCATGGGTTCCTTTTCCTACACCCCTTACCTTCTCCAAATGTGCCTTTGTTTCCTTGAGACGTGCCTCAGGGTAACATCTTCCAGCATTAGCATTACGACAAAAAACACACTGCAGTTTGCACAGTAGTTGTATAATGGTGTGAAACATCACTGGCAGTCTGTTTTATAGGATGTGAATAGAGCTGGCTTCAGAAATGCATTTAGGGAGAG
>NW_009260264.1:1483719-1498275 GCF_000687185.1 Egretta garzetta | reverse complement strand
AGCTCTCTTCCTGACAAAACACTTGATAGCTGCTGAAGAAATAATCCTGTAGCAGTATCGGCTGCCATACAAAATTGCAAAGCTATGTCTGTTTGCTTACATGACTCCCAGTATGTGTGCATTACAGTCCTATATTTAAATTAAAATATTCCAAAGTGAATGGGAGCTTTGGTGTTCCGGTCAGTAACCCAATTCAGAATTCTAATAATTTTGTAATTTGCAGACAACAAGGTGTTATGGTGTTATGGAATTAAGCACTAGTTCTCCTTTTCACAGGGTGGTTTGGAGAAGATGAAGAGTCCTGATCTAAGTGTTTCTCCCTGCAATGTCAGCCTCTTCTGCTTGCTCTGTTTATTTTACAGTTTTTGATGTTCTGCACTTGGATGCCACAGCATGTGTAGGGGACGACAATTTATATTTTCCCTCTGATGTCACAAATAGAGATGATCTGGTTTATCTGCATGTATAGCCTTGTTAGTGTTGGCATGGGTCATCTGCAGAAGGGTAACTATGTGAGAGGTAAGTTAGTCCAGGAATTGCAGAGATTTTGCTTGACATTTGGTCTACAAGCAGACCCCTCTTGATCTTGAGACCTGTTGTGTTTGTAAGGCTTTTATGTGTTCTCAGTGCTGCTGGTCACAAGCTTATACCAGTAATATCACACATCACTGCTGTAGGTTAACAACAACAACAAATGTGGACTTAGGTTAGGGTGTTTATGTTGCTTGTGGCAATGGTAAGATATTTATACAATATTACAATTTTGGGGGTATATTTTTATTCCATCTATGGAATGTGTGATCAATATTTTTCTAATCATTTTGTTCTGATTACACAACATTTTCTAGAAAGCCACAGTTAGTAAATTTTAAAATTACCCTATAAAAGGAATTAGTAGTGATTCTGTAAATCCTCCAAATTAAGAATTCTGGCTCAATGTGGAGTTTATCTTCTTATCTTTTCCATTACTAAGAGAGAAGAAAAGAAAGTGTGGTTTAAAGAAACTGCCTTAATGTTTCACAGCATATAATGCAGTTGAAGACTCCGTATTATATTGCTTCCTTATGTTTCACCTTTGGTTGACCTTGAAGTTTACAGGTTCAAGTGGATATTAATGTTCTTGGGAATAGTTAAAATAAACAGAATACAAAGGTGATGAGAACCCGTAGCTTCCCAAACGATTTGTTGGACTGTGTAGTTTTGTTTTTAACGCAGGAGAATGCTGTATTGGCTGTCTATAACCAGATGAAACATTGTAGAAATGCCATCTGTCTAAAGGATTATTGAATGTGACTGTATTAGTTTAAATATATATGTAGTAAATTCTATTGCAAAAAAAAGCTCTGGATGTTTTCTAAGAAATTTTTCACTAAGCAACTCTTCTAGTATTAAGCTGATACAGCAATTCTGTATTACTGGTTGTCATGGATTAAGCCCAGCCAGCAGCTCAGCCCCATATAGCCACTCGCTCACTCTCCCCCAGTAGGATGGGGGAGAGAATGGGAAGGGTAAAAGTGAGAAAGCTCGTGGGTTGACATAAAGATGGTTTAACAGGCAAAGCAAAAGCCATGCACGGAAGCAAAGCAAAACAAGGGATTCATTCACTGCTTGCCATGGGCAGGCAGGTGTGCAGCCATCCCCAGGAAAGCAGGGCTCCATCACGTGTAACTTGGGTTACTTGGGAAGACAAAGGCCATCGCTCCGAACCTGTGTCCCATCCCCCCCTCCCTTCCTTCTTTTTCCCCCAGCTTTAGATGCGGAGCATGACATCATATGGTGTGGGACATCCCTTTGGTCAGTTGGGGTCAGCTGTCCCAGCTGTGTCCCCTCCCAGCTCCTTGTGCCCCCCCAGCCTCCTCACTGGTAGGGTGGGGTGAGGAGCAGAAGAGGCCTTGGCTCTGTGTAAGCCCTGCTCAACAGGAATGAAAACAGCCCTGTGTTACCAACATTGTTTCCAGCACATATTCAAAACATAGCTCAATACCAGCTACTGTGAAGAAAATTAATCCAATCCCAGCCCAAACCAGCACACTAGTCTATGTAAATGGAATAGAATAAGAGGGTTTATAAACTAATTTTCAGATACTCTGTGTGTGTGCGTGCATTTGTGCTGAATTTTGTTATGGTAAAATATGGTCCACAGATTATTTTTCTGCTATCTTGAATTATTTTTCTCTTTGGGTTTAATGCACACTGGTGTCATTGGTTTATACTGTTACTCTTTGATACTGGAAGCGGCAATGAGTGGAGTTGCATTACTTTTCAATAACATCATTCCGTATGCAGCTGCATTGTCTCATGTATGTGGTTATTAGCAAGTAAAGTTGTTCTGTGTCATGGATGCTGAAATATATGTTAAACTTTTTGTCTTTCTGACGCCAAAAGACTTCTTGTATGTGTATCACAGCATATGTATATATATAAATACATCTATATTTAGATCAACATGAAACAGGACTGTGGTTAAGATGCTTGTCCTTACGAGTTTACGTGATGCTTGGACTGAGGAAATGTTTGATAAAACTTAAGACGTTGGGTTTGGCAAGTGACGAACCTGCTTCAGATGGTGGTTGACCACAGTCATCAAACTTGTGTACATAGTCTGTTTTATAAGTATGACCATCTGTAAAGTAGATATATGAATGAGCCAGAAAAGTTAAGTTTTTCTTTTTTTTTTTTTTGTATTAAAAAAAAAAGGGCAAAATGTAGAATGCTGTGTTACCATTTTCTTTTTGATCAATTCCTGATGTGACCTGAATCCTTGCCAACCTTTTAATAATTAATTCTTAAATTTTATTGTAATTCAGTTCACCTGTGGGACCAAAAGTATATCAAATTCTAAGAGTCTGATTTACTGTCCATTATCTGTACGGGAGGGGAAAGGAATTCAGTCCCAAGTAAAGAGCTATAGGTAAACAGAGCAGTTGTGGTGCAGTTTGGGGTTGCTGCGTTGGTTGTGTTTATATGAACCTCCTGAATTGTTTGTTTTTAAGTTCTCCCATGCTCCACTGATAACAGGGAATATATTTCTTCCTGGTTTGCAGTACAGTGGTCATGGGTTTATTGGAACACAATAGTTTATATGAAATATAGCGGTTTTGCAACTTAAAATTATGATGTTGTAAAGATTATTCTTTCACAATTCTTGTCTGTCTGAAATGAGCTTGTGATTTTGTGTATTTTCAGCATTTTTAGACTTTTGCTACTATACTTGTGAAAATCCTGTCCCATACTTCATAATGCTTCATTGTAATATGAACCAGAACTTATTCTCTCATGATGCTCAGTAACAAATTCAAAGGATACTTTCCTATTCCTGTTGGTCTTAGTCACTGGTCGTGTCTGGTGAATCTTATTTTCTCTTCTCCTAATGATAATTAACAGCCTGTTTTATCATCCTGCATGTGAAAACAATTGCAAATTTTGACTTAACTTGACCAGGTATACAGTATTGCCCTGAAGTGTCGGTATCGGTAAGTAAACCTTTATGAAACTAAATAACAGCTTGAATCTAATAACTTGCATATAATAAATATTCCTTCTCTTATTGCTCTGTTTCCCCTGGGGCACTAGGCAGCGTACCCTTCATTTGTGAGCTGGAGCTTTCAAAGAGCAATCCCTATGCTCTGCCCGTGTGTTTTATGGCCACGTTGAGTCGGCTGCATGTGAAACCAGTAAGGAAGGGAAACTTGGGCTGGGTCCTGTGGAGCTGCCTGGCCGTCCCTCCCAGCAGTCGAGGACTGGGCAAAGGAAGTTCTCTGCTTCCCAGTTTGGTTTGCGAAGTGATCCTGCATGCTGGGTCAGCATTACTGGCATGGGGGGATCCATGCTAAGGTGAAAACGGAGGAGAGGAGGCAAAATATTATGGAATCTTTGACTTCTAGTGGCAAATCATGTCTTTTTGTGAACAAGTCTACCGTATTAGTCTGATTAATACTGTACTTTCTTGGTACGTATACCTGTGTCTCGAACAACATGCAGCAAACCGACTGATAAACTCCTGATAAAAATGTGTTACTTTGAACACTCACTACTTACAAATACTTCAGGTAGTCCAGAGGAGAATTGTTGTAAAACTTTGTGGCTGATCATCAGCTCCCATTTTTCCTCATACCCTTTAGCCTTGCTGGCTGCAAGCTGATTTGCAACACATTGAATATTATCTCAGAACTGCTTTTAAAGTGCCTGGCAGCTTCTGTTGTATCTGTCTGCTGTTTAAAATAACTGTTTTAAAATTAATTTATGGCAAAAGGCTGTTAAGAATCTAGTCTATCTTTAATTATCTTTTTTTCTGTGTCTTTAGAAATTTTTTTTTAAAATTAAAAATTTATGCTGCTTGTGTCTTGTGTTTTGCAGAAAAGTAATCTAATTTGATAATGAAGTTTGCTAACCACTAACTAATAATTTGGTTATATTGGACTATATTCCCTACAGGAGTATTTTAATAGTACAGAAACATTTATACGCTAGGAAATACTCCTAGTTTGGATGCAGTAAATAGCAGAGTATATCACGTAGGCAAGGCCTCTAGTTTTCTTTTGGGGAAAGTTCAAGAGTTTACAGAACTAATAATACAGAAAATTTTCTTATGTGACCCTTCCTGTTGTAGGACTTGATTTATTTTTTTGCTCAAATATCTCATGAAGTACTGAAATACCTTCTGAACTTTGCAGTGCACTTTAATTGACACATTAATTTCCCATAGCTTCTTCCATCAGTTTTTGCAGTGTGGTTATTGCTTTAAAATTGCTGTTTGCAGTGTAAAAGAAATATGCAAATTTCCAAACCTTAGGCATTGTTGAGGCAGAAAAGTTGGTGTTTTAACAGCACTCTCCATGACCTTCAGCAAATCAATTGTTTTATCAATCCAATTATGCTAGTATGAGTTCATTAATGAACTTGATCTTGATGTGACACAGCCTGCCTGGAGTATACACAGAAAGGAGGGAGAGGAAAGAAGGGTCTGTATAAACACCACATGCAAAGGCTGAAACTATCAGCCTGCCATTAGCCCTTTATCTAAGAGGCTCTTGGCATATAAATCAAACAATAACCTCTCTGTTTGGACTCTGTGCCAAAGTACACAGCCACAGTTGAGTCTAGAGCAGATTACACCCACCCAGTGGCTTGAGGGCTTGGAGTGAAACTGGGAAATAACCGTTAAATTATTCAGGAACACATTTATTTTCTTTAATGTTGGCTGTCGGAGTTTGGGGGGGTTTTTTTTAGTACCATTTGCATGTTCTGATCGTAAAAACCAATACACGGAGGGCATTTTAACACACATCTGAGTGAGGATGTGAGAATCATGTTCTAAGCTGAATGGCTGCGAAGAGCTTGTTTTTAAAAAAATTTTGTGTGTTTTGCCATGTTGCAGTATTTTTACTCATCTATGGAGAGGGTAGTAATATCCACTGCTCCTTTCTATTTACCTTTCTTTTTCTAAGGTTAGGATGGGATTGGAAAATAGTTTGAGTTCCTACTATCTATGAGGTGCATTTAATGAGGCTGAGCAGATTTGCCAATCATCTAAAATGTCCAACAGCAGAATTACAGTCCGCTGTGAAGAGCCATTTGAAAATTTCAAAAAGTTGTCATTTTACTCTCTCAGAAATAAAAAGTGGTAGTCCCTTCTGGGGATGTGCAAAATAGACATTTCGGGGGGGTTGTGTTTTTCTTTGAAGAAAGCATTGCTGCATCTTCAGTTGAACACATGTTGGCTAGCCCGTGGGGTGCCTGTGCTCGGGATGCACACAAATACGCAGCAGTGCTAGAGACTGAAGTCATGGAAATACTTATAGCTGTTTCTATATAGAAAATTGTTGATAAATTATATTAGAGCTGTTTGGTCACTTTCAGAAGGGTGAAATGAAGAGCAGCTCCTTTCTCCAAGCCCAGTGGTGTCTGGGCAGCATGGTGGTGTGGATGTCAGCTCTTCCCATCGCCACGGCATTCCCCGCAGCATCCCCACGACATCCCTGCAGCACTCCTGCAGCGTGGAGCAGAGGCTGTTCAGGGGAGGCTGTTCCACATATTGCTGTTTCTTCTTTCCTGTGAGGGCTGCTGTGCGTGGGGTGGGGTGCAGCGGGGGACTGGGCTGTCCCCCCGCCAGTTGTCGGGCTGGCACGCATCTCTGGGAGTGTGCAGTATATCCGGCATAGCCTTGGAGCAGCCTCTGCTCTCTCCAAAAGAGCAAGGGAATTGGAGGAGGGAGGGTGTCTTGATATGTGGCCCCTCACTCCAGGCTCATAGCCAAATCATTGCATCTTATTGCAGGCTTGTGCTTCTCTTCAGTTTATCGGTATTCAAATGACATATTGCCAGCAATGGATTTGTCACTCGTATTAACAGTCTTCTAACCCCCCTGGTGATGGTTTTTGAAGTCCTGTGCACTTAGTGTGGATGCTGTGTCATCTTTGAATGAATGTGAGTTATTGCAAGGGATATGTTGGCAGCACAGTTTTTCTTTTTTTTTTAGCAGTCACTCAGTTTGGGGCAGCTTTGTGGTATTAATGAAGCTCTAATTTAATCTTTACTGAATTTTTCCCTCCTCCCTTCCTCTTGTGAAAATATACAGACACAGCTGAGCTGTAAGGCTATATAGACATAAGGTGAAGGTTTTGCTGACACAATAACCACAGAACCTGTTTCATTTTGAGACTCTCACAATTTTCCTTCTGATTTTTTTTTTTAATCTGTAAAAGTACAAACACAGCTACTTTGTTATGCTGAAATACTGTCATTTCAGCTGGTTAATTTTTGAAGCCCACTCACTGTTGTTTTCTGTCACTTCTTCAGAGCCTATGTCAGCAATTTGCTCTTTCAAATCCTGTGTCCTTTGCCAGGTGTAGAAATAACCACATTTGCTTATTCTTCCTTCCTTAACGTCTTGGTCATATGATGCCTTACACCTGGTTACTTGCTGTTTCTGATGTAGGCTGTGCTTTCACCTGACCCCAAGCAGTTTAAAGCCAAAACAAAACTGTACAAAGTCATCTTTTTCTTTCTTGATTTGAAAGGTCAGGAGATCTGGGAAGGAAACTGGATGTAGATACTGACTTCTCAATTTGGCCTTTGAAAAGATTATGGAAGAGACTCTTGACCTGTTTTTCAGTAAGCCTGGGGACATGACAAGGGTTGCATGTAACTGAAAGAAAAAGTTTGTTATGCCAGTGTTTTATAAGGAGAAAACAGGATGACCTGAATTTGTCCTGCTAGGCAAAGCAGTCCAGGCAAAAATTCAGTAATAGATAATGTACATACCAATTTTATCCTCCTTGACTGGAAATTAGATCATATTAAAATAATTTGCAGTAGCTTGCCAGAGACTACAGATGTGGCTGATAATTTTGGTGATTATGGTATGCTGCTTGGACAAGAGTGTTTGACTTGTTTTCATTTGGTTAATTATACATGCTGATTGAAAAATTACATTGCTAAACGAATGTTCTGAATGCCAAGGGAGTTAAGAATGGCCTATTGGTAGATCTGAAAACATAATTGTAAATGAGGAACACTTACTCATTGAGTGGACTTATTTTCTAGTATGGGCTTACTGCTTCTTGACCTTCTGCTCTTGCATGAGTAACCTGGAAGACCATATTTTATTAATTTATCAGTAATAGACAAGACCTGGAGCAGTAAGGCAAGTAAATATCTTTCTGTACTGGTGGTGTGAAGCAAGAGGCATATCATTTCAGCCTAAGATCATGGTGTTGTGCGTTGGACCACCCAGGGTAATAAGTGTCCCCAGGTTTCTGTTTTTGCCTTTAGGTTTGCACCTGCTCTGATAGTTTGTTCTCCGTTGACTAGCGCTCGATTTTACTTTTTTGCAGACTACTACTTCCAGCTTGGTAATAGCACATCCCAGTGCCATCAACCTCCCCTGTTCTCACGAAATGCATTCAAAATGAGTAGCTTTGAGACTAAGCCTACACACGCATTTTAGGATCCATACCGATTATGGGTCTGATGAACTGGTCCTTTTTCCCACTTTGCCTTCATGATTCAGCTTTGAAAATTGACATGCAAATACTAGAAGTAGTGAAATTGCATATTTTAGGTGTCTAAATTTCTTCCTCTTTCTTTATAACTTTTTTGTTGTTGTTTTAAAGTCCAAATTATATGCAGTTAAATTTTAATTAGTTTTGGAACAGAGAATGGCTCATTAAAAAAAAAAAATCTAACATTCATGTGTAAGGGGAAGGGAGAAATTTGCAATTATCAGATACCTGTCAAAAACTTTGCTTTATGTATATTAAATGGTATAGCAGTGTCTAAGAGGGCTTTTCAAAGACTTCAGCCTTGTCTACCAGATAATTGCTACGCTTGGTTTATTATATTCTGTTTTCTGGGATGGCTGGTTGACTAGGTGCTATGACCCTAATGATAAAAGGAAGGGACAGGGTATCAAAAGGTGTGAGCAAAACTGAAAGCTTGTGGGTGAAGCTGGTTAATGGCAGAAGCCCCTGAATTTTAGTGCTCTCTCCTCTTTGTCAGGCTTGCCATGCCCTAAAAAACATTTGTAATAGAGATACACAGAAGCGTGCACTGTATTACTTACCTATTGTTGTGATATTTATTTTGAAGGGTGGCTTAGAGTTCCTTATCTGTACTGTAGTGTAACTGTAAAGAATTTTTTTTTCAGTAAAACCACATGATTCAGACAGTATCTTTAAAGGTTTTGTAATGCATAATTTATTTTTTTCTTAAATCTACTTAGTTTCAGAAAACTACTTTCAAGAGTGCAGTGGATCACTAGATAATGTGTAAAATCAATAAATAATCCTTGGGAAGTCAAGGAATGTAAGAGGAAGGAGAAATTTGAATTGGGGCACTGGGTCCTATACGAGTCACTGATTACAGCACCAGTGTCACCGGATTAGTTGCATTTGGACCAAAGCAGAGGAACTGCAGATGGGAAAAAGAGGAGGGGAAGGGTACCATGACAGGAGCTGGAAGGCAGTTGCAGGCAAATGTCTCACCAAAAGGGGAAGATAAGATAGTATTGTTTCCGAGTGTTAGAAATCTCTGGAAGGAAAATGTTGTGGTAGCTTCTCAGATCAGGCAAGAGGCAACACCAGAGCCCTGCACTGTGTCCAACTGACTCATTTCCAGCAGCCATCCCTGTCTTGTCACTGCTGAAGTTAAAGGATGGGCCGTTGTTCAAAGCAAAAGCCCTGCTCTGAAGGTGTAATAGAGGGGGAGCAGGAAAAGTGTTTTCAGCAGAAAACATCCTTTTGTTGCTCTTTTTCCATTTTATATTTCTAAAAAAAAAAAAGGCTGATTGTGGGAACTGCTGCTTTCTGTGGATTGACCTGGTCAGTTGGCTATGTTTGTGAGCTATGAATATATATTGATCTCATCCTGGTTATATGTTGTTCTATATACGTTACCTAAACCTCTAGGTATTCTGTAAAGCAGTGGGAAGAAAATGTCTACAGAAGCTCAGTGGATTACACAGGGATCCAAGCATACAGGAGTGTGGTTGACCCCCATCTGTTTTTAGGCTGTTCCACAGTTGTATTTGCTTTTTGCTATTTTTGGTGTGCTAAAGCAACTCTCTGGGATTGTGCAAATTTAGGTCCTTGGGATTAACCCCCCCCCCCCCCTTTTTTTTTTTAGTGCATTGGTAAAAATTATTCTTGCTTTGTTGTTGTTTAAAATAATTAGTCTGTTATTTTGGAGGGTTTTTATTGTTTAATCTAGTAGCAAGTAGAAGTACCAGCTGAAACTGGGACTTGCAGTAGTGATTATACAAGTACAGTATACATCACTTTCAAAGACCTTGCAGTCTGAATTGACAGGACTGATCAAGACGTGGTGTGGAAAAGGAGAGCAGCAAGCAAGGACAACAGGTAGAAAAATGGTGCAACCTTAACACGTACATTCTGAGGTCCACAGATGCTTTGGGGATGAATTTTCCACACTTTACTATTTGCTAAATATCTTTATGAAGTATAGGGGTGAGAAAGATGAGACTACAAAAACCTGTGTAAAATTTGGGAGACTTTTATTTTCATTTCTTTATGTAGTTTGTTCTCCTTTGTTTTAAAGTCTTAGCTTCTGGTGTCTGTGTTTATATGAGACACTGTTCATATTCATGGTGATGAAGAGAATTGGGAAAATGAGAACAGGGTAGAATCTTAGAAAACAGAAGCTTGACTTTTCTTTAAAATAGGAAAAAAAGAGTATTTTTAAAACTAGCTTCCTCCTGGTTTAGGCCTGATTCCTGATCTCTATAGATTTTTTTTATTTGGAGCTGCATGTTTAGGAAGGGATTAGTTAACAGGCAAAGCAATGGCCTCTTGCAATGCAAACCTTGCAAAAATGCTCTTGTAAAAATGACAGTGAGACACACCCTGTGAATGTGATGAGCATAGGATCAACAGGCTGCATTTAAAAGCGATGCTGGGTGGGTAGGACTGAATCGTAATAACTGAGTAGACAGTCTGCAAAAATAGCATACCCAAGGATCCATTACATACAGGAGATTGTGTTGAAGCATCTGATTGTGTTGGAAATCTTTTTTATTTCTTGCACTATCCTATGTTATAAATCATCTCAGATCACACTTGGCAATGGAGGGAGCTGCTGCAAGTGCCCGGGCTGCTTTGGGATGTGCTGCCTCTTGCCTCCGTCACTGGAGGAAGGTCGAGTTGCACTATGTGAAAGAGAAATGGAAAGACTGTGTCATGTCATCTGATTTTTCCTTTCTTAAAGTGTGGCAATAGGATGAAATTCGCTCTTCCTATTCATGTGTGGTTTGTTCAGAAGAAGGGTAACTCAACCTTCTTTCCACTGTCCTTCCACCCACACAGGCCTTGACAGAGCCTGTGCGCCCCTGGGATGACAGGAGTGGGGCTTGGCGACCCTCTTGCCTGGTTTGGGATATAGCACAGATTGCTAAATACAGCCCTGCCGTTGCAGCAGAGCATAAGCACAGCTGCTCTGTAACGGGTATCAAATGAATTGTTGGGGTTTTTTATTTTCTGTGAAATAACACTTGTTTTGGCATGTTTAAAAGCATGTTGTAAATGACATCAAAACATATTTAGGAGTTAAATGTCTCTTGAGGAAAAAACAGAGGGAAGCTTTTTCTTTAAAAAAGAGACTAAATTAAAAAAAAAAATCCAACACAGTTAATCCCAATGTGTGGCTTTAGCCCCAGGCGAGGGTTTTTTCCTCTCTTCTCCTCCTCCCTCCTGCTGTGAAAACACTGTATTCATTCACAACAGCAACAAATGCAGTGTCCTGGTGGAGAGAGAAGACTGACAGGGAACCGAGTGCAGATGAGCCACAGAAATTCCTAATTTAAGCTTAGCAACAGCAACAATAAAAAGGAAATCTGCAAATACAGAAACCATAAAGACAGTTGCATTCTGCTGTGGATTATTCTTTTCATGTAAGGAGAATCCATGAAACTGAATGTGACGGTAGTTCATCAAATCATACCAACAGCCTTCAACATTGGAAGTATTGGCTCTGGGATTTAAACTCTCACAGGGAAGTTAGAGCCCATCCTTTCCATAGATTTTTGGTAACTAAAGAAGCTTGGACTGTTTCTAATATTCCCATGGTTCAAGAGTAGTGGTTACTTTGAGGCTGACGTGATTATTTATTATATGTGAATTCTAATGCTTTATAATTGGTAGCAAGAAAATTCTAGATTTTTTTTTTCTGAAAAACCATACCAACTGTTCCACTAAGAAAAATACAGCTTTTATATCGCTTTATTTTTGCTTGTATCCTGCCCACCTCGGAGAAGTTACTAAGTAGAAGCACTCATCTTAAAATATAAATGTTGTCTTAAGCTTACTCCATTATTCAAGCAATGTTTAATGTAACCCTGTTATTTTCTTATAGCGATCCAGCTGCCAAAGCTCTCTGGGAGTCCTTCATGAACCTCAAGCAAAAGGAAGCTGTGATGGAGGTTAGGAGACACCTTGTGGAGACTGCGAGCAGAGAAAATTTACCTATTAAGATGAGCATGGGTGAGTAGCATGACATACCCTTCCCTACATAGTAGTAACGTGAAAGATGATGTCAGCTCCATTTCTTCCACTTAACCCTCTTGAGGAAAACTTATCCCCATCCTTGGGCCATCCCCATCCTCGTCCACGGATTTCAGGTGAGCATCGTGGCTCATAAGCATAAGTGAGAGGCAAGTGTTTTCCTTTATATACCCCAATATTAACAAGACTGAGAGCAGTGGTGAAGCAATAGAATTCTGTGAAGGAGGGTTTTAAAAGCATGCAAAAAATTAGCAATACCGCTTTTCTTTATTCTGCAAAGCATGAGAATGTGGGTATTCTTAAAAAGTCAGCAGGGTTTGTGTCTTGGAAGCAGGAGTTGGAAATAGCAGCTGATCTGATGGAAGCTGTGCAGATCTTACATATGATTACATGACACAAGTAGCGATTACATTACATAGGTAGTGAGGTTTATGTGAGGTAAGGCTGCCTGGTTCAAGAGGGTTTAAGCTGAAAACCACATCTAGGCACCTGAATTCTTCAAAATATTAGAGATACAGAATAAAATGTAATGACTTGCAAGAGCTTTTTTAGAACCTCATTCTCACTATATACTACATTCAGTGAAATACAAGAATTGGTATCATGTTAGACTTAGAAAAACAATGATATTGCTCAGTACTGTGATTTCTTTTTTTTTGCATTTTATGTACTCTAAGAGTATTTTATGCTGAACTTTTCATCAAGAGAGAAAGGTTCTCACAGAATAAGAGCAATAGGCTTTTATCTGGGACTCCAGAGTAAACTGCCAAGATATTGTAGAAGAATTAGATGTGCAGCCAATTCATGAACTCTTAACAACTATAACATTTCATATATTGTATGGTCTTTACAAATACCTAGAGCACACATTTAGTGGATTATTAATCAGAAATACTAGATCTGTGCAACAGTAATGCTGTAAGATGTTATAAAAAAATGGAAAAGGATCAGGCTATTACAAATTTGTCTGAATGAAGTAAGGCACAGTAAATGATAAAATCTTGCTTAAGTTTTTGCTGATAATGTGTGTATGAGTATTCACCATAATAATATTAAAAAGCTCCACTGTTTTTCTATTTCATGTGCCTTAAAAAAAAAGAATTACCAATGTTGAAATTCAGCTTTCTTTTAAAAGTAATTACACACCTTTTTCTCTGTGTCCCCTTCCCATGGTATGCCCTGAAGGCTGCAATAACCTCATTTTTAATCATGTTAGCTGATACTTATTAATGGCAGCCTAAATGTCTGACATAAGTGGACCCAATATAGTGTTAGGCAGAAACACTTAAGAGTTGATGGTTAAACAAATTTCTGGCACTATCATTTTTGAGACTTGTTTTTGTTTGGAGGATGCAATATAGGTTGAAGTGTAACTATAATCTTTATAGGAGTTTGTTATTTATTTTCTAAATTGTGTATTTATCTTGTACTAGAATCATAATCAGTTTTTAACTGTGTAGTTGAACTTCAAAGAGAGAAACAGAATTTGAGGCGGTCTTATAAATGATAAACAGGGATAAAATGAGAAACGAGGAAAGGAGGGCACTACAGGCCCCAAAATCCAAACTTCTCATTGAGCATAAATGCAGAAGACCTGAAACTTACACCCAGATGTCACATTGTCCAATGACACATATATTTATTAACAATATTTTAGAACAGATCTGCATCTTTACAGTGTTCGTCAGCCATCGTGCCACAGAACATCTTAACACTCTGTAGGAAAGCTGGAAATTGTGTTGTTTATCAGTTGCTGGTTTTGCTGAGAAGGAAAAAGTCTAGCGGCCTGTTCAGATCCCGACTGCTGTGTTTAGTCAAAAGGCTCCTTGCAGGTCGTGATATGAGGGAACAGGGGCTGGAGAGAAGGGAAATGCTTTCACTCTGTCTGCTCTGTGCTTATAAATGAGTTTTTATTACTTTACCTCAGGTTCTGCTTGTATCAGAAGATCTTGGTGGATTGCACACTGGTTTTCCCAACACTTAGGGTATTTTCCTGAGTTTTTTATGGCCTTAATAATAAATGTCAAAGAGGTTTTTCTAGCATGAAAGTTGCCTCTTACTCTCTTTACTAAGACCAGCTGTGTCAGATGGTAAGAGTATTTTCCTTCCTACTATTTTTTTGCCTTTTTTTTCCCTCCTGGAAATAAGGAGTGAATTACATTTGAAAGCAAAACTTTGAATTCCAGTTGATATAGCTGAGCCCTCCTGCAGTGGCCACCTGCCTGAAAAACTGCATCATGTGTGACACTGGCAGCACGGGAGCCCTGTGCAGCGATGAGAAACTCGATCCCATCCTGTTTCTGTATTTTCAGTGCCAGGAGAATAAATTCTGTTGTTTTCTGGACTTTGAAAGGCTTCTCATTACTCAGAGGTGTGCATGTGCTTGCCCATGTTTCCCATGCATCAGGAACATTAGCTGCCTGGCTTTCTTCTTTCTCTGCCTGGCTGTGTGTGGCAGGAGCTCTGACAGCTGTGGGAGGACACACAGCTCAAGATTTCACTTTCTGATATCTTTTGAATGTGTCCTCCTCCTCAGAGGGAA